>NC_092340.1:372490000-373090000 GCF_046630445.1 Rutidosis leptorrhynchoides | reverse complement strand
AGAATGGAATGTTGGGAACGCTCGATAGAAAAATTGGTACTGAAAAACAGTTTGAGCTAACCATGAAGGAGACTAAGGACAAATACAAGGACCAAACCCTATATTCAAAGAATCCAGGTAATTCTGGATCCGATGAAACCTTCAACGAATATCTTTCTCTTTACTCATGTTAAAATCTTGCGGAAAATCTTTCTTTATCAACCTTCGAACTTAAAAATTCCAAAATATCTTCGATATTTCTGAGGATATTTTCATAAATATTCTTGTCCAAAATTATCTACCTCTTTGTGTTTTCTGTATTCCATTATATTGAAAACTTCTGTAAAACCTAAGTATAAATTATGAATGAATTCTGGAGAAGTGTAGGAAATTGAAGCATGGGTTAGTATAATATAATTACGCTTGGCCAACGTGATTATATTACAGTAAGTCATGCTAAATTTCTAATGGAACGTGATGATTCACAGACCCTACCGTCATCATGTGCCATGTTACATAACTCTTTCATTCTATTTAACCTCTAAACATATCAAGAACGTAAATTCTTGATAGTTCTATCTTTTCCGTGATTATGGTAATTTAACCAGTCAAATTGTGCTAGTACTTTTTCCTTCCTGTTTATAATCTTAGTTATGTTCTTTCGAACTTTGTACCTACAAACCCGAGACGTCTTGATCGCCTTACTTAAAGTCAAGGATCAGGACTGGATTAAGCACATTAACAGATGCTTTGAAAATATTAACTGGGGAAGAAAGTATAAGAGTGGTGAAAATAATGAAACGGGAAAAGTAAATTTATAATGAAAATATCAGACGTAGCAATTGAGGCAGATCACCGTATTTAATTATAGATATCCTAATTTCCTTATTCGTCGAAGAATCAAATCTTTTAGATTTTGAAAATTTTCTTTAAATCCCTTAAATTCCGGAATTCAACCAAGACAACATCAAAAGTTAAGACGAAACTTTATTTATTCATTTCACTCTTTTGTGATAGCTTCATTCGTGCTCTTCGAATAATCGAACGGTTTTATCTGTATTACTCAATAATGATAAAACTCTATTTTTCAACTAATATTCTTCATGAAAACATTTTTATTGTTAGCTATGACGACCCCACTCAAATTTCGGGACGAAATTTCTTTAACGGGTAGGTACTGTGACGACCCAGAAATTTCTGACCAAATTTAAAGTTAATCTTTATATGATTTTGATACGATAAGCAAAGTATGTAATGTTGAGACTAGAAAATTTTGGAACAATGTTTATATATTCAATTGACCTTCGACTGCTCTCGACGATTCGTGAACCATTATTTGTAATTAAATGTGTGTACATATAAAAATAAATATAAATATATGTATAGAGTACATTAAATATAATTATTTAATAATAGTAATACTCGTCGGACGTTTTGATTATTATTTTGAGAAGTTAATTCGAACTTATGTAATTTTAAAATAAACGGTAATTCGAAAATGAGTTTTATAAATTTTAGGCTTGTTAATAATATATTTAGAAGATTGCTTGTCAAATTTTAAAACTTTTTATATTTTACTTAGGGTTGGGAGTGAATAATTATTGTCATTTTTATTTAATAGTTAATGCTCGAATTTTATACCATAATGACCAAAATAAATAAATATAATTAATTTAAAATTTTAGAATTTTTCTGTGAACTTTTACCCGCCACTGATTAACAACGGGATACGAAACCCAGTCCGTGATATATTATGTCAGCAGCTGAACTGTGTAGTTGTTTCCTTTTTCAATTCTCATTTCACATGTGATTATTAATTTTATATTATAATATAATTATAATTATTAACCACTACGTAATATATATATATATATAGTATATATGATTTGTGAATCGAATTTGGACAAGTTTGTTAGACGTTTCAATCACCAATATATTCTGTAAACAAAAAGAAATCACTTGTTTTCCCACTAACTAATATATATTCATATACATATATAATGCAAAGAGAATTATGCACCCAACACTCCTCTTGTTCTCCTTATTATTTCCATCGGCCATTACTAACCAAAACATTATCACCAAAAACTGCACCATGTTTTTCTAATTTGCAGTCACCACTTTCACCGAAACCATTGAACCACCACACGCCACCTTCTACCTCTCTATCGATTTCTCTCTCTCTCTCTTCCTCTCTCTCCCTTTCTTCTTGTTAAATCACCACCATTAACAAACATCAAACTAGCCTAGCTACTGTTCCGTTTGTTGCTGCAAAGTTTTCTGTTCGGTTTAATGCTATTCGATTCCTGTTACTGTTTCGGTTGCAAAACCACCACATCACCACCCTCTAAAACAGCCACATTCAAGATAAACACTCACCAACAACTTTAACTTACAACCGCCACCACCACGAACCATCATCAACCCCTTGAAACCTAATAACAACTGCAGTTCGATATATATATTTTTTTCTGTTTGCAGTCCACCAAATTACTGCTGCTATTTCGTGAATTTAGTCGAACCAAAACCACCCTTAACCATCGACTACTACTGGTACAGCTGCACAATTCTATTTCTGTTTCTAACCGCTGCTATTCCTCCTATTATTTCCTAATTTGAGCACCTCAACAACAAAGAAAAGCGACTCGTTGTTCTTCGGTTTTGTTTATGTTTTCTGTCATGAAAAAGATTAAAGGTGATTAGGATATGGAAGAAGATGACGTGATGATAACCTATGTGATTAGGATGGCGATATTAGGAATTGATAATGACGATGTTGCTGCACACCACCGAACCTTTGTTGTTGTTATCAAACAATAACCAAAACCCTCAATAATATTTTGTACATCTGCTCGTGAAACTTCTTTTTTCAAACTATTGGACCACTTAAACCTTTAAGAGATTGCATCTTGGACTTCACTTAAGTATTAAGGAGTTTCATCTTGGGCTATATGTTATTGGGCTTCTCATATTTCATATTTAAAAGATGAGATATATATATATATATATATATATATATATATATATATATATATATATATATATGATGAACGAATAACAATAACAATTATGATGAATCGGATGATGATGATAAAGGGGTTAATTGAATGGCGTATGATCATATATGATAATGATACCGTACATGATTATGATAATGATGTTAGGAGATGATGGTTAGTAAATGGTAATGATACATAAAATAATAATTAGATGATGAAGAAATAGTAGGTTAAATACATTATAGATCAAATTAAATCAAAAATGGAAGGACAGACGGATGGTTGGGTGTTTTGGGTTTAACCGAGAGGTCTTGGGTTCGAGCCCGGTCTATGGCATTTTTATTTTGGGAAAACTCTCTAAGGTAGCTTTTCTATTATTATTATTATTATTATTATTATTATTATTATTATTATTTAACTAATACAAAATATTACAAACTATGATCATTATTATAATTATCATTATTATTACTATTATTATTATTATTATTAATATTTTAATTATTATTATTATTAATACTAAAAGTATCATTATTTTTTAAATTTATCATTTTTATTAAAAATTGGTACTATTATTAAAACTAACATTCTTATCAAAATTATCTTGTTTTATCATGATTATTATCATAATTAGTATTATTTTATCATTATTACTATTAGTATTACTAATATATCAAATAAAGATTTTTCTATATAAAAATATATTATTAACATAAAACATAACTATATTTAGATTTTTGTAATAAATACTAGTTATCTATTTAATGTATATAAAAATAAATATATCTAATTAAGTTACTAATGGAACATATAATTTATTAAAATAACCACTATATCAATAATAATATGTAAATTTGTTCGATTACCATGATATGTGTTAATATATATATAAATGATATAGGTTCGTGAATCCGAGGCTAACCCTATACTTGTTCAATGTCGTCATATGTATTTTTACTACAAAATACATTAGGTGAGTTTCATTTGCTCCCTTTTTAATTGCTTTTACAATATATATTTTTGGGCTGAGAATACATGCGTTGCTTTTATAACTGTTTGACGAAATAGACATAAGTACTTAAAATATATTCTACGTTGAGTTGTACCACCCTGCATATCTTCCCTAATAGCTTGGTAACTAATATTTACATGTTGGAAGAACATGTAAGCGCGAATCCTATTGATAGATCTATCGAGTTTGACCACCCCAACCGGGCTAGTCGCTCTAGTATCTAAACGGTTGCATAGTACTTCGTTTTTCTACACTTGCGAGTGTAGGTAGATTTCATAATAAAGGGAATATGCCACATTAGTAGTTAAGTATGGTTACCGAAGCGCTCAACAACTTATAGAATACTTTTATACACTTGCGAGTGTACATATATTTATAAACGGAAATCTTATGGTCTATTAATTTATTGAAACGATTGTTATGATAAACCTATGAACTCACCAACCTTTTGGTTGACACTTTTAAGCATGTTTATTCTCATGTATGAAAGAAATCTTCCGCTGTGCATTTGCTCATTTTAAAGATATTACTTGGAGTCGTACATGGCATATTTAGGTCAGTACTTCGCAATGGAACCAGATGTTGATGACTTCGTCCAGGTGGATTAGGATGGCCATCACAATCAACCCCAAATAATAATAAAATGTACGTAAGTTAAATCTAACTATTAACTCTTACATACTAATACCCTCGTAAACTTAAGTCGTTTTATTCATATCCCTTTCTATTAACTTGATGTCATTTTAACCTTCCTTTTTTTGAGATTATTGACTGTAAAAAACATAGCATCTTACGACCTAGATCAAAATACGTGATTTAATTGATTTATAGCATAATTCGAATGATTGTTTTTCATCGAATAAAAGAAAAAACAAATGAACTGAATAAATTAAAAAAGCACATAGGGTTGAAACCCTATGTGATTTTACTTTGAGAGTTTGAACTATATTAATCATGCTTAGGTACCACCTTCATATTCACTAAAATAAAAAATTAATACAAGTACGTCGAAAAGGTGTAGGTTGACAGAGACACCTCGATTATGTGTTTCGTATGGAAACTTACTAGACTCACCTCGAAAGAATCCGATGCCAAAAAATTAACCACTAGGTCCCCACAAGTGTAACACAAGCAACATCATCTCACTGCCATAAGAGTTGTAAATTCTTGACGCAAGTGGAGATTTAATATGCGCCATCATTACGTCCAAGTTGCAACATGGTGGGTCTCGATTTCAAAGGTATCGAGTATTACTAAAGTATTGCTAATTGACATTAAATTCATAATTTATCACAATTCTGATGTTGACCAGACAGCTGGGTTGGTTTGACTAATATTTTCTATTGAAAAGGAGTAAGCTGTTTGTGAGAGTTATCTTCATCCTTCCGGAGCTGTTTGCTGCACTTGTCATTTTCTTTGCAATTTTTGATAAGGATTTGGTCAATTTTACACCAAATCAGGCTTTTAGCCTCGAACCGGCACTTTAGTGCAGAAAAATAACTTTCGGGCCCAATGATCCTCTACAACGAATAAAATGAGGGAGATATTGCGAGATAAAACGTGTGTAATTGGAGCAATATCAATGTCGTTTTTGTTTGTTTGTGTGATTGGAGTTGACGTTTTAGAATGGAAGTTTTCTTTCGAAGAAATTGTACATGTGAATCATAGAATTAAAATTTGGAAAGTGTGTTAAGATTTGACGAATATTTTAACGGTTGTTAAAGTAGGAATGAATGTCGTGCACTTTCTTATCATTCAGGGATAATCGATATAATTTTCAAGAAATGAGGACTATTGATATAATCTCTATCTCTACTATATTCTCTACTATATATAATAACAAACACAAAAATAGGTCATCAAAATCTCTAATTTGTAATCTTAGCCCTTCATTCATTAGCTATCATTAAATCTACACCATTAAAAAGTATATGTAATAATTATGACCTCATAATCTTCAATCTCTATCTCTACTCTCTACTATATATAATAATAAACACAAAAATAGGTCATCAAAATCTCTAATTTGTAATCTTAGCCCTTCATTCATTAGCTATCATTAAATCTACACCATTAAAAAGTATATGTAATAATTATGACCTCATAATCTTCAAAGTTAATAATAGTGAGACTAAAATACCCTTACAAATAAAAAAAAAACACGGGAGAAAACATAGACAAATAGGGTTCCACAGAATATCATTCATCCCGTTCTTACTTCATCACTTCAGAGAAAAAACCCTAAATTTGTCCCTAAAAACAAAAACAAACGACTAAAATCAAAAGAGTGAATGGTTTTGATTTCGATCCGAACTAAACAACAATATTAATCGGAGAACAATATAAATGGAGATTCCGAATCGGATGCATTATTAAGTTTCGATCGATTAAAGTTTTCAAATCAATAAGCTACATTCGACTATTACGTGAAGATTATCGTTTTAATCTCGAACCTAATGTCTAGAAACTCAGGTAATCACATCTTATTTCTACTTCCTGTTGTATCGATCATTAATTTTTTTTTATCAATTTATGAAATCAGTGAGTTTGAAATATTGTTTCGAGATTCTGTGATCCATATGTGTTGTGTTCATTTGGAGCTTTAATTAGTTACGATTCTTCTTATATCTGATATCTGATAATGAATAAAGATGAATAAAGTTTTGATGTTCAAAAAATATTGTATGTATTTTAGATTTTCATATACAGTGATCATGAAAAGTGAAAGTTTCATGTACAGTGACTGCTAAAAAATAAGTAGGTATGTACATCATTATTTTATAGTGCCTATTTCTTCTCAAATAAGCAGATAAGAATTTTTTAAAAATGCTGACGAGATTGATTTTGTGGTTATGTGCATATGAACGTATACGGTCCAAATGGGTTGACTTCACCAGGACCATGTGATGAGACTGACCATAAATAAATGTGTTGTATGTAGATGCAGTGGAAGAGTAGATGCTCTTGATTGTTGTGGAAATGTCACTTTTTTCATCTTCTTCCTCACGAATACACCACTAGAGAAAGATGGATAACAACCTTATATTGGGAACAGGTTCGTCCAATATAAAAAGGGCATATTAAGTGGTACATTTAGTTTTATTCTAACAACTCTTTTATCATAAGAGTTTTCATATGTAGGTCAAAATCACTTATTTGTGTGTACCTCATATGATATAGAATTTACAGGGAGGTGGAATTCAACATAACATCAAATAGTAGTACTAACCATACATTAGTAATGTAGGTAACATTACAGTTCTATTTTGAATTCATAAGTAATTATGTACTTTAAATAACAATACTCTATTTGGATTTTAAGGTAATGCTAAAGTTGATTAGACATTATCAGTTGTATCTCATATATGTGACCGTATTATCTTTACAGCAAATGCAAATTTTGGGTAACTTTTATCCCATGGTTTGATTAGATGTTCACATGGAGTATTTTTTTCAGTTATGTTATGTTTGATGGTGTGAGACATGAGTGTGGATGTTATAATCAAAGCTACTAAAGCCCATGGTATGGTAGCTATGGCAGACAATTATGTTCTGATGCAAACCCTCTCAAGGAAAGTCTTACCATAGCTTATGTGATACATTGATATGGTACACTCGAAGTCAGACTGCATTCATTATTTGAATTGCAATAAGCAATCAAAGATGTAAGTTGACTCAAATGTTTTGGTGCTATTGATTCGCTGCTTCATCATTCATAGCTCATTGTCTCTTTTGCTCATGTCACTCACTTGTCATCTCTCTCTCTCTCTCTCTCTCTCTCTCTCTCTCTCTCTCTCTCTCTCTCTCTCTCTCTCTCTCTCTCTCTTTTGTTTTGGGGCAGCAGCATATTACCCATCTACTATCTACTATATACACAACAAAAGCTTTTGTTCTCATTGGTTCACGTCACCACTCCCCTCTCACAAACTTTACTGCTCACGTTTTTTTTCTTCTTTTTTTTCCTATATATAATTAGGGAGACATCTCTGCACCCACCAATACCTTCTCCCTTACGGCCCCTTACCTACAACCTCACCTCTTCAATCACGACCCTGATATCTTCTTCCCTACCTTTTTCTTTTCATTATCAAACCTAATTTCATCAGATTTTATGCATACTTCTTCTTTCCTACCTTCAATGAGACATCGCAGAATCGCCAGGAACCCTAATT
This sequence comes from Rutidosis leptorrhynchoides, assembly GCF_046630445.1. Classification (NCBI taxonomy): domain Eukaryota; kingdom Viridiplantae; phylum Streptophyta; class Magnoliopsida; order Asterales; family Asteraceae; genus Rutidosis; species Rutidosis leptorrhynchoides. The sequence goes on along the minus strand of NC_092340.1, from coordinate 373,081,838 downwards.
TTTTTATGGGTGCGTATGTCCTTCACCGGTGCCTTCTGCTACGACGATGTTTCCGCCCCACCTTTCGAATCATCAATTACATCATCAGGTTTTTTAAATAATTTTTGCTGTAGTTTTCATCTTAGAAGATCTGATAGAGTTTGCCTTTTGTGTGAGGGTTGTGTCAATGGTATTAATTGGAGAATATCAAATGGAGCATGACCTAATCAAAATCATGTACAACTTGCTATCATACTTTACTTTTTATTTATAAAAAATTCCAATTTTTTTGCTTCTCGTGGTTTTTTTTTTTCGTTTCAGGTATTGCAGCGATTCTTGATAGTAAGTTTTAACTTTTTCTCTGGATTATTATTTAGCTTTAGCGCCTCTGTTGTTTGCCATTTATATATATATTTTTTTTGATGTAGTCTTTTGTTTATTCTGCTTTCGTGACTTTCTTTGTTTCAGGTTTCAGAAAGGATTCTTCCAAATATGTACTACTTGCTTATAGAGCATTCTTACGAGATACATGACAAGCATATTGATGTCGAGCATCACCTCAAAGGTATGTCACTCTTTACCATTATGTTTTGTTCAAGTGGAAATGGGCTGGGTTAGTTTCGTCCACATAGTCCTATAAGCATTTTTACGAATGTTTTGAAGAGTTGGTTGTGATTACGTTAACATTATTAAACTACTTGATAAAATTCGTAACTAATCTTGATGATGTTTTTGATTGTAGTAGTTTGGTGAAGGAGAGAACTATGCGAAAGCAGTTTACAATTATTGTGATCTATGTTACTATCACGTCATGGCAATGCAACAACAACGGAAAAGAATGAATGAGAGCATTCGAGGCCAGAAATATCATAGCAACTACGAAGCCCACATTTGTTATCGTTAGTCAAATAAAGCAACCGAAACAACTACTGAGAGCAAATGTGTTGTGCATTTTTGCCTAAACCGTCAAATACTTTGGCGTGTAATTTAACTTTGTAATGAATAGCCATCGACGAAATGATGGTAACTTTTTGACTCTAGAATAATTTTCCATGTAAACTGAGTGTATAATGAATAGCCATCGAAATAATCACACACAATTCTTAGCAGTGAAGCGCGTGCCCTTGTTATAAACCATTTACCCATGAATCACTTGATTTGGAACTTGACGCATCTTATTCAAAATTCTCAAACGGTACTATGACAGGGATGAAAGTCTAAATCACGTGTAGTCATTTCATGTAGGGAAATTTACTATCTTTTTCTCAATGGTGCTTACATGTTTAGGAGGGTTTAAATAAAGTTGGCACAAGGTAAGTTAAAGATATTCTGTCAAGATTAACTATTTTCTTTAGAGGTAATGCTAAAACCTATGATCGGTAATAAACGGGTGACAAATCAAAATTTACTAGATAAGTGATTTTGAATTTTAGATGCATTGAACCTACTAAAAATTCCATCATATTTTTGTGTTCATATATTATAAAACCTTTTTTGCTTATATTCAGGAATGTCCATTAATGCGTTTGTTTACTATCCGTAGAGAACAATTTATGGTGACAGCCGAAAAGCCATTGAATTTTCATTTGACGGAATTCTAATATCTAAGAGGAAATAATTAATTTAATGGCTTTCTACCTCTATTAACATTAACAAATCAAAAATGAGAAAAGCTACAAATGGTATCAAAAAAAGAATGCTTCTTCATTTCATTGGATTAGGATCATATATGATACTATTTCGAGCTTTCTATATCACCGAAGAGATAGATGCGAATATGACCAAAAGCTTCTCTTTCAATTGTGTTCCACCATTTCAGTTATCAACCCAATCAAGCATAAATCTCAAATCAAAAAAAACATGAATCACAATGTTGCACCAGATCCTAACCTTGCACCAGACCATAGCTGCCATGTCACAATTGAAAAAGATGTGATTTGAAAAGCACTCTGGTTACAAAAAACCACATTAGAAAGAATATTCAACGTTCGTTTAGATAGATTCAATCGAGTAGGCAATCTATCCAATATAGCTCGCTAAATGAAAACGTTAACCTTCTATGGAACAACTTACACCAACCTATAAAGATGCAAGAGGAGCATCATCAGCACAAGTTCTCACACTCATGACCGAAAAAAAAAATACCACTCGGGTCTAGCTTCTACCATCAAGCGTCGTTATCTGATCCCAAAGAAAACTGACCTAAATCAACCAATAGCAAATCAAGTGCAGTTGGGCGCCCAACTCATAATAAATTACACAACTTTCGCTCTCTATACAATTCATTATGGAAAACTCGATCAGAAAAATAACTACAAACTAAACCTTCTTTCCAACTATTATGGTTCACATCTTTGTGTTTTTTGTTTTTTACAAGTTTTAACTTGCTTGCTTTATTATCAATGATTGAACATCACTATTGAAACTGTTTTGATTTCTCATCAATCTAACAAATACTCTATAAAATTTAATTATATTGACCATTCAATTTTGATTCGTCCCTAAAAAACCCCGCGAATTCGCGGGTCTTAAACTAGTTTGATGTAAAACATAAGCACTATTGTATACACTATTATTATTATTATTATTATTATTATTATTATTATTATTATTATTATTATTATTATTATTATTATTATTATTATTATGTAACTACGGTTTTGTGATTATTGTATTTTATTTTATGTAATTAATTGTGATTTCTATATATGTTATTATTTTATTTATTTTGTGATTAAAATGAACCAACTACTTTGTCTAATTTGTATTCTATCTACTGGGCTTTGGATTGGGTCAAGTCACTGGCTTAGTAAACCCATTAATGACTTAAGTAATTAAGGCCATTTCGTTTTTTTATTTTATTTATGATATCACTTCCTAAATGCAAATTTGCTGAATTGAAATATAAATAAAATAGTAATAGTTAAATGACTCATGAAATCCCCAAATTATTAGATAATTCAAATAATAATAAATAAAACTTTGAATACAAGGGACTATAACCGAATTCCCACCATTATTTCTTCGAACATCATCCACAAAGGACTATAACCGAATTCCCACCATCATTTCTTCGAACATCTTCCGGTAAAGACACAGTTTATTGCAAGATTTTTAAGATAACTAAATTAAACAGTAGATGAGTCAACATTACATCGTACATAGCATATTAGTAAGCAAGTCAATTATTAGTAATTGGCTAGATATTGAATTTTTTTACATGATATCTAATAATCTCACTAAGCAAGTCAATAGTATTTTAACAGAACCCCATATGAAACTACAATGTTTTTTAGAAATCAATATGTAGTCAAAGAAAGTAGATAACATACAACACACTCAATGAAAGGAACCATGTTGCAAAAATAACTTTAATCAACTGAAATAAACCATTAAGAAACGATGTTTGGAAAAAATCTGTAGATAGTTTTAATAATAGTTTTAAACTAGGAGTTCATGGTTTGATAACTAATTAATGCACTTATTTTGAAAGAAAAAATGCCTAATTTACTGGTATCCCGAGAGCATTGATAGCCTTAAGGCATTTAATAGGTTGCTTATGCTCAAATGGAAATGGAGATTATTTGACCACACCAAATGATATGTGGCTTCGTATTATCAAGGTCAATCATGGTAATGACTTCAATTTCGCAGCTTCAAAAGGAGTCTGGGATCATATAATCCATCCGTCCCAAAATAACTGCTCCGTTTGACTTTTTCTAAGTCTTTATTTTTTAACTTACTTTAAATATTTTTATTTGTGTTATATAATATTTGATGAAAAATTATATAAATGGTTTCAATTTTAAAAATTTGTTTTCATTGGTATAACTTACATATTCATAAAATATTATATAACACAAACAAAATTATTTAAGATCAAAGTTGTAAAAAAAAAAGACTTAAACAGTAAATTTGGGACTGAGGGAGTACAATCCAAATCCAAATGATGATTCTTGTATGAAGGTGGGGAATGGTGTGTTGATTCGCTTTTGGCAAGATAAAGGATTGGCAATGCTATCATGTGCTCACACTACAATAGATTATTTCACTTGGAACGGAACAAAGATGTTACTATTACTTCTCGATGTCCAAACGGAACATGGTTTTCGGAGTAGAACCGTAATATTTTGTAAAGCATGAACGAAGAGCAGTTGCTTACCTTATGCAGTGAGCTTTCTTATGTTGTGTTATATTCACAAGATGACTATTGGCGTTGAAACATCATTTTTTGTCCACTCTGCTCGCGTTTTATCTAGATCGTGTCTCCTTAACATCGTTGGCCCCTGTTACATTTGGAGAAAGTTTATGTAGCGACCCGACAAAATCGTCATTTGACGGCGCCGTCTACTTAGGTCCCGTTACGTGGTCATAAGTTTTTAAAACAACGTTTGACCAAAAATATGTCGCATTCATTTCAAATGTGAAGATTGTTTCAAAGTTTACAAGGTTAGTTCAACCATAAGTTACGTTACAACGTTATAAGTACAAGTGAAACCTATGCGACACAATTTAAAAGTAGACAAAAGACGTTCCATGTATGCATATATACTCGACATCCAATGCAAGTATCAAAATAATGAGCGGAAGCATGTATCACAAAACGTTCAAGGACCTGAGAAAAACATAGAAATCTGTCAACGAAAACGTTGATGAAATCATAGGTTTAGGTAAGTAAGTAAGTACAAATGAACCACAAGATTTGTATCATTGAATCATAGTAAATCATTCTAAAATTTGTTATCACGAGCACCCAATTATCAAGGCTTAACTTTCCATCCATAGAACCCCATCACAATAGTGTTAGAACATACACTGTTTCTCGAAAATATATTTCATCCGAATAACGGTAGCGAACCGTCCGGATGAGGGTTTGTCAAACCCATATGGCCATACAACATAAGTTCTCGCTTACACCCGGCAAGTGTAACTAATGATAATCGAATTGAGAATTTTTTGTTCTAACTCGTATGTAGAATATTTGTTTTTGTACTTGTGTTCACTATGTAAAATGAAACATTTATGTTTTCTCATCCCAAATGTAAGTTTAAAAGAGTAAAGGTGGGACTATGATCTCACCTTGAGTGCACGAGTGGATAAAGTACTTCACAAGATAACGTGTGCAAGAACGAATGCTAGTCTTGACCTAAACAAGTAGGTCGTATCAATAACGGTAAACACGGTTGGTCAAAGATGTTCAATTAGTCCTATGGCTCGTTACGACCCGATTATATAGCATGTGAATCAAATTGTCAAGTTATATGCAAGATACAAGTATAAAAGCACGTTAGAACGATTGCACAAACATTTGGTTAAGTTTGATTAAAAGTCAACTTTGGTCGGGTCAAAGTCAACGAAAAAGTCAACACGTTCAGGTCGGGTCCCGAACTATTTTTCTGAGGTTTTTAATCATATATAAGCATGTTAGAACAAGTTACATGTGAATCGGAGGTGCGTAGCATAGCAAACATTTTTCGTAAAAGTGTAAGTTTGATCAGAATCCAAACACGCCTAATGTCGCGCCGCGACCAAGGATGGCCGCGCCACGACACTCAATGTGAGCTGGTACCTGGGCTGGTGCAAGTGTTCAAGTCTCGAGCCAAAACTCATTTTAACATAACAAATGAACCGTAGACACTTAAAATGCATACCATACATCATTGGAAAGGTAAATTTAGCGAGGAATACAACTAAACACATATCATCAATCAATTCTAGCATTTACAACAATCAAAATCGTATTAAATGTTCATCTTTAACGATACTCAAGCTCATAAATGCAACCAATGATTCGAAAACCAAATGCACACATATAATACGCCGTTTCGTAGGTAATTACGCATACAATACAACTAAACACTTACAATTGATATTGCAAGGCATTCAATGCATCAAAAATTCCATTTTACTTCTGCCAAACCCTAACTCAAAATCACAAATTTAGCAATGAAGTTTATGGAGTCTTTCCAAGTCAACCTATACATCAAATTGAAGCTAGTGATACTAGTAACACAGTTAATACATGCATTTTTAACATCTAACAAGATTTAAGCAACCAAATCACAAAATCAAACACACCAAATTTCAAGTTCATGCTAGTTACTTAAAATAACAAGATCGAGCATACAAATCATATATTCATGTTAGACTTGAGCCATAGACACTAATTAACACTTTTATAAGTCAAAATCATCAAGAACACGAAATCTAGTGTTTTTAGAAAGTTACCCAAATGAGATGTAATCGGTATGGATTCGAAGAGGAAGATGCAAGGATTTCAAATATGTAATTTGTTTGAATTGATGCTTACTAGATCTTGAATAGATGATGAATCTTTGAATTGGAGTTTTGAGAGGAATGTTGAAAGTATTAAGAAAAATGAAAATGGAAAATGGATAATGAATAGATGAGGGAGGAGTTGACTCTTTGACCTAGTCACTCCTTTTGTCAATTGGCAAAATTGGTCCCTCAAGTTTAAAGCGGGTGCGTGTATTACCTAAACGGGTATTTTAAAACGCGTTTTAACGGAAGATGTTATAATCATATAACGGACTTTAAATAAATAAACGGAAAGTAAACGGAAAAAGGCGGGATGTTACATTACCTACTCCTTAAAAGAAATTTCGTCCCGAAATTTAAATAGGCGTAGTAGTCGTTGTTTCTTCCTCGAGACCTTGCGTTTCCGTATCTACGAATAAATGAGGGTACTTTCTTTGCATTTGATCTTATCTTTCCCAAGTAAACTCGGGTCCCCTTTTGGCATTCCAACGAACCTTAACGATCGGGATTCTACTTTGTTTTAGCGTCTTGACGAAAGTGTCCACGATTTCAACCTGTTCCTCCACAAAATGAAGTTTGTCATCAATAGTAAGTTCCTCGAGAGGAATGACGACATCGAGTTCGGTAAAGCACTTCTTCAAGTTAGATACATGGAAAGTAGGATGAACGGAGCTCAATTGAGGCGGAAGATTTAAACGATAAGCAACATTTCCAACACGCTCCAAGATTTCGAAAGGACCAATATACCGCGGATTTAACTTCCCGCGTTTCCCGAAACGGATTACACCTTTCCATGGTGCGACTTTTAACATTACGCGATCACCGACTTGGAATTCGAGGTCGTTGCGCCTAGTGTCGGTATAGCTCTTTTGACGACTACGGGCCGTCCTAAGCCTATCTCGGATTTAAACGATCTTCTCGGTTGTCTCATGAATGAGTTCGGGTCCGGTGATTTGTGTGTCGCCTACTTCGGCCCAACAAAGAGGAGAACGACATTTTCGGCCATACAAAGCTTCGAAAGGTGCGGCGTTGATACTCGCGTTGTAACTATTGTTGTAAGAGAATTCGGCGAGAGGCAAGTGCTTGTCCCAAGCTTTTCCGAAATCGATAACACAAGCTCGTAGCATGTCTTCCAAGGTTTGAATTATGTGTTCGGTTTGTCCATCGGTTTGTGGATGATATGCGGTGCTCATGTCTAAACGCGTTTCCAACGCTTCTTGTAAGGTACGCCAAAATCTAGAAACAAAACGGTCATCTCGGTAGGAAATAATCGATAAAGGCACACCATGACATGCCACGATCTCTTTAATGTAAAGTTGTGCAAGTTTTTCCAATTTTTCGGTTTCCTTCATGGCTAGGAAGTGTGCGGATTTGGTGAGACAGTCAACAATAACCCAAATAGTATCATAACCACCCACCGTCTTTGGTAGTTTGGTGATAAAATCCATCGTTATCCTTTTCCACTTCCGTTGCGGGATTTCGGGTTGTTGAAGTAGTCCGGACAATCTTTGATGTTCGTCTTTGACTTTGGAGCAAGTTAGGCACTTACCAACATAAGTAGCAACGTCCCTTTTAATGTTCGGCCACCAATATTGTTCTTTGAGGTCGTGGTACATCTTATTGGCACCGGGGTGAATCGAATATCTTGACTTATGGGCTTCGTCTAAAATAAGGCTTCGCAAGTCCCCATAACTAGGCACCCAAATTCTTCCGGCGAAATATCGGAGTCCGGTCTCCTTAACTTCGAATCGAGAGGTGAGGACGTTCAAGTGTTCGAGAGAGATGTTTTCATCCTTGAGAGCCTCGTCTTGGGCTACACGAATTTGACTATTGAGATTGGTGTGAATGGTGATGTTTAAAGATCGGACACGAAGAGGCACCACTCTTTCCTTTCGACTTAAGGCATCGGCTACTACGTTTGCCTTCCCAGGATGGTAACGAAGCTCGCAATCGTAATTGTTCAAAGTTTCAATCCACCGTCGTTGTCTCATGTTTAGTTGTTTTTGATCGAAGATGTGTTGAAGGCTTTTGTGATCGGTTACGATAGTACTTTTGGTTCCATAAAGATAGTGTCTCCACATTTTAAGTGCGAAGACAACGGCTCCGAGTTCGAGATCATGTGTCGTGTAGTTTCGTTCATGAATTTTGAGTTGTCGAGAGGCATAAGCAATGACTTTCTTTCGTTGCATCAATACACACCCAAAACCATGTTTCGAGGCATCGCAATACACAACAAAATCATCATTGCCTTTGGGAAGTGACAAGATTTGAAACGCGGATTCTTGCTCGGTCGCCCAAATGAATTTCTTTCCCTTGTGAGTTAATGCGGTTAGAGGACGAGCAACCAAAGAGAAATCCTTGATGAATCTACGATAGTATCCGGCGAGACCCAAAAATTGACGAATGTGAGTAGGAGTAGTAGGAGTCTCTCATTTACTAATGGCTTCGATTTTTGCGGGATCGACTTTAATACCTTGATCACTTACAACATGACCAAGAAATTGAACTTCCTTCAACCAAAATTCACAATTGGAGAATTTGGCATAGAGTCGTTCTTGTCTCAAGAGTTCAAGCACAAGTCGGAGATGTTGTTTGTGCTCTTCTTCGCTTTTAGAATAGACCAAAATATCATCGATGAACACAATAACGAATTTGTCGAGGTATGGTTTGCACACACGGTTCATAAGATCCATGAACACCACCGGTGCGTTAGTGAGACCAAATGGCATTATAAGAAATTCATAACTACCATAACGAGTCCGAAAAGTGATTTTGGAGACATCTTCCCCCTTAACCCTTAATTGATGATAACCCGAGCGGAGATTGATTTTCGAATATACACGAGATACTTGTAGTTGATCAAAGAGGTCATTGATGCGTGGAAGAGGATATCGGTTCTTAACCGTCAATTTGTTTAGTTCACGATAATCAATGCACATTCATAGGGATCCATCTTTCTTCTTAACGAACAAAATCGGAGCGCCCCATGGTGAATGGCTAGGTTAGATAAAATCACGGTTAAGTAGTTCTTCGATTTGACTTTGAAATTCTTGCATTTCGGATGGAGCAAGTCTATACGGTGCACGTGCTACGGGTGCGGCTCCCGGAATAAGATCGATTTGGAATTCTACCGGTCGATGAGGTGGAAGACCCGGCAATTCATCGGGAAATACATCGGAAAAGTCACTAACAATTGGCACATCATCGATATGCTTCTCGTCGATCTCGACTTTCTTTACATGAGCTAGAATCGCAAAACAACCTTTACGAAGGTATTTTTCAACTTTAAGGCACGAGACGAGGTTGAGTCCGGTGCAAATCTTATCGCCATAGACAATCAAGGGTTCACCATTCTCAATAGGAATTTGAATCGCTTTAAGATCGCAAAGAATGTGAGATTTCGTTTTGGCTAGCCAATCCATACCAATGATTACATCAAAGCTCCCTAGTTCTATAGGTATCAAGTCAATTTCAAACTCTTTACCCATTAAGTTTAACGTACACCCCCGATAGAATTTGTCGGCACTCAATAGTTTCCCTTCGGCCACTTCAATGGTATAAGTAGTATCTAGTGAGAGTGGTGGAGTGTTAAAAGAATGAGTCAAAGTCTTGGAAACAAAACTCTTATCGGTACCCGAATCGAATAAGCAAGAGACATAAGAATCGTTGAGAAGAAACGTACCCGTGACTAGTTCATTGTCATCTCGGGCTTCCTCGGTGTTAATATTGAAAGCTCGGCCTCGCGTATTGGGATTATCTTTCTTCTTTGGGCATGAATTTCTATAATGACCCGTTTGGCCACATTCGTAACAAGTGACCGTCTTTGGTGCATTGGGCCCCTTTCGAGCGACGGGGGCGGCACTTTTACATTCGTTGGCCTTATGAACAATTCCTTTGCACCGATGGCAAATTAGCTTGCCACATTCACCAAAGTGATGCTTGTTGCATTTGTTGCAAAGAGGTAGGTTTCCGACATAACCCTTCTTGCCGTCGGAGGTGAAAGGCTTCTTGGAAAAGTTGTTGTTGCTTGATTGGGGGGCTTCCCATTTTCTTTTATTGTTACCCGACTTATCCTCGGCTTTAGGTGCCGGCACTACAATTTCGTCCACCGTTTCTATCAATTTGCGGGCCACGTTCAAAGCTTCTTGATGATTAGTGGGTTTGGATGACATTATTTCGTGTTTGATGCTCTTTGGAAGACCATCCATGTAAAGTTCAACCCTTAAAGATTTGGGGTTTACAAGGTTTGGGCACATCAAGGCTAGTTCGAAAAATCGCTGATTGTAGGCCTTGAGATCATTCCCGACCGCTTTTAAAGTTCTTATCTCTTGTTCAAGCCTTCGGGTTTCTTCACGAGGAAAATATTCGATGATCATCTTTTCCCTTAAATCGGCCCAAGAGAGGGCGTGTGATTCATCGGTACCCACCAATTGCACATAGGTGTTCCACCAAGTGAGAGCGACGCCGGCGAATGTGTGAGTGGAGTACCTGACCTTGTCTTGGTCCCGACAACCGCTTATGCTAAAGACGGCTTCCGTTTGCTCAAACCATCGGGTGAGCACAACCGGTCCCCCGGTTCCATCGAAAGTGTGAGGTTTGCACCCCATGAAAGCTTTATAGGAGCATCCCTCGTTTGAATTACCGGCTCCATTGTTGTTGTTGTGGTGGTTGTTGTTATTGTTGTTGTTGTTGGATGAGTGACCGGCCATGGCCGCATCTACGGCGGTGGCTATCATTCGTTGTAGAGCTTGTTCGGGTGTTTCATGGCGTGGTACACGGCGATGAGGCATTGTTCCTTCAAAACACAAGAATACCGTTAATTAGTATTTTCAATAATACTAATCATGATATGGAATAAGGATAGAGAGAAAATTTTCCTTGACTCGCCTTAAATTCTTTATGTCATAATGTCGGAACGTTCATATGAGTCACCGTAATATAATCCCGGAAATTATATTACCCTGATTCATATGTGCATTCGACATTATTTCATATAGTCAAGGTGGCGTGTCAATCAAATTAAACAACGTGAGATTTAGATGAAATAATAGTCGGTATGAGTAGAAACGTTCGAGTATAAATGCACAAGTAGTCAAGTAATTCCTACTTTAAGTCTATATGCCGGTTGTAGTCTAGACTCACTAATGTACCCTATGACTCTGGGTTGACACCAATGAACTCTAAATCCCTACAACCAACGCTCTGATACCATCTGTAGCCACCCGACAAAATCGTCATTTGACGGCGCCGTCTACTTAGGTCCCGTTACGTGGTCATAAGTCTTTAAAACAACGTTTGACCAAAAATATGTCACATTCATTTCAAATGTGAAGATTGTTTCAAAATTTACAAGGTTAGTTCAACCATAAGTTACGTTACAACGTTATAAGTACAAGTGAAACCTATGCGACACAATTTAAAAGTAGCTAAATGACGCTCCATGTATGCATATATACTCGACATCCAATGCAAGTATCAAAATAATGAGCGGAAGCATGTATCACAAAACGTTCAAGGACCTGAGAAAAACATAGAAATCTGTCAACGAAAATATTGGTGAAATCATAGGTTTAGGTAAGTAAGTAAGTACAAATGAACCACAAGATTTGTATCATTGAATAATAGTAAACCATTCTAAAATTTGCTATCACGAGCACCCAATTATCAAGGCTTAACTTTCCATCCATAGAACCCCATCACAATAGTATTAGAACATACACTGTTTCTCGAAAATATATTTCATCCGAATAACGGTAGCGAACCGTCCGGATGAGGGTTTGTCAAACCCATATGGCCATACAACATAAGTTCTCGCTTACACCCGGCAAGTGTAACTAATGATAATCGAATTGAGGATTTTTTTGTTCTAACTCGTATGTAGAATGTTTGTTTTTATACTTGTGTTCACTTTGTAAAATGAAACGTTTATATTTTCTCATCCCAAATGTAAGTTTAAAAGAGTAAAGGTGGGAATATGATCTCACCTTGAGTGCACGAGTGGATAAAGTACTTCACAAGATAACGTGTGCAAGAACGAATGCTAGTCTTGACCTAAACAAGTAGGTCGTATCAATAACGGTAAACACGGTTGGTCAAAGATGTCCAATTAGTCCTATGGCTCGTTACGACTCGATTATATAGCATGTGAATCAAATTGTCAAGTCCCATGCAAGATACAAGTATAAAATCACGTTAGAACGATTGCACAAACATTTGGTTAATTTTGATTAAAAGTCAACTTTGGTCGGGTCAAAGTCAACGAAAAAGTCAACACATTCGGGTCGGGTCCTGAACTATTTTTCTGAGGTTTTTAATCATATATAAGCATGTTAGAACAAGTTACATGTGAATCGGAGGTGCGTAGCATAGCAAACATTTTTCGTAAAAGTGTAAGTTTGATCAGAATCCAAACACGTCTAATGCCGCGCCGCGACCAAGGATGGCCGCGCCGCGACACTCAACGTGAGCTGGTACCTGGGCTGGTGCAAGTGTTCAAGTCTCGAGCCAAAACTCATTTTAACACAACAAATGAACCGTAGACACTTAAAATGCATACCATACATCGTTGGAAAGGTAAATTTAGCGAGGAATACAACTAAACACATATCATCAATCAATTCTAGCATTTACAACAATCAAAACCGCATTAAATGTTCATCTTTAACGATACTCAAGCTCATAAATGCAACCAATGATTCGAAAACCAAATGCACACATATAATACGCCGTTTCGTAGGTAATTACGCATGCAATACAACTAAACACTTACAATTGATATTGCAAGGCATTCAATGCATCAAAAATTCCATTTTACTTCTATCAAACCCTAACTCAAAATCACAAATTTAGCAATGTAGTTTATGGAGTCTTTCCAAGTCAACCTATACATCAAATTGAAGCTAGTGATACTAGTAACACATTTAATACATGCATTTTTAACATCTAACAACATTTAAGCAACCAAATCACAAAATCAAACACACCAAATTTCAAGTTCATGCTAGTTACTTAAAATAACAAGATCGAGCATACAAATCATATATTCATGTTAGACTTGAGCCATAGACACTAATTAACACTTTTATAAGTCAAAATCATCAAGAACACAAAATCTAGTGTTTTTAGAAAGTTACCCAAATGAGATGTAATCGGTATGGATTCGAAGAGGAAGATGCAAGGATTTCAAATATGTAATTTGTTTGAATTGATGCTTGCTAGATCTTGAATAGATGATGAATCTTTGAATTGGAGTTTTGAGAGGAATGTTGAAAGTATTAAGAAAAATGGAAAAGGAAAATGGATAACGAATGGATGAGGGAGGAGTTGACTCTTTGACCTAGTCACTCCTTTTGTCAATTGGCAAAATTGGTCACTTAAGTTTAAAGCAGGTGCGTGTATTACCTAAACGAGTTATTTTAAAACGCGTTTTAACGGAAGATGTTATAATCATATAACGGACTTTAAATAAATAAACGGAAAGTAAACGGAAAAAGGTGGGATGTTACAGCTTATTCCGAGTAAAGGAAATCTTTTTTCTTTGGCGATTCGTGTTAGACAAGCTTCCACGCCGGTTAAATCTTTCGTCTAAAGGGTTGGATATTTGAATCGATTCCGTGTGTGGTTTGTAATAAAGGTGTTGAAAACTTAAATCATGTTTTTTTCTTCACATGCTCTCGGGCCCATGATTTATGGTGTAGGATCTTTCTTATAGCTCAACATGAATTTTCCTTTCTTTTTTTCATGGTCCGATATTTATAACTGGGTTGTCCAAATTTTTCATTGGGTTGTCCAAACTTTCTCAACTTGGATAAGGAGAATCAGGAGTTCGTCACAATGTCTGTATCGTTCTCGTTTTCTCATGTCTTTTGTCACCATGTCTGTATCGTTCATGTTTTCTCAACCGACATGATCACTACCTTTTTGTCTTAGGGAATGGATCGATTTTATGGGGTTTGAATGCGTTTTCGAATTGCTGCTTGATGGTGTAGAGGATTCGTTCTAACAATTGACGATTTCGTAGGTTTATTTTCTTCAATTTCCATTCAATTTGGAAATCTCAATTTTATAGACTGAAGCGTTTTTCCCCTAATTTATTTGGGCTCATGGGCCCATTAGTCCATCTATTTGTCTGATTCCAAGTTCAGTTGAAGGGCCTGCTTCCAAGTTTTGAAGGTAGTTCGATGATGTCAAATGTGTGAAGACCCGTCCTAATCCATCCGGACGAAGTCCATATCGATTATAAACGAATCACAACAGTTGTTTACATCGTGAGGTACTTGACCTCTATATGATACATTTTACAAACATTGCATTCGTTTTTGAAAAGACAATCTTTCATTACATCGAAAGTTGACAACATGCATATCATTTCGTAATATATCTTACTATAATTGACTTAATAATAATCTTGATGAACTCAACGACTCGAATGCAACGTCTTTTGAAATATGTCATGAATGACTCCAAATAATATCTTTAATATGAGCAAATGCACAGCGGAAGATTTCTTTCGTACCTGAGAATGAACATGCTTTAAAGTGTCAACCAAAAGGTTGGTGAGTTCATTAGTTTAACATAAATAATCATTTCATAATTTTAATAGACCACAAGGATTCATATTTCCATTTCTCATAAACATACGTCACATGCATAGAGACAAAAATATCATTCATATGGATTGAACACCTGGTAACCGACATTCACAATATACATATAAGAATGTCCCCATCATTCCGGGATCCTCCTTCGGACATGATATAAATTTCGAAGTACTAAAGCATCTGGTACATTGGATGGGGCTTGTTGGGCCCGATAGATCTATCTTTAGGATTCGCGTCAATTAGGGTGTCTGTTCCCTAATTCTTAGATTACCAGACTAAAAGGGGCATATTCGATTTCGATCATTCAACCATATAATGTAGTTTCGATTACTTGTGTCTATTTCATAAAACATTTATAAAAGCAGCGCATGTATTATCAGTCCCAAAAATATATATTGCAAAAATATTTAAAAAGGGAGCAAATGAAACTCACGCATATAAATATTGTAAAATAGTTAATAAAGCATTTGCATGTATTCTCAGCCCAAAAATGTAAAGAGTAAAAGGGAATCAAATGAACTCACGCATATAAATATTGTAAAATAGTTAATAAGGCATTTGCATGTATTCTCAGCCCAAAAATGTAAATAGTACAAGGGAGCAAATGAACTCACCTAATGTATTTTGTAGTAAAAATACATAAGACGACATCTAACAATGCAGGGTTGGCCTTGGATTCACGAACCTATATCATTTGTATATATATTAATACACATAATTGCGATCGAACAAATATATTATTAATAGTGATGTAGTTCATTTATATAGTAGATTAGTAAGTTTTATTATATATATTTTCATTTTATATATAGATATATTAATATAGTTAAGTTGTGTGTATTAAAATATATTTATATATATATAATCTTTATTCATATGCTTATAACTTTAATAATATCATAAATGCTTTTATTTTCATAATCGTAAGTATTCTAATAAAAATGATATTACTAATACTAATTCTTATGTTAATGATAATAATAATACTAATGTTTACGACAATGATATTAATACTAATATTAGTGAAAATAATAATAACTCGTATTATTTTTGTAATAACAATAATAATAATAATCCTAATCATAATCATAATCATAATAATAATAATAGTGTTAGAATGATAAATTAGTACTCATAATAATAATGATAATAATATTCATGATTGTAATTATAATTATAATACTAATAATAAATGCTAATCTTAATAATAACAATAACAATTTTAATACTTCATGATGATAATAATAATAACAACAATGATAAATGTCATAATATCAATAATAATAAGAATCATAATAACAATAATAATAATAATAATAATAATAATAATAATAATAATAATAATAATAATAATAATAATAATAATAATAATAATAATAATAATAATAATAATAATAATAACAATAATGATTATGATATCATTAATAATCATAGTAATTATAATACTAACACTAATATTAATTAAAATACTTATAAATATAATGTGATATTAGTTATAATAATAACACTAAAAAATATAATAGTAATCATAACAATAATAACAATAATAATAAGGTTTATACCTAAAAGGATGAGAAAATAAACAAAATGGCGCCTCCATGTCTCGAACCCGCGACCTTCTGTTATAACAAACACCCTCACAACCAACCTTCCATCTCTGACTTTCTGTTTTATATCTATTTCAAATATTTATAACTCGAATATATTATGATCATCTTCTTCACTCAGAACATCGACTCAAATGAAATCCTCAATAATCAAACTCATTTAATTAGTAGTTTTAAGACTTATAAATGATACAGAAAGATTTAAGATTGAGTTTAATTAATTTAAAACAACAAAAAAAATATATAATAAAAAAAAGTGTGCTGTATTCAGCGACTGAAAAAAAAATTATTGATTTCGATTTTTGGAACTGTTTTGGACAAAACTTATAAAACGAAATATGTTGCAAATGTTTCATATAAACTTTATAAATTACCTATTTTGCAGAAAACATCAAAACTCGTTCGAATTTGGTGACGAACAGATGGTTGACTTTTTAAAAGAAAACTTTGACCTTCAAAATTCGAATTGGATATAAGGATTTGAGAATTCATACTTTGCAGATAGTTTATACGTATGATTACTAACTTATCTGAATTAATACATTTTGAAAAGTAACTCGAATTCGAGCTTTTGGAATTAAAGATGAAGAACAGAGCTGTTCTATTGTGACGATCGCTCCAAATCCATATGGACGAACACGTCATTCATCGATTTCATTGCGAGGTATTTGACCTCTATATGATACGTTTTGTAAACATTGCATTCTTTTGAAAAGGAAACACCATCAATGAATATTTAAATCAAAGGTTTTCGACATCTGATGATTTCTACATATAGACAATCACCGTAAATAATAGTTTACAATAGTACTTCCGTTGACAATGCAGTCAAAATAAGATACATGGTGATGATTTTGTGAATGCAACGTTTTCTTGAATAAAGCATGCAAGACTCCATGCACATAGCTTGTATAACATGTAAGCAAACAGCGGAAGACTTCTAGGGAACCTGAGAATAAACATGCTAACAAGTGTCAACACAAAGGTTGGTGAGTTCATAGTTTTAGTGTTTCGCATAACCTGTATATAAAAGTGGATCACAAGATTTCAGTTGTTTCATCCAGAAACGTTTATCAATAGATTCTACATAACAGAGCACCCTGGTAACTAAGCTTTAACGTTATAATGATAAATACCCCATTCGTTTTAATACACGCAAACCAACGTGTCCTAAACTCAAATAACACACGTCCGTTAAAAGGCTAGTGCTCTAGCTCGGACAGGGATGTCAAGCCCTATGGATCCATATACTGTTATTCGCGCCCACCAGTCCATATCCTATGTACTGGCAGCTACTAGTTACCAAAGCTAAGGGATTTTCGGTTCAAACTCAGTGTAGAATTTAGTATGTACTTGTATCCATTGCGTTTTAAAATAAATTGCATGTATTCTCAGCCCAAAAATATAGATTGCAAAAGCAATTAAAAAGGGAGCAAATGAAACTCACCTTAGCAGCATATAAAGTCGTTCACCAAAATGTGACCGAAACTCGGATTACCAAATAACTGTAGATCTCAACCTAGAGAACATATGTTGGTCAATAAATGTCTATCAAGCTAGGTCAGGTCATAGTGTATCACAATCCTAATGCTCGATATCGACATACAAAAGTTATCCAAAGTCGTTTAAAAAAGTCAATTTTGACAGTTGTTTAACAAAACGAGACGTACCTTATATAAGGATTCATTTACTCGGTTGGTAATGTTCAAAAAATCCAATTTATCAATCTCGTAAACAAGTTGTTTAAATCTTAATTGTAAATTCAAAAGCAATTTCAATTAACGTTAATTATAATTCAGTTGATCATATCTTTTAATCCGTTCATCGAAATTATTCGATATCTAAATGAAAAGTTATAGATTTTTCGCCAGCTTTCCAAAAACATGTATATCATATACCTTTTACCAGTAATATATGTAATTAATTCGTGATTCATTATAAACTGTTTAACGACGAAATTTAGCATACACGTATGTATAAATATATTTACTCGAGCACTAGACATGGATACGCAATTAATATATAAAAGATAAAATATGAGTGCTTACGTATCAATATTGAGATTCAATATTGTAGAAAAGTACGTATACGAAACGGAGATGATAAACACTAGGTTTGATTCATAAATATACCCCCGAACATTACCCATAATTTTCTTAGCTCTATCCCGCTTGAAAACCATTTTGAAAGTGACACGCTCAAGACCTCGTCGTAGTATTTTATGTATAATACTAATTAATAATATTAATAATAATAAGATTAATAATAATAATAATAATAATAATAATAATAATAATAATAATAATAATAATAATAATAATAATAATAATAATAATAAATACTTACGGAGTAGTATTAATAGTGTGAGAAAACAGAACTGAAATCGTGCAATTTATAGAACCTTTTCTGAAAAAGTACCCCATGCGACCGCATGGGATTTGTGCTTCAAGGCCATGCGATCGCATGGCCCTCTGATCCAGCTCACAAACTTTTAACTTTTTGTTTGTCGACATAATTTTATATAATATATATAATATATTTAATTTATATAATTAATTATATATTATATTAAATTCACATGCATAGTTGACTTGTAATTTTTGTTCCGATAAGTCATACGTCATCACTCGACTTATGTCCCGGTTCCGGTTTTTCAAATGTCCTTTCGTACGCTGAGAAAACTTGTATTTTACATTTTGTGTCACGTACCTTTGTCAAAATATAGCCTTAAATTATCCCTAAACTATACCACTCAAAGTATAACTTAAACTTTCGAGTATTTTGATCATTTACTTCTATTTGTTAATATATATATAATAACAATTCGTTTTTATGACCAAGTTAATATTATATTTTATCGTATTGTTAAATATATATTTTCAATATTAATAAATACGTTTTAAA
Organism: Rutidosis leptorrhynchoides; assembly: GCF_046630445.1. NCBI lineage: Eukaryota > Viridiplantae > Streptophyta > Magnoliopsida > Asterales > Asteraceae > Rutidosis > Rutidosis leptorrhynchoides. The sequence goes on along the minus strand of NC_092340.1, from coordinate 373,062,469 downwards.
ATACATATCGCAAGTTATTCATATATCTAATTCCAACAGTTGATATTCCTTATTATTGTATGTGTCCAAATTACGTTATTTAAACAAACACTTTATCATTTATTCCGAATACCGTTAATAATGAATGATTTCCCAAATCAACGTGGACCTTACAACAGAGACCCGTAATAATATCATAATCCTTAAGGGACTCAATAATTATCTTTTAATTCAATCGTTTGGCATAATCTTTTAACTCTGTATCTAAATATATCAATCAGATAATCAAACCAATAAGTTTAATGCACAGTATCATATAATCAACACTTTGTTACGTTTTCAAGTTATGGTATATATATGTATCTATTTACATAAAATTGTTCGCGAATCGTTGAGAACAATCGAAAGGTAATTGAATAGTTCAAAAATTTTGAGATTCAACTTTACAGACTTTGCTTATCGTGTCGGAAACGTTAAAGATTAAGTTTAAATTTGGTCAGAAATTTCCGGGTCATCACAGTACCTACCCGTTAAAGAAATTTCGTCCCGAAATTTGAGTGAGGTCGTCATGGCTGACAATAAAAATATTTTCATGACGAATATGAGTTGGTAAATAGAATTTTATCACCATTGAATAATACGGATAAAACAATCCGATTACTCGAAGCGTATGAGAGAAGTTATCGTAATAGAGTGAAATGGAGAATAGAGATTCGTCTTATCTCTTGATGTAGTAACGATTGATTTTCGAAATTTAAGGAATAGAAAATCTTCATAATTTAAATAAGATTTGATTCTTCGGAATTTAAGGAAATTAGGATTTCCTTTGATTAAATGCGTAATCTGCCTCGATTACTATGTCTGATATTTTGCTATAAATTAACCTCTTCCGTTTCATTTATTTTTACCACTCCTATAATATTCTTTCTTATTTCATACTTACAAAAGATTTGTGAAAATGCTTCATCCAGTTCTGATTCTTGATATTTTCTTGGTTATCATATCATTCATTCTTCTTTTTCATCTGCCACCAGAGGAGGTTATTTTCTTCTACTATTACCTTGGGGTTATATTGTTTTTCATTCTCTCGTGTCTTTATATTGCTATACGCATTGATATACATGGTTTGTAATTTCGGGGTTATTTTCGGGCTTTATATTTTCCATTATATTTCGGAGCTTCATGCTTTCGTTTTCTCTTCCCGACTTTAAGTCAAGCGAATAATGGTCCAAAATTCGTAGGTATGGATTTTGAAATGAACATAATTAATGTTCTAAGAAAGAAACGGTAATGGCACAATTTGACTTGTCAAATTACCAGAATACCTCGAAAAAGACCGAATCATCAAGAAAATATTTTCTTGATATGTTTAGAGGTTAAATAGAATGAAAGAGTTATGTAACATGGTTCATGATGAGGGTATGATCTGTGAACCTTTATCACGTTCCATTAGAAACTCAGCATGACTTACTGTAATATAATCACGTTGATCAAGTGTCATTATATTATACTAACTCATGCTTCAATTCCCAACACTACTTCAAAAACATCCATTTTTCGAAATTTTCAAAAATTAGAAACTAAAATAGTTTCTTTTATGATGTAACACAGATAGCGTGAAGAGATAAATGATTTCAGATAAGAATAGTTATGAAAATATCTTCAGAAATATGGAGGATATTTATAATGGAAGATACGATGATATCTTAGAATTTCTAATATCAGAGGATGATGCGGAAAATCTGTCTGTGAAGGTTTAGAATAAGAAGTAAGGTTCTTACTAATGGTTTCAGCAGACACTGAATCATTTGGATTCTTTGAAGGTAGATTTCGTCCTTGTGATTTGTCTAGAGCTTCCTTCATACTTTGCTCAACCCGTTTTCCAGTTCCAAACCTTCTCTTTTTCTGTGCTTTTCCAACACACTACTCTTTATCATCAAACTTTCGACTGTTAAAGTCGTTTACAGTTTTTGCTGCTTCATCAGCATTTTTCCAAAATTTGGAGAACTAGTTTCGTAGTTTGGGGTGTTTTTCAGAAACTTCACATTCGAAGTATGTAAGTCTAGAAGATAGATGTTATATATATATAACAGTTGTCGTAGAAAATGCTGCGAGATTCAAAATACTGATTGCTAATTCCCGGTGGTTGGTATGGAAATTATTGTTACAAGATGTGGATGAGTACATGATAGGGTTTCAATGAGTATAAGGATTTTCGAAAGGTCAAGGATTAATAAAGTTGTTTGGTAAATTTACTGCTAATGTGGTGGAACATGAAAGGTTCCCCAGTAACAAAACGTATATATCAAGGTTACAATAAGGCTTAATCTGAAAAGTTGAAGTTGTCTGGTTGGAAGTGTGATAAAACTGGATACTTTGAAAAGAAATTGCAAGATTCTTTTCGGTAATAACAATGCTAAAGGATCTTTCACCGTTTTGAAGTCAAAGTATAGCTTTGAAAGATGTAGAGATCTAAGAATGATGTCACTTGTTAAATCTTGACTTGGATTCTGCTCTGTCAATATCAGAATATGTAATTGAATTTGTATGGAAACGATTGTATATCGCTGTGAGCATAGTTAATAATTTTTGAATCAAAGTTGAAGAATGTACAGTGTAACATATTAATTGCGAACTTATATATTTCTCGGGTATTACCTACCCGTTAAAGATTTCACAATTAATACTTTGTACAAAAGAATTTTTATTACCGTCTTTATGAAAATATATGTATGTATATTTTCTTCAGATGTAACACAGATTTAATGAGTTAATATCATATTAAGCTCATTTAATTTTCGGCTTGACTTAGAAATGATTAATCTCTAAAACATTAAAGATTACATAATCTTTGCGGAGTATTTCACTAATGTAATCAATACTTAGTCTTATTGATATTTTCTCAGTGAATCATGTTGGTGCTCATGGAACTCTTGCTAACTTCGCAAGGTACGAATGATGTTTTCTAGAAAGTTTCGAGTACATCGAAAATGAAAATGTAAAATCAATTATGTAATTGAATAATACACTTGGTTTATTATGAAATGGAATTCACTAAGTTGAAACAGAGATTGTAGTTAACAATGGCTAAGTTGTTAAGGAAGGATGTACATCATAGCATATTAGTAATATGAATTTAACCGAGTAGTATTTACCCTTTTTCAATTCATACTTAATAGCTTAGTACGAAAAGATTTATGATGGTTTTAAAATATATATAAGATATACATATAAATTCTTCAGAGGGAATGGGTTAATATTTCATAACTCATTGATACAAATATACGCGTTGTTGACTTGTAATAATATCCACGGTGCTTTCTTGAACCGGCAGAGCTTGTGATGTTAGAGGTGCTGATGATTCTAATGATGTTGACAGCACTAACTGTGCTGGTGAGGCTAAGGGTACTATTGATACTGTTGGTAAAACAAGTCTAGTTTGTACCTTACGCATCATTCTTGTCAGGGTTTCTATTCTTCCTTCTATTTATCTGATTTACGGTTAGAACTGGGATAAATAATCTCTAAGATTTTAGAGATTACATAATCACCGTAGAATATTTCTTCGATGAAGTTATGAATCAGTACTTCATCATTTATTGTTGTTGGCACTCCTTGGTAACTACGGTGCGTATGATGTTGATATCCGAAGTACAGTTTTTAGATGTGATATTGAGGTGTGGGATGCGGATGTGGTTGTTGGTGGTGGTAATGGTACTGTTGTTGTTGATGATGGTGGTACTGGTTATGCTGCTGGTGCTGCTACTGTTGTTTGTAACCTTCGCACCATATTCTCCAAAGCCACTACCCGAGCGCGTAGCTCGTTGACTTCTTCTATTATACCGGGATGATCGGTGGTTCGGACGAGCGGACGAATAAGATTTAGAATGTGAGATAATATATAATCATGATGAGATACTCTGGAAATGAGAGAGAAAATAGTATTACGAATAGGTTCGCCGGTAAGTGCTTCAGGTTCTTCGCCAAGAGGTGAATGTGGTGGATGGAAGGGATCACCTTCTTCTTGTCTCCAATGATTAAGTAGGCTACGAACCCATCCCCAATTCATCCAGAATAAGTGATGGCTGATTGGTTGATCCATTCCGGTTACACTTTCTTCAGAGTTCAGGTGAATATCCATATCGGAATAGCTGTCGGAATTTAAGGAATTTGAATTGGATACGGGATCCATCTTGTATAATTAGATATATAATTTTTGATATGAAATAGATTATAGAATTTAGATTGGTACTCTTCAATACATAATTTACATATGTATATATAATACCAAAATTCCGTAAATTACGGAGAAATTTTCGGAAGATGGCAGTCAAAGTTTATAGTAACAGATAAGCTAAGATGTGAATTTTGTCTATACACTATTCATGCAATCAATGCAGTAAAACGTGTCTAGACTTAAGAATGATAAGCATGTAATTTCCGACAGGAAATGATAAGCAAAACTTTTAACATGCAGACAAGGTCGAAGTCCAGACTTACTAATGCATCTTAACAACTATCAGTTAGACACACTCATGCAAGTCCTGGTTCGCTAGGACCAACGCTCTGATACCAACTGTGACGATCGCTCCAAATCCATATGGACGAACACGTCATTCATCGATTTCATTGCGAGGTATTTGACCTCTATATGATACGTTTTGTAAACATTGCATTCTTTTGAAAAGGAAACACCATCAATGAATATTTAAATCAAAGGTTTTCGACATCTGATGATTTCTACATATAGACAATCACCGTAAATAATAGTTTACAATAGTACTTCCGTTGACAATGCAGTCAAAATAAGATACATGGTGATGATTTTGTGAATGCAACGTTTTCTTGAATAAAGCATGCAAGACTCCATGCACATAGCTTGTATAACATGTAAGTAAATAGCGGAAGACTTCTAGGGAACCTGAGAATAAACATGCTAACAAGTGTCAACACAAAGGTTGGTGAGTTCATAGTTTTAGTGTTTCGCATAACCTGTATATAAAAGTGGATCACAAGATTTCAGTTGTTTCATCCAGAAATGTTTATCAATAGATTCTACATAACAGAGCACCCTGGTAACTAAGCTTTAACGTTATAATGATAAATACCCCATTCGTTTTAATACACGCAAACCAACGTGTCCTAAACTCAAATAACACACGTCCGTTAAAAGGCTAGCGCTCTAGCTCGGACGGGGATGTCAAGCCCTATGGATCCATATACTGTTATTCGCGCCCACCAGTCCATATCCTATGTACTGGCAGGTACTAGTTACCAAAGCTAAGGGATTTTCGGTTCAAACTCAGTGTAGAATTTAGTATGTACTTGTATCCATTGCGTTTTAAAATAAATTGCATGTATTCTCAGCCCAAAAATATAGATTGCAAAAGCAATTAAAAAGGGAGCAAATGAAACTCACCTTAGCAGCATATAAAGTCGTTCACCAAAATGTGACCGAAACTCGGATTACCAAATAACCGTAGATCTCAACCTAGAGAACATATGTTGGTCAATAAATGTCTATCAAGCTAGGTCAGGTCATAGTGTATCACAATCCTAATGCTCGATATCGACATACAAAAGTTATCCAAAGTCGTTTCAAAAAGTCAATTTTGACAGTTGTTTAACAAAACGAGACGTACCTTATATAAGGATTCATTTACTCGGTTGGTAATGTTCAAAAATCCAATTTATCAATCTCGTAAACAAGTTGTTTAAATCTTAATTGTAAATTCAAAAGCAATTTCAATTAACGTTAATCATAATTCAGTTGATCATATCTTTTAATCCGTTCATCGAAATTATTCAATATCTAAATGAAAAGTTATAGATTTTTCGCCAGCTTTCCAAAAACATGTATATCATATACCTTTTACCAGTAATATATGTAATTAATTCGTGATTCATTATAAACTGTTTAATGACGAAATTTAGCATACACATATGTATAAATATATATACTCGAGTACTAGACATGGATACGCAATTAATATATAAAAGATAAAATATGAGTGCTTACGTATCAATATTGAGATTCAATATTGTAGGAAAGTACGTATACGTAACGGAGATGATAAACACTAGGTTTGATTCATAAATATACCCCCGAACATTACCCATAATTTTCTTAGCTCTATCCCGCTTGAAAACCATTTTGAAAGTGACACGCTCAAGACCTCGTCGTAGTATTTTATGTATAATACTAATTAATAATATTAATAATAATAAGATTAATAATAATAATAATAATAATAATAATAATAATAATAATATAAATAATAATAATAAATACTTACGGAGTAGTATTAATAGTGTGAGAAAACAGAACTGAAATCGTGCAATTTATAGAACCTTTTCTGAAAAAGTACCCCATGCGATCGCATGGGATTTGTGCTTCAAGGCCATGTGATCGCATGGCCCTCTGATCCTGCTCACAAACTTTTAACTTTTTGTTTGTCGACATAATTTTATATAATATATATAATATATTTAATTTATATAATTAATTATATATTATATTAAATTCACATGCATAGCTGACTTGTAATTTTTGTTCCGATAAGTCATACGTCATCACTCGACTTATGTCCCGATTCCGGTTTTTCAAATGTCCTTTCGTACGCTGAGAAAACTTGTATTTTACATTTCGTGTCACGTACCTTTGTCAAAATATAGCCTTAAATTATCCCTAAACTATACCACTCAAAGTATAACTTAAACTTTCGAGTATTTTGATCATTTACTTCTATTTGTTAATATATATATAATAACAATTCGTTTTTATGACCAAGTTAATATTATATTTTATCGTATTGTTAAATATATATTTTCAATATTAATAAATACATTTTAAAATACATATCGCAAGTTATTCATATATCTAATTCCAACAGTTGATATTCCTTATTATTATATGTGTTCAAATTACGTTATTTAAACAAACACTTTACCATTTATTCCGAATACCGTTAATAATGAATGATTTCCCAAATCAACGTGGACCTTACAACAGAGACCCGTAATAATATCATAATCCTTAAGGGACTCAATAATTATCTTTTAATTCAATCGTTTGGCATAATCTTTTAACTCTGTATCTAAATATATCAATCAGATAATCAAACCAATAAGTTTAATGCACAGTATCATATAATCAACACTTTGTTACGTTTTCAAGTTATGGTATATATATGTATCTATTTACATAAAATTGTTCGCGAATCGTTGAGAACAATCGAAAGGTAATTGAATAGTTGTAACAGCCCGAGTACAACCCGTAGTGGATATTGTCCGCTTTGCCCCGACGCACGGTGGCTCACGGTTTTGTTTCTCGGGACTCACCCTCAAAACGCGTCCACTAGAGGAGGTATCCACACCCTTTAAGGGGTGTTTCGTTCTCCTCCCCCACCGATGTGGGATGAGTTCTCACACTCTCCCCCACTCAGGACACTGCGTCCCCGCAGTGCACATCGATGCGGGCCCCAGCTCTGATACCATCTTGTAACAGCCCGAGTACAACCCGTAGTGGATATTGTCCGCTTTGCCCCGACGCACGGTGGCTCACGGTTTTGTTTCTCGGGACTCACCCTCAAAACGCGTCCACTAGAGGAGGTATCCACACCCTTTAAGGGGTGTTTCGTTCTCCTCCCCCACCGATGTGGGATGAGTTCTCACAATAGTTCAAAAATTTTGAGATTCAACTTTACAGACTTTGCTTATCGTGTCGGAAACGTTAAAGATTAAGTTTAAATTTGGTCAGAAATTTCCGGGTCATCACATCTATCGTGTTCTTCCCTTTTTCTGATAAAAATTCGATAGCTAGGAGGCTGTAATGAGTAATTGATGTTTATAATTAGTAATGTATGTCGATTGGTATTAATTATCAATGACTATGGCCAAGTCTTATATCAATTTGGATTTGACAGAAAGTTTGAGCAAGTACTGAAGAAGAAAAAAAAATTAAAAAGTGATTAAGACTCTAAACAGATTTTAGTTGTTTCTGTGGGGTTGGAATCAATTCAGAGACAGAAACAAAAATCAGCTACAGCCTTGAAAGTGAACTGCAACTGAATTACATATCTTCTTCTATCTAATTATGTATACACCATGTTTATATGTATATATAAAATTCGTATAGGTATTTATATATATATATAATCCTGTATTCTGTATATGTATATGTATCTGTAAATATGTGAGTGTATTAATAATAATTTTAATACCAGTAATAGGTATTGAGATAATAATACAATTAATAATAATATAAATAATAACAATACTAATAACAATGATAATAATAATATAGTATTTATAATATTAATAAGTAAAAATAATGATATTAGCTATAATACTGAAAATAATAATATCATTCATGATAATAACACTATTTGTATTAATGATCATAATACTAATTAAATTTTACTATTAATTATAATGATATCTATAATACTAAATATAATTAAATGTATCAAATTTAATATCTATATGTTATTTAGTAATATTAACAATACTGATATTAATATTAATCTTTATTTTTAATCATAATGAAAGTAGTAATAATAATGTCAAATGATGAAAGTAATAATAATAATGTCAATAACTATATTTTAACTTGTAATTACTTTTAATATATATTAATGTTAAAATTTTATCATTTATGCAATGTTTACTAATTATAATTGAATATTTATATACTATATATATTACAATTCACATTTACTTATATAAAATCATATCTATTTATATATAGATTCATTTTATATTACAACATGATTATTTCATACTTTATTTACATATTTAATTATAATGTTTAAATTATATTTTATTATATCAAATTATTATATATACATTTGTTTACATTTATTTATATACCTATATACATATATATACACATTTTTACTTACACACAATTGTTCGTGAATCGTCGGGAATTGTCAAAGAGTAAATGAATGCGTGAACACAGTTTAAAATTTTTGAGATTTAAATTTGTCGGGAACATATAAAGATTAAAGTTTAAATTTGGTCGGAAATTTCCGGGTCATCACAAAATGAGCCATTTTTGTGGGCTTATAAGTCCACTTATCTAGGTGTGCGAGTTTTTTACGTTTCTCGAATGTACTTTCATTTTCTGTCATTTCTTTAGGCTCAAAAGCCTCTTACAATGTAATATGTTATTTTCCTTCATCGTTCCAATGAAAATTTAATTAATATATTTCTTTTTTTTTGACGTAAAAAAAAGAATCGGGTTTTCAATCATTGTGGCTTCTCTTTATTATTATTATTATTATTATTATTATTATTATTATTATTATTATTATTATTATTATTATTATTATTATTATTATTATTATTATTATTATTATTAATTATTATTATTATAATTATTATTATTTCTGATTTAACAATAACTTGTGTTTAATGCCATCATATTAAATTAGTTTGAACCACAGAAGCTTGGTTTGAGTGGTATGTAGGTGGAATCCAATTTGGGGTATTGCCAATTCAGGTTCGATTCTCACTTCAAGCAGGGAGGTTTCAACCTTTGATGATACTGTCAACATCAATGCGATTTGGAAAGGTCTCTGGGGAGTTTTCGCAACCTTCGATGGTACCGCCAACATCGTCGCGAATTGGGTTTCCTCATAACGCATGTGAGGGTGACAAATGAGAGTATTCGATGTTGATATCGCCGTTCAAAAAGATATTATATTAGTTTTAATAAAATTAATGAAAACTTTAATAGAAAATTATGGCATCAAACATCTTTTACATGAGAGAGTGACAAGTAAGCATTATGATATCTTCTTCAACTACCGTTTACTAAAGAGTATACATAGATCAAGGATGAAAAAAAAAACTCGTACCTGATGAGGAAACCTGAAATTCGATATTTTTGGATTAGTTTTAGACTGGGTAAATGGGTCTAGGGCTGGGTATGGGGATGGTTTTTAATATTTTTGCGAGTTCAGTGATGGTTTTAGACACAAACCTAATTATCGACCCGTATACTTGGCCCGTAAACCCGATAACCCAACTCATAAACCCGAATACTCGGCTCGTATACCCGATTATCCAATACGTATTCCCAAAAAAAATACTCGAATACCCGTAGAAAACCTTGTTTACGCGATATTTTGCTAGTTAACAGGGACTCTAAAAACCCGTGGGAATATACGTTTACACGCTAATTAGTAACTACATGAGGACCTGGTGGGTCCGGGTTCGCACTACAACAAATTATCCGATTCGTCACACATATTTTTACACACTTTTTTATAAGCATGAACTTTTTATTAAATTTGTCACACTTTTAAATGTGCGTAAATTTATTGCATGTATACGTCTTGAAATATATATATATATATATATATATATATATATATATATATATATATATATATAATTCCACACATAAAATTATTTAAAAAGAATGTTCACCCTTGTGAGTGTGTAACAAAACAAATTTAATCACATTTAAATGTGTGAGTAAATTTGTTACACCTCATTTCTTAACACAATGGGAGGCGTGAACAAATCTAGTGCGACAAATTTTACTTAACATCTTTAGTGTGATTATATTTATGTTTGTACGCGCCAATAAGTGTGAACTTTTTTCCTTACAATTTTATTTGTGGAACTATGACGGTAGTTCACGCTTATAAATGTAATACAATTACATACATTTATATGTGTGTAGAACTTAATAAAAAAATTTACACTTTTAAAAATCGTGTGAAAATATGTGTGACGAAATGACAATTTGTTATAGTGTCGGGATGTGTGTTTTTAATCGAGTTTGGGTCTCGAATTACCTGAACTCGTCTTAAACCGTCTTGTTGCCTTCTCTAAAATAGATTTTTAATTGTTAATATGGACTATTAATTAGTGGTTAATGAATAAACAAATAAAGATTTTTTATTTTTTATTTTTGTAAAAAAGAAAACTTTATAATAAAATCTTTTTCTCTAAAAGAGAAAAAGAAAAATGAGAAACAATAAACGAAAACAGGGACGTGGCTCGAGAGCATAAAACTAAATCTAAACGAAAAAATTGAACTAAATTCTAACAAAACTCGAGCCTCGCCATGAACCAACAATAACACGGACTAAAGACATGGAAGAAAACGTAAGAAACAATCTTGCTGAAAGGACAACTACATACTAACAACACCAAACCCCATTAAGTGACAACGCCATCCACAAATCTATAATTGGGACACGACAACGGGACCTCATTGACGATGTTGTTGGTGGTCGATGCCATTGCCCGCGCTAGCATTGAACGAAAAGGTCGAACCGTGACCGGACCTTTCCCCGATGCGATGTAAGTATCCGACGAAAGGGGATACAAACCGCGCTCTTTAAACTGATCAAAGAAACCCCTTTTTCCTTAAAGAGCGTCCCGAATCAGAACCCACGTAAGATCACTTACTAGACCCATTTCACTTTTAGGCATTAATGATGATTTAAAATATGTGATTTGCGCCCTGCGGGCCTCAGAAGCCTATTCAAAAATTGGCCAATGGTCCTCGTGACTTACACTTCAAGTCACCATCCAATGATTATATACACACATATATATATATATATAATACAAGTATTTATATATCATACACACGAAGTATATAATGAAAATAAATAAATAATAAAGTAGCTGGTACTAAATCATGAAAAGAAAATTAAAATTAAAACAATAAAGTGATTAATAAAAATGAGGGTTTAACAAAAGGTGGTGATTCTCACACACCATTTTTTGATCCATCTACACTTTTGTTTCATAAATTCATAGTTATATCCCTAGAAAGTTGAACTTATATTATTATTCTAAGTATAATTAACGGTATAATAGTAAATTAGGTATAGATGAATCAAAAAGTGGTGTGTGAAGATTACCTCCCTTTAAAAAATGTTATATTCTATTTTATAATTAACTTTACATTGTTTTATGATTGTGATTGTGACCATCACTAAAGCATTGTATTGTATTTGAATTAAAGTAAGGTTTGGCGAAAGTTATATCACCAAAATTTTAATTTATTTAATAATAATATTAATAATATAGTACTCGTATCGTATCTTATTGTATTGTATCGTATAGTATAATATAATATAATATAAAATAATAATAATAATAATAATATTGTATGGTTTCATTCCTTTCTCATTTTCTTCCCTTGGGGAATTAGAGAAGGAGGCTGTTTCTTTGCTAAAACGGGTTCAGAAGAGTTCGATGACGCAAGATATTGGTGCCGGTGCTGCTGCTCATATTTTTACTAGGATAGGTTTTGCTATTGCTAGAGGTGTGAGGGCCCAGATTGTCTCTAGGCTTCCCACTAATTTTTTGTAAGTTTTAAAACTTTTAAGTTTATTATTATTATTATTATTATAATAATAATAATAATAATAATAATAATAATAATAATAATAATAATAATAATAATGTTATAATTCAGTAGGCTTATAACTACCTTTAGTGGTTCTTGACTGTAGAAGGTATATAGAGATAGAGATACTGTAAAACGGAGAAAACAAAGGTTGAACAAAAGATATGAGTAATTGGTTTTTTATTTATAGAAAAATGTACAATGAGAGTTTGGTGGCATTTGGAATCTAGAGAGAGAGTGTTTTTTGTTAACCAAAAAATACATACAATAAACTCTAACTCAACACACCTATTTATACTCAAAAAAATATACTATGCAATATCTATAATAATAATAAAATTATCATCCAATTATTACTTTTATAACACTCCCCCTTGGATGATAATTTTATTAGTGAATAACTAGTACTGCCTCGTTAAAAACCTTGCTAAAGAAAACCCTTTGGGATAAAACTTTAGCTAAGGGAAAAAGAGTGCAGCATAGAGTTGACTCTCCCTCAAGTAGGCAACGCCTGAGTTGTTACATCTTCTGAACATGCCTCATGCCAATATTATGAACGTGTGTTCTGAAAATAGCAGTTGGAAGTGCTTTGGTGAAAAGGTCAGCAGAGTTTTTGCTGGACTGAACATATCTCATTTCAATCTGGTTGTCCTTAATGAGATTTTGAGTGTATGAGAAGAATCTAGGGGGTATGTGTTTTGTTCGGTCACTTTTGATATACCCTTCTTTCATCTGTGTTATGCAAGCTACATTATCTTCATAGATAGTTGTTGAGCTTTTATTGCGTTCTAGTCCACAAGAATCAGTAATGAGTTGTGTCATTGATCTCAACCAAAAACATTCCCGACTGGCTTCATGTAATGCAATTACTTCGGCATGATTTGATGATGTTGCAACAAGTGTTTGTTTTTGAGAACGCCATGATATTGCGGTACCTCCATTTAGGAATACATATCCATTTTGAGATTTAGCTTTATGTGGATCAGATAAATAACATGCATCTGCATAACCAACCAAATCTTGTTTTGATTCGTTAGAATAAAATAATCCTAAATCAGTAGTTCCTCGAAGGTATCGAAATATGTGTTTGATCCCATTCCAGTGTCTTTTGGTAGGAGCTGAGCTGAACCTTGCCAACAAATTAACTGCAAAAGAAATGTCAGGTCTTGTACAGTTTGTAAGATACATAAGAGCTCCAATTGCACTAAGATATGGTACTTCTGGTCCCAGGATATCTTCATGATCTTTACAGGGACGAAATAGATCAGTGTCAACATTAAGTGATCTAACAACCATAGGAGTACTTAATGGTTTTGCCTTGTCCATATTAAAACGTTTTAAAATCTTTTCAGTATATGTTGTTTGGTGTACAAGTAAACCATTAGGCATATGTTCAATTTGTAAACCAAGGCAATACTTGGTTTTTCCGAGATCTTTCATTTCAAATTCTTTCTTTAGAAGTTGAATGGCTTCATGGATCTCTTTATTTGTACCTATGATATTAAGATCATCAACATAAACAGCTATGATCACATATCCGGATGTTGTTTTCTTAATGAAAACACATGGGCAAATAAGATTATTGGTATACCCTTTGCTTATCAAGTAATCACTTAATCGTTTATACCACATGCGGCCCGATTGTTTCAACCCATATAAAGACCTTTGTAACTTGATTGAGTACATTTCTTTGGGTTTTGCATTGGTTGCTTCTGATACCTTAAATCCTTCAGGTATCTTCATATATATATCACTATCAAGTGATCCATAAAGATAAGCAGTCACAACATCCATGAGATGCATTTCTAAATTTTCAGAAACTGCCAGGCTGATTAAGTATCTAAAAGTAATTGCATCCATAACAGGAGAATAAGTTTCCTCATAATCAATTCCCGGTCTTTGAGAAAAACCTTGAGCTACAAGTCTAGCTTTATACCTTGTAACTTCATTTTTCTCATTTCTTTTTCGCACAAAAACCCATCTATATCCCACAGGTTTCACATCTTTAGGTGTGAGAATGATAGATCCGAAAACTTTTCTTTTATTGAGTGATTCAAATTCAGCTCGTATTGCTCCTTTCCAATGATCCCAATCATGTCTATTTTGACATTCCATGACAGATTTTGGTTCTGGATCATCATCATCATTCATGATGTCATATGCAACATTATATGAAAATATCTCATCAAGATTTTTCATTTCATTTCGGTTCCATAATATTTTTGAATGTGCGTAATTGATTGAAAATTCCGTATTGACATCATCAATCTCCTCTGCAGAAGGAGTATTGATTTGTAGTTCTTCTTGAACACTTTCTTTTACCTCATTATCAGCTGATTTTCTTTTCCGAGGATTTTTATCTTTGGAACCAATTGGTCTCCCACGTTTCTGGCATGGCAAAGACTCAAGAATAACATTATTGCCAGTTTTTGGAATTTCAATTCGAGCTGGAGCATTTGCTACTGGTATATATGATTTAGTCACTCTTTTTGTATCTGTAAATGCATCAGGCAATTTATTTGCAAGTTCTTGCATATGCATTATTTTTTGAACTTCGATCTCGCATTCTTTTGTGCGAGGATCAAGATACATTAATTGAGGTTCACACCATGAAACATCATTTTCTTTATTTTTTATTTCTCCCCCTAATCTAGGGAATAATGTTTCATTAAAGTGACAATCAGCAAAACGTGCTGTAAAAACATCACCCGTCATGGGTTCAATATATCTTATTATTGAAGATGTTTCATATCCAACATATATTCCCATCCTTCTTTGAGGACCCATTTTAGTGCGTTGTGGTGGTGCGATAGGGACATAAACCGCACAACCAAATGTTCTAAGGTGGGAAATATTTGGCTGATGACCAAAAGCAAGTTGCAAAGGAGAATATGTATGACTTGCGCTTGGTCTAATGCGAATCAATGATGCAGCATGCAAAATTGCATGGCCCCATACAGATACTGGGAGTTTTGTTCGCATTATCAATGGTCTAGCTATTAGTTGCAATCGTTTAATTAATGATTCAGCTAAACCATTTTGTGTATGCACATGGGCAACGGGATGTTCAACAATAATCCCAATAGACATGCAAAAGTTATTAAATGCTTGAGACGTAAACTCACCGGCATTATCTAGTCTCACCCTTTTAATAGTATAATCAGGGAAATGTGCTCTCAATTTAATAATTTGAGCAAGAAATTTTGCAAATGCCATATTTCGACTTGATAATAGACAAACATGAGACCATCTACTAGATGCGTCTATTAGAACCATAAAATATCTAAATGGTCCACATGGTGGATGAATTGGTCCACATATATCACCTTGAATTCTTTCAAGAAACATTGGTGATTCTTTTTCAACCTTAAGAGGTGATGGTCTTATTATCAACTTTCCAAGTGAGCATGATGTACATGGGATAAGTGCATCATGAGGGATCCTTTGATCCGCCAATGGATGTCCATGTGTATTTTGTATTATTCTTTTCATCATTGTTGATCCTGGGTGACCTAATCTCTCATGCCACAAACTGATCATTACAGGATCACATAATTTTTCTTTAACTACCACATTTACTTCAGGTACATTTATATGTGTATAATGTAAACCAGAATGAAGTCTTGGTAGTTTTTCAATTACACAATTCTTATCAGTGATACTTAAATATTTTTCATTTTCTGTTGTCACTGATTGATAATCATATCCATTTTGGTATATGTCAGAGAAACTTAACAAATTTCTCTTTGACATGGGAGAAAATAAGGCATTATTTATCAGAAAATTCGTACCATTTGGTAACATAAATTTTGCCTTTCCCATTCCTTTTATTAAGTCCACAGGACCTGATATAGTATGTATAGTTCCTTCCGTTGCTTTCAAGTCTGTGAAATATTTTTTAGATTTGAGTATGGTGTGAGTGGCACCACTGTCTGCAATACAAATATCTCCACCATTTGACTGATTTTTTACTCCAGCAGTATACATCATGAACTTCAAAAAAAATATGAGAAACAAATAATGAGTATATAATTCATCAATATATTACATTCAAAACATGTTACAAACGATAGCACATAATAAGGAAATATGTAGTAAACTAGATATGGTGTAGATTGAAAATCTACAACCATTTATTTAACGAGAACATATAATAGGATATCTATATATATATATATATAGATATTAGAAATTTATTCATTAAAGTAGTCACAAGTTGGCTCAGTGATTTTTGTATCAAAGTCATCCACAAGATTTGCTTCTTTTCCTTTTCCCTTTAGGGATTCTTGATACCGATTAACAGAATGCTGATTTGTTCGGCAGTTTTTAGACCAGTGGCCAATTTTACCACATCGGTAACAAGAATCTTCAACATTCTTTGAAGAGCCTTCTTCAACATTGTGATTTGTGGGATTGTATGGTGTTTGGATTTTATAATTTTGTGGATTATTATTTCTTTGTCCACGACCATGACCACCACGACCACCACCACGACCATTACCATAAGGGTGATTTCGAACATAGTTATGATTTTTATTATTGTTATGGTAATTTCCATGATGATGGTTTTGGCCAATATGGCTACGACCTCTTCCACGCCCTCGTCCATGTGCATTTCTTCTTTTATTATTATTATTATTATTATTGTTAATAGCATTAGCTTCAGGAAATGCTAGCGCACCGGTAGGACGAGATTCTTGATTTTTCATCAGTAATTCTTTATTAACTTCTGCAACTAAGAGATAAGTTTGAAGTTTGGAAAAAGTTTTATAATTCTGCAATCTTAAATTTTCTTGCACAGTTATATTTGCAGAATGCATTGTGGAGAAAGTTTTCTCCATCATATCAGCATCACTTATTTCTTGACCACAGAATTGAAGCTTTGAACGGATCTTGAACATGGCCGAGCTGTATTCACTTACCTTTTTGAAATCTTGGAACCTTAGATTTCTCCATTCTTCCCTCGCAGCTGGAAGTAATATTTCCTTTTGATTATCGAATCTACTCTTGATACTTTCCCATAAAACATGTGGATCTTTGATAGTGAGAAACATATGTTTTAAGGTGGTATCAATATGTTTGCGAATAAAAGCAATTGATTTTAATTTATCTTGATCGGAACAAGTATTATTTTCTTTTAAAGTTTCTAGAATACCCAATGATCCAAGATTTATTTCTACGTCCATAACCCATGATGTGTAGTTTGTTCCCGATACGTCTAAGGCATCAAACTCAAGCTTTGATAAGTTTGACATTTTCTATTTTCAGAAAGATGAACAACATAAATCATAATCATAATCATAATCATAATATTTTTTTTTCGTAGATAAATAACAACATGCAATTAGAATTAGTTTAGATTCATAAGTAGTAAACAAAGGAATAATGGTATGATTACAAATAATAAAATCATAAGGGAATATAGGTTCATATTATATTATATTATATTATTAATGATATTATTATAATATATATTAAGTTATAATATATATTATTATAATATATTTTTCTTATTTTAACCTTTAAGATTTACTTTTAATAAAAATACAAACTACTTTTCTTATTTTAACTTTTAAGATTTACTTTTAATAAAAATACAAACTATTTTTTCTATTTTAACTTTTAAGATTTACTTTTAATAAAAATACAAACTACTATTTTTTTATTTTAACTTTTAAGATTTACTTTTAATAAAAATACAAACTACTTTTTCTATTTTAACTTTTAAGATTTACTTTTAATAAAAATACAAACTACTTTTTTTTATTTTAACTTTTAAGATTATAAATTTAAGAATAAACATTAGTATGCATGAAATAAATAATGATTAATTGCATAAGTAATCATAAATGTTAGATAACATATAAAGACTCCATCGTATTCGTATTGATCGGAATTAATCTCGACCCATGGTACCGTGTTGTCAAATGACGTGTTGCGTGCATAAAGTACCGTGTTGTCAAATGACGTGTTGCGTACAATCATGAGGTCTTATTAACATAAATATAAATGTTAGTGAAGTTAATAAGAGTTAGATTACAGAAAATATAATTCAGGTGGTATAACCGACCATATATAACTTAAATAACATAAATATAAATGTTAGTGAAGTTAATAAGAGTTAGATTACAGAAAATATAATTCAGGTGGTATAACCGACCATATATAACTTAAATAACATAAATATAAATGTTAGTGAACATAACTGTAAATGTTAGTATACATAAATAAATGTTAGATAACATAAATGTAAATGTTAGTATACATAAATAAATGTTAGATAACATAAATGTAAATTAGGCGACAGTGTCGACCATATATCATTTAGGTGGTATAACCGACCATATATTAGTTAGGTGGCAGAGCCAACCATATTTAGTATAAATGTTGAGATAATCGTGCTGATAACGTGTTATAATTCAGTAGGCTTATAACTACCTTTAGTGGTTCTTGACTGTAGAAGGTATATAGAGATAGAGATACTGTAAAATGGAGAAAACAAAGGTTGAACAAAAGATATGAGTAATTAGTTTTTTATTTATAGAAAAATGTACAATGAGAGTTTGGTGGCATTTGGAATCTAGAGAGAGAGTGTTTTTTGTTAACCAAAAAATACATACAATAAACTCTAACTCAACACACCTATTTATACTCAAAAAAATATACTATGCAATATCTATAATAATAATAAAATTATCATCCAATTATTACTTTTATAACAAATAATAATTTTTGTTGTTGTTAGGGTTGTTTCTAGTTCTCAATAAACATGAATGTGGACGAAAGAATCTCTTTCAAATGATTGGTTCTCTTTTTTTGATTGTTGTATTGTTGTAGTTGCTATGTGTCCCTTTCACTCTCCTATTTTATAAGCATTTGAAAAAAAGACCATTTACTCATCTGTTGCATAGCATACCAACTCTTTGTTATATTGTTTTTCAAAAATAATGATGATAATAATAATTAATATTAATAATAAAAATAATAGTAGGATTATGATGACTATGAGTTCTGTCTTTGAAAATTTTGTTCCTTCATTTTAATTTAATTAGAATAAGGTGTTTAGCAACCAGGTGATTTCATATTCATATGTATTTAACTAGTAAAATGACTCGTGAAATCACGAGTTTGTTTAAACGAAACAATTTAATAACATGTTTTAGGTATTAAGTGAATGTAAATGCTGAAGTCATTTTTTTTAATGACCCGTTGACTAAGAAACTTGTCGTTTTTACAAATATATAAAGATATGTATTTTCGCACACATATGTAACGTAATGAATTTCGTAAAAAAATCCATATTTGAATATTAATAATTTAATAATTATTATTATATTAAAAGTAAATAATAATAATAATAATAAAGTTCGTTCAAAGTTGAGTATTTATATTTTTAATAATAATAATAATTATTAGTAATAATAAATGCCTTTTAAATTTTTTAGAAAATTAAAATTACAATTTAGGAGAGATTAGTATTTCCTTTTATAAAAGATTTTCTATTATTTTTTTAATTAAATTAATATATAATTATGACATCATTATTATGAAAATTAAATAGTAATTAGCTTAATGATTACATTATTATTTTAGAGCTTTATATAACTATATAGATGTTTTAAATTTACATTTTTTAAAGACAATAATTATAATTATAATTATATTAATAAAAATAAACTAGCAAGATGCTAGAAAGTACAAATATGATCACATAATACGACGACCCTCCACCGAACCGTTGGATGTTAAATTCGTAACTATATCCATATCTATTGAAACATAATCCATCCATCTATATCCATATCCGTTAAATTAAACGGGTTAACAGTTGGATGTTAAATTTTCTAAATATATTTCTATTATAAAATGAATTCATAAAGTATTTTTATAATAAGATATGGTTCGAGTGGTATTAGGGTGGGATTCAACTTGGGTACTGCCAACTTATGTTTAATTCTCACTACAAGCAGGGATTTTTCAACCTTTGATGGTACTATCAACATAAATGCGATTTGAGAAGGTCTCTGGGGAGGTTTTCTCAACCTTCGATGATACTGCCAACATCGTCGCAAATTGGGTTTCCTCTTAACGCGTGTGTGGGTGACAAATGAGAGCTTTCGATGTCGATATCGCCGTTAAAAAAATATATATGTAAAATATATGAATTTAATACTATTTATAGAGTTATATATATTCACAATCTATATATTCGATAATATTATACTACATAATAGTTTATAGTGTACATTTATAAAGATATGTAAATGTATATGCGTATATTTAAGTAAATATGTATATATTTATATTTATATATGTATATGTATATCGAGTGATAAATGGATACATCCGCGAATATAAAATTGTCATCCAAATCCGCTCCACTAATTTTTCACATCATCTGTATACATATTTACTTATCATCCATTTTGATCATCCATATTCCTACTAACATTCCATTAACATTCCTATTTCCTACTAACAACATACAAGATGAAAAATCCCTTTTCAAACGCCATAATTTTTTTCACGTAAGACTCTCAGAATTAGCAGTTAAGTATCATACAAAAAGATCCAATGGAGGATTATGGCAACAATCTCGTAAATCTGCTCAAGCTCAAAGGGGCACTAGTTCAACTCGTTCGGCTCGAAGGATCTCTACTCATTTGTACCCGAGAACATACATTATCAACTTTGAGAGTAACAATGGCAGTTCAAAAAACATACGACCTCATTAGGGATGAACACTAGTACTAAGATTTATGATACTATACCCATAAACCAAAATCGTATGGTATTTGGGGTTACATATACATTTTATTTTGAATGTGGTATACTTAATTTCGGCATAGTATTGATATTGACTCGTTCAGTACCTCAAATCGCTTTAGAAATGATAACGCATATTAATTATATTCACTTTGTTTTGTATTACAACTTGTTTTTTTTTTTTTTTTTTTTTTGAACAACGATTTTTTTGGCATCAGTAGATCATTTATTTCAACGACCATCATCATTTGCACGTATCACGTACGTTCGGGCGGAAACCCGAACCCGATCGACGGTACCCAGGAACACATCCGTTCGGGCAGTGTTCCTAGGTAGAGGTCCGTGAACGAATCCGATAAAACCTCCCTATAGGGTCAATATATACCACCATTATTGGTGTTCAATTGGTTTAAAGAAAATCATGGCATCCCTAAGGATCGAACCCATGACCTCTCCCTATCTCATGACACAAAGTACATGGGGAGAACCGTTGGGCTATGCCCGCAAGTTCTACAACTTGTTAATTATGGACTATCTTTGTTGCAAAACATGTTCGAGGTTAGACGTAAATATTACTTTAAGTGAAAGATTATAAATAAATTTAGCTAAGTTAGGACTAAATAAAAAGAAACAAATTGTAAAGGTTGATGATATGACATCACTTAATTTGAAACTTTATGCCTTTATGAATTAAATTTAGTAAGTGACTGATCAAACTTATTTCCGTCATCAGTTCGGGTACCAGTTGTGCTAGAACTTGAGTGCGGATAAGTGGGGGAATGTTTGGGGCTGATTGTTCGCTCTCCGGTCCGATTACCGTGAATAACCATATTGGAGATGAAGATCTCGAAAGGGTGGCTCGCAACCGATCTAAGCGGGTTTGACTCGGTATTGAACTCGATTGAGTGGGCACTAAGTCAAGTAGAGAGAGTACTTAGAAAAAGAAAGTACTAACTCTTAATAAATGACAGTGATATCTAAATGATTGTGATGTGACTTGTGTGTTTATTGGGAATGACAGTAGCATATTTATAGGCTGGAGTGATCCAATATGTGGTTCCGCAAAGTCATTGATACCATTGAAGGAAATAGATCAAACTGCTAAAACACTAGGGTTTGTGTTGTCATGGGTTTGACCATTCTGACGTATCATTTATTATGGGATGGCCAACATGGGCCCAAGCCTTTAATTAGGGCTGGTATGTCGACCTTACGTGGCACACTGATGTTACAAGTGCATGGATTACGTTTAACATTTTCTTGTATAGGGCTTATGTGTAAACATTGCTGGTTACCGTCATGCGTGAACCGATTCCCAATAACTTGACGGATTTGGTTTTCTAAATGGACTTATCATGACATCATCTATACGTCATGTGGGTAGCGCTTACCTACTACACAAGTTTTCTTCTAGTTGATTTATGGTTACCGGATACAATATCCGGCACGCATATCATTAGTGACGCCTATAAAAGTAGTTCCTTTTATTTTCAATATTTGGGTATCAACTATCAAGCGAGTATGATACTACTTTTAACGTCCGAGTGACAAACCGATTATAATGGTACGATTTTTGATACAAGAGTTACCGTAAAAAAAGAACAACGATACTAACGCGTTCGGTACTTGAGCACTTCGATGGACTGTAATATGAGTCGCATTTCAAGTTGGAGTATTCTTTGCGACCGGTTTAGAAAACGTTTATCGTGGTGGAAATTGAATTTGTTATCTAATGTAGGACGCCTTACTTTCACAAAGCGGTATTAGGGAGCTTGGCCATTTATTTTTTCTCACTTTATAAGTGTCCGAAAGCATTTAAAGAGTTGGAGAGCATTCACGGCAATTTCTTTTGGGTAGTTCGGAAGGTAACAAGAAGATGCATTGGGTTAAGCGGGACATTTTTACGGCGTATAGAGAAGAAGGTGATCTGGGGATTGGTAGCTTACTTTCGTTTAATCATACGTTATCACTTTCGTTAGGCAGGATTTAAAACCTATGAAAATTTGATTTTACCATTTTAATGGCGTCTCAATTTTATTTTTAATTTAATTTAATTTTTTAAAAAAAAAACTTTTTCCTACTTATTGGCCGGAAGTCCACTCGAAAGCAATCTCTCTATCCGCCGAATTGGGATAGGGATGACTTTCTCTACTTTTGAGAGTGTTTCACTCTGGGTAGAGAAATGGTTTGTCTTTATTCTCAGTTAGAGGAAGGATTGTCTACATCTCACCTCCCCCATACACTACTTATGTGGTCCTCGTATTGAGTTTTGTTGTTGTTGGTGGTGGTTGTGGCGTTATCAATTAAATCCAGAGGCAAAATGGGCGAAGGTTATTAATGTAATTCATGGGTCTCAAGATTTATCAGTGAGTTGTCGAGCTAATTATCCTAGCACTTGGGGTAATATCATTTCTTTTATCATTCTGCTGTTCGAAATGGTTCCATTCCATGCAATGCGCTACAAGTTTAATTGGGAGATGGACGCATGACTGAATTTTGGGAAGACGTGTGGTTTGGTGATAAGACATTGAAAGATTAATGTAATAGGTTGTATCATCTTGAAAATACGAAAGATTGTCGAGTTGCGGATTGTATTGTAGTTGGGAGACCTATGTGGGAATGGTCTCGTGCGAATTTGGGGCCCCGTAATAACAGTGCATTAAACTTGTTGGTATCGGATTTAACTCATGTATCTCTTTCGGATACTAAGGATAGTGGGTTTGGATTCTTTCGGATAACAGGGAGTTCCAATTAGTAGTACGAGAGAGCATATAGACAATTGTCTTTTTCCTTCTAATGCTACGAATACTATATGGAACAAATTGTTGCCTCACAAGGTTAATATTTTTATATGGCAATTAGTTCTGAACGGTTTTCCGTCTAGACTAAATTTCTCGTTCTGTGGTATGGAGATTGAAGATACTGGTTGCATTAGTTTATCACATCGAATCTATCAAACAAGAAATCAAAGAACATTCTTTATGTGATTGTCCTGACATCTCTTTGGCACATTTGGAGGTATCGTAACAACGTTTTGTTTGGTAATTCTTCCTTAAAGAAGAATTATATATCCGATTCTATTTTTATTACTTCATTTTTTGGTATTGTAGTAGAGGCAAATGTAATTTACGACAGAATGATTGGCTTGTTAAACAGTTATAGTTATGTGCTTTTGGCCTTCTCTAGCTTTTTGGTAGAGTTGTGCTTTAATAATATTTCAAGTGTAAAAATAAAAGCGTTCGGTACGGTTGAACACCGATATATCACCATCATCTATAGGCCACATTGTTTTTTTTTTTTTTTTGAAAGGCAAACTCACACACACCATTAACACGTATTTACAACCACGAATATGTCCCAAGTGGGACTTGAACCCTCAACCTCTTGGTTGGAAGGCCACCACGATACCGCTGGGCCAAATGCCCTTTGGTTCTATAGGCCGCATTTAACTTGGAACTAAAATGTAAGTATGTAATCTTTATTTGTTTATTGTTAGTCTCCCCTCTGAAACGCGTATCTAGCTAGACATTTGTTTAAGTTCCACTAGGCAAGAGAAAGAAAACATTAAGATGGACCCTTTCTCCTTCAAAACTTGCTGCTAGTTGACAAACATGACCAAAAATATCATCCGGAGTATGATTGTGAATTATTATATAATATTGAATTCTAATTATTTATAGTAGCTGAAAAACACCCTTTTGAATATGATATGTTGTATGCGGGTGGTTAAATGGTTTATGGACAAAATTAGTTGTCATAAGAGTAGTTTATTAATTTGTAGGTCTATAGTTTGCAATATCATGACCATATAAATTCTTCCCACAAACTTAATTACATCTATATCTCTATATCTATATTATATATGATCAAGAATTCATATTTTATGCAAGATGCAAGATAATTCAACTAATCCAAAATTTATTAGTCTTGAATCTTACATCTTGTTTTCATGCATGATCAAGCATTCCATGAAACACCCGTTTTGATCAACTTGATACTCCTATTAGAGTCTTATTCTGAAATGCTTAATTTCGTATTTGCATAATTAGTTAACAACAATTTTGTGAAGTTACATACATAGACATCACGCGTGTTATTATATATATAAATATATACCATGGGTGGATGCGCATCTCGTCCTAACAAGAAATCAAGATCAAAAAAATACTTGCTGATTTGTTCGGGCAAATGGCAAAGAAGGATTGTTTCTTCTTCTACGCCGGGTAGACCACCCTTGGAATTGCTTAAAGATGAATTTTGTGAGTTCTCCTAGGCTCCTGGCTAATGAAATTTCATAAGGATTACTTCCTACTTTCACAAATTACTTACTGCATGCATAGTTTAGTTCTAAGGTTAAAATTGCTATATAACTTTCTGTCATGTTTTCTCTTAATTCTTCTAGCATCGGTGGGTCAAGAGGAGATGTGGTTCGATTCCATGAGTATGTTGGGATCAGATTCGGATGATGATTTTATCAGTGTATATGGAGGTAACGGATCGAATGATCTATATTGTGGAGTTTCACGCATTACAAATTAATTTATAAGACTTGTCATCTTTCTTTTACTTATATGATTTTAGAAATGTGACTTTGTTCTTCGTTTTTTTTTATTTCTAGATTTGTGTCCAGATAGTACCGAAAATGACAAGCTTTACATCCGAAATGCATATAAAGACTCAACAAAGGGGTCTTCGGTTTTTGATACAAATATTAATCTAGAAAATGACATGTCTTGTTTAAGGACCGTTATAGTCTTCTCAGTAAACCACAAACCTTCAGATGAAGATGAGAAAATCGAATTTTGTAAGTATAAATAGCTAGTTACCTACTATTTTTCTATGATTAATCTATTATTATTAAGTTTATTCTAAAGTATTTGATCCCCATCTTGATATATATAATTGCTAGTAAAGTGAGTAATTATAATTAGTCTTTGAAATTAATTACAGGCCAGTCACAAAGATTTGTGATTCGTCCCCGGGCAGGACTTACGATACCAGGTAGATCATCCAACCAAAAGCTGACTCCAGGATATTGGTCCTCTGTTTCACCCTCAGTTTTTAAAATTCGGGGTGAAAGTTTCTTCAGGTATATATATTATATATCTCAAGATAACTTAGTGGCCGGGGTCATTGAAAATGATCACGTGATAAACCGCCAGTTCAGGAAAATATTACTCATTCGTTTGTATTTACCGTTTAATTGAAATGAAAATATACAGATTTTGAGTTGCAGAGTATTTTCAATATAATCCTAATTAAGATTTTGTAATATGGAAAGCTAAACTAGTTACAAATCCGGCGTGCAGAGATAAGCTAAAGGAGTCAGCTCCAGATTTTAGCCCGTATGTTCCAATCGGCATTGATTTGTTTATTTGTCCTAGAAAGATTGATCATATCGCTCAGCATATTGAACTTCCTTGTGTTGTTGATGTTCATAACACACTACCTTCATTGCTGATTGTTAATGTACAGGTATTAATAATTAGTTTATGATCCTAATTTTATTTTATTAATTTGTGGTTGTTCCTTGTGTTGTACTGAAGTTAATTAACGTTGGCTCTGTACGTACGTTTGGTTAAAATAGTTGAAAGTGAGTTGATGTAGTAGTTTAAATGATTAATTGCTTGGTTCATAATTTGATCAATTATTATTATCATTTTCGTGTGACAGCTGCCAACGTATCCGGCTACACTATTTCTTGGTGAAACTGACGGGGAAGGGATCAGTCTAGTTTTATATTTCAGAGTGTCTGAAAGCTTCGATGAACAAGTCTCATCTCATTTTTGTGAAAGCATTCAGGTACAATTCAATTTACTTAGAGCTGATATGATCGAGATGATCTTAATTAATTAATTACGACTCATTTCCATTTTGTGAGCAATCAAGTGTTGTGATCATAAATACATGATATATGAAATATTTGATATAATAGAGATTGGTGATGGATGATATGGAAGTAGTGAAAGGTGGTTTTGGGAAAGAATGTTTGGTTCCTTATCGAGAAAGACTCAAACTATTGGCGGGTGTAGTCAACCCCGAAGATCTTCAGTTATGTTCCGCTGAGAAGAAGCTTCTAAACGCTTATAACGACAAACCAGTGCTCACACGCCCTCAACATGCTTTCTATCGGGTTAGTTAGTGCATCATTAATTATTCATTATATATATTTCTCTTGTTTGTTTATTTATTTAGATTAATAATAAAGGGTGCCCCCATGGTTGTAGTTGAAACAACTGGAGGACTAGTCCGACAAGTTGGGTTGTTTATTTAGATTGATACTTGTTGTACGTGCAAAGCTGTTAAGGAGTATGTTTTATTTATTATACAATAACTACTTCTTGAATTAAATAAAAGATGTTAGGTGATCATATATCCTAAAATTGGAATTGGAACTCCTTTTATCCTGTTTGAACTATTTGGACAATTGTTTTTTAATAAAATTATTTACTATTTTAACCTCACTCGACTCAGTCAACTATATACTTGGATTTAAGTACATGCATATATATATATATATATTCTATTGTGAAAAATGGTTGAATCTCATTGTTTCCTGTTTGAATCTTTTTGATTGAAGGGACATAACTACTTTGAAATAGATCTTGACATCCACCGGTTCAGCTACATTTCACGGAAAGCACTCGATGCTTTTCGGGAGCGATTGAAAGATGGGATTCTTGATGTTGGTTTAACTATTCAGGTAAACTAGTTTTATATTTGCACATAAGAAGAAAAATCAAAAAAATTATGTTATGGGATTGCCTTTAAGTCACAAACTAAAACTAATTTGTTTTTGTTTTTTGTTTTTTAGGCACAACATCCTGAAGAACTACCAGAGCAAGTTTTATGCTGTGTTAGACTTAACAAGATTGATTTTTCCGATCATGATAATATCCCCAGAATTTTAATCCACCACAGTGATTAATTTTTTATTTTTCTTTTGTTATGATTTCATTACTTTGCTGCCAAACTTCTGATATTTGGAGCTTTAATTTAATTCAACCAGTGAATTTATTCTTTTAAAGTGATCAGAATTGGTTTTTGGTTACCAACATTTCATGAACTATGATCATTTTTCTTGTAAAAAATGGTAAAACTGTATGTTAACGTATAGACCAATATATATATATATATATATATATATATATATATATATATATATATATATATATATATATATAATACCTTGCATTTTTTATACTATGTTTCAAATTGCAAGTTTAGTTTGCGTAAAACTACAAGAAACGGTAAGAAATTGAAAGTTTTTTTGTTTTTGTTTTTTTTTTTTTTTTTTTTTTAATCCATTACATTACATGTCTGCAACAAATATAACATTGGCAGAATAACTTTTTCTGTTAGCATGAACATTACATGTTTGCCATTATTAGGCTACCATTTTTCACATATTAAACTTTGACAGAGTATGAACTCACATACAATGAAATAGCATGAACTCATTTGATTAACATAAATATCATAGTAAAAATTCTCAAATTAAGATATATGCCGTGTGTTTTTTGATCATAAACAAAGAACAGTAGCCGAGGTGCTACAGATATTTAAACTATGATCCATCCATAGATATGAGTGACGAGACGATGGATTGACTGAGATCAAATGAGCTTCTTCTTTTCAAAGAAAGATTTTAAGTGCCAAAGCTGCAAACCGGCGACTGATAAGCATACAAAGAGCGAAACAAAACTCAACCATGCCATTCTTGAGTTTGTCACAATGTTCAGTTCTTGCATCTCTCTTTCCCTGTAACAAAATGAAAAGTTTCTCTCTTTTTTTAATCTCATAACACAGATTTTTCGTTTTAAATTTGTCTAAAAGAACATCTTGTTTCATACGAGAGTCGGATAAAATACGAAGACGGATTGCGGGACGCAAAATGTATAAAAACAGTATGCGTGAGATTTTTATTTCAACATACTTATTCTTGCAAAAATGCAATGACAGCCAATATATTTTCATAACAACAAGATACAAAGTCCCCACTACAGGCTACACTCCGCTACACTCAATAAGACTCGGTATTTATTCATGTAGTTTAAAAAAACGGTTTGACTACTAATTATAAATATCAGGATAATGCATGACAAATCAATATCATCAGGTTTATTTAGTAAAATAATAAGAAGAAATACTAGACTTACAAAAAAAATCATACAAAATAATGGGTCATTCAAAGACAATGAGAGAGGATCACAAGAATAAGAGAGTTTCTTAAAATTTTAGGTATAAATATAAAATAAATAAATAACTATGATAAGCCCACGTTCCAGCTGCCACATCACTACGTATGAACTTAAGTGTAGTGTCCGTCAATGGTAATATGTAGTAACTAAGTTTGAAAAAAGAACCAAGTATAATTTAATAGGAGGTAGTTATGTGTATATATTTAAAAAAAAAAAAAAAAAAAATTATAAGAGCTATTAGACATGTACGAGGGGCCGAAGACTTGCGTACGAACGACAGTGGGAACCACATAGTTCTTTCTTGTAGAAGTAGGTTGACATCGGGGATCTAGCCTTGGCCCTTTTCTTTTCGCTTAGAACCTAGACGAGTTGTCTCAAAGGATAAAGAAGAGCATTCCATGGTGCTTGATTTTTGCCGATGTTATTGTACTAGTATCAGAATCTCGGTATGAGCTAAATAGAAGACTTTAATGGAGGGACGCCTTAAGAAGAAAATGGTCTACGAATTAGCAGACAGAAACCGAAATATCTTAGATGTGATTTCGGCGGGATTAAAGAACTCACCAATTGGAGCGAATATTCGAATTAGGGATCGGATCTTATTGCCGCAAGATTCCTTTAGATACTTAGGCTTGATGCTCTACAAATCGGGAAGGATAGATGAGGACGTAACCCATCGTATAAAATTAGAATGGGTGACGTGGAGAGAAGCAAAAGAGGTTTTGTGTGACAAGAAAGTACCTCTTAAATCGAAAAGGAAATTCTTCAATGTGGCAATTAGATCAAACATGATGTACGGATCAGAGTGTTAGCCGATGATAAAGGCTCATAAGAGGAAGATGGACGTGGCATAAATGAGGATGCTTATGTGGATGTGTGGTGAGACTATGTTGAGTGCGATGCCAAATGGAGTTT
The DNA here is from genome assembly GCF_046630445.1 of Rutidosis leptorrhynchoides. NCBI lineage: Eukaryota > Viridiplantae > Streptophyta > Magnoliopsida > Asterales > Asteraceae > Rutidosis > Rutidosis leptorrhynchoides. The sequence continues at coordinate 373,032,226 of NC_092340.1, read as the reverse complement.
ATATGGAGAACCTTGATGTTGTAAACATCACCGGCATGTTGAAAGGATGACGACTTAGATGGTTTTGTCATGTAATGAGGCGCCCACTTATAGCACTTATAGCGCCAGTTAGGAGAGTAGAGGCCGGCTGAGTAAAGAGAAGGGGCAGACCTAGACGTAGGTTAGAGGATAGATTGAAACTTGACATGAAGGAGCTTTTATTGACGGAGGACACGAATTCGGATGCGAATTTGTGGAGGACTACATTTTCTCTTTCAGACCTAGAGTGTTAGCCAATGAAGGAGCTTTTATATGATGTTCTATACTTGCATTATATTTCTCTTTCATCTACATTTTATCTAGTTTTGTATGTATTGTATGTTTCAAGTATATAATTTATTATATTCACTTCTTATTTAAATGTTGTTTTCCCATTTTGTTTGCCTACTTAAATACATATGTTTCGTCATACTATGCTAACTATTTATATCTATGCATTTAAATTTATGGCATAACATGTTACATTTATATCTAGCTCTGCATAATTTTTGGTACCTTGTTTATTGATGCACATTATTTCTTTATATACATAAGGTCTAGGCTCGTATGTTATCCTTTGTATTGATTAGATTTTTATATTCTTTTTTTTCCTATACATGCTTTATTTCTTTTTCATAGTGGTTGGAGTCCTTCTAGAAGCAGTCTCTCTAGTCTCTCTACCCTCGAGTGGTAGAGGGAGGAATGACTTTTTCTACCCGTAGGTGGATGAACGACTTCCCTTTTGCTTTGGGGTAGAGAAATGACTGTCTACATCGCACCTCCCCCATACTCTACATTGGTGGATTTGGGCATTGTTGTTGTTGTTGATCAACATTAAGTATCAAATTTTGATAGTAAAATCAGAGATGCACAATTTTGCCCACGTAAGAATTAAAGTACGGAGTACTAACCTTTCTCTTAAATAAAACATCTCCTCGTGGATTGAAGTGATTGTATCCGCCAGCTTCTTCAACTCCAATTCCATCATCTGAATGAATGATAAACAAAGTATCAAAACAAAAAGTTATAAGAAAAAGTTATCTTTTTTCACAGGGATATGCTATCCTCTTATAATCAATTTATTAGTATTCATGATATATGATATGATGATATTCAGGGCTTCTCAACTATAAGATGAGACACATCTTTTCATTTGCATATTAGAAATTCTTAGTGATGAAATACAAATTAGTATAACATTACACAAATGCTCATGCATAAAATTTGTGGTAAGAAAGAAAGGATGAATAAATAGATAATCTTACGTCTACTGAATTTTTCTTGGCGACATTAGACCAATCCTTAGCAGCTACACCAGACTTCCAATCGAATTCAATTGGGATCTTAAGTGGAGGTTGGTGTTCAATTGCAAAAAAGCAGGCCATGTAATCTCCTCCTTCAACAGCCTGAAAAGCAAATTGCCCTGATTGCACATTTTCAGACGAATGATAGCTATTCCCAAAGGCTGAAGTCAGCTGCATTACATACATACATACATACATCAACACAACAATCATCAATACAACACTTCAAAATCCAACTTTTAGCCATAATCCAAATAGAAAGGTTTACAAAAATTCATACTTATATACCCAAAATAAACAGATAAAATCCAAGACAACAAACAAAACAGCAGTCCAAAATCCCTATTTCCTAATCAAAAGCTTCAAATGGCTGAGCCACCATTTCTAGCAAAATTCCCATTGTAACAATAAAACTAAAACAAATATAAACACCAAATGCCTTATAGCGCAGCGGTATGTGAGTGAGGAGCTTCAACCAAGCGGTTGGGGATCAAGCCTCAGGAAGCATGTATATTTGTGCAATGTACATAAAATATATATGTGGGGTAGGTTAGGATTTCCTTTAAAAAAACAACCTAAATATTTTAAAACAAAAATTGATACAAAAATTTCAGATTTTTTTTAGTACTAGTGTAACTCAAAATCCCAAACTACAATTTTACAAAATCACTAAATATTCTATACTACAATTCAAAGCAAACTATTAATACTGACTTCAATCCACAAACAAATAGTAATAGTTTAATACACTACAATACAATACAATACAATACAATTCAATTCAATTAGGGTTACAAAAACGAAACATGCATCACAAAAGAAAAAAGAAGAAAAAAAAGACCCTGGACAATAAGTTAATGAAGAACATCGGAAATTAAGAGTAGAATATATAATAATAAAAAAAAAAAAATAGTTAACCTTGAGAGTTATCTTATGAGATTCAGGTAACGGTTGTCCTTCATTAGGGTTAACAATTGAATAATGACCAACAGTCATTGAATTGCTTTTAATATCTTCAGCTATACATTTGGTATGACCTGATTCAAGCTCAAAACGTATTGATTCAACACTTGCTGACAAAACCCCTATCATTACAATTACAATCATAATAATGATTGCAACTTTTTGAATCTTCATTCTTGAGTTGTAATATAGTATAATAAATCTTGGTTGATCTGTTTAAATGTTGTAATTTACACCTAGATTCTGGGGATCTGATGAAAGTTGAAAAATTTAAAGAATTTGGGAAGTGAAATGGGTCAATGAGATTTCAATCGGGTGTTTTTGGGTTGGTTTCGATCTTCACGGGGATGAAAGTTTAGAGAGGTGAAAATATGGGTTTGAAAGTTAGATCAAACTATGAGTTTTCCACAAATCGTCCCTAAACTCTTGTTATTTTGTACTCCTCCTTATCCAACAAAATTTTCATTTTGTCTATCTAAACAACTTCCACTTTTAACAATAAATAAATACTACTCCAAAATATTTATTTGTCTTTGGAAAATAACAAATATCTAAAACAAAGAAGAATCATCAAAAGATGATAAAACCGAACAAAATACAACGTTATAACTGGTAGGCTCGAAACTAGAAACAAATAAACTTACTCGTTATCTACATCCAAGGGCGAAACTATGTTGAGACCAAACAGGGCCATGGCTCTCCCACATGTTTGGGCTAGTGTTATAATATTTGTAGTATTTTATGGATTAATATATTTACTAGGTCATCTTAATATATGGCCAGACCCTCTTAAACTTTTTGGGTTAGTGTTAGATGGAGCAATTTTTAAACCCTTTCGCTTAATTCTAATTAGCTAATAGCTAATTGGGATGGCATTTGAATGTGATTTATAACTGAGTAAATCATTAAATCTTTAGCACTAATTCTAATATCTATTACTTCGTATATACATTTAAACTTGTTAATGTATAATTTTATCTATGATGTTGAATGATTAGTTTATTCATTATTTTCTAGAACTTGAGTTCATTATTGTTGATTACTAGTAAATATTAACAATTTTGTTGAGGAGTTTAATTCAAAATCTCTCATAGATGGTTTTATAATATAATGTTTAATCGTCGAGTCGACTTGTAATAACTTTCATCTTCGATTATATATGATTATGATGCTTATTTTGTAATGTACTACACTTACAATTTTTTGAATGTTTATTTTGGCCCTCTTAGTTGAACACTTCAAGTTCCGCCCCTGTCTACATCCGAGCCGACAAAACAAACATCAAAAACTATGAACGAAACCAAAATACAAGACCGAAACAAGAATCCAGGAACCGAAATAAACTAATAAAGTCTAAAACAAAACAAACACTACCACGCATAAAGTATATGTGTTTTGTGTGACGACCCAAAAATTTCCGATCAAATTTAAACTTAAATCTTATATGATTTCGACAAGATAAGCAAAATCTGTGATATTGAGTTACAAAATTTTGAAACTGTTTACATGAATTCAGTTAACCTTTGACCATGCCCGATAATTTACGAACAATTGTGTGTAAATAAATATGTAAATAAAATATAAATGTATATATAATATTTTGAATTAATAAAGTATACTTTAATCAATTAGAATTAAAGATGTAAAATAACAAACAAATAAGTAAGTTATTATTAAAATGAAGATATATAAATAGATATATAATATTATTACAAATCTATATATATATATATATATATATATATATATATATATATATATATATATATATATATATAAGATCTCTATTAATAACTATTATATTGAACATTTGTAAAATTTATAAATATTAAATATACAATATATATATATATATATATATATATATATATATATATATAATATATATTACAAATAGGATATAATTAATAATTGTAATATATTAAATTATAAGTTAAAATATAGTTAGTACATTAATTATTATTATAATCAGTATCATTAAAATTATAACATAAAAATTATTACATGTAATTTGTTATATTATTATTATTAGTACTATTATGATTATCATTATTGTTATTAACTATATTATCATATTAATATTAATATTTTTACTATTATTAATATCATTATTATTCTTATAGTTATTATTAATAGAAAATAATATAAAATATTATTATTATTATTTATAATAAAATTATTATTATTCTATGATTACTAATAACATTATTATTATTTTTATTATTAATATAGTATAATTATTAATTTAAAAATTAAGGATTACAAGATCACCTTCAATTACAGAATCAAAATCTGTTCCATATCTACATCAAACTGTATACAATTTTTGTTTCTGTCTACATTTCGTACAGATTGATTCCAATTTACCACACTAACAAAAAAAACTTAGTACAACTCAAAAATCAATATGCATATTCTTCTTCTGCTTTCTGAATAGAATATTATCTGTGTGATTGATATAACCTGTTGACAAGCAATTTAGTGAGCTGTAAAGAATATATATTCAATTACTTCTATATCACTCTGTAAATAATATATACGTATACATAGAGATTATAAAGGATCACCAGTTTAGTTTGTTTCACGTCATGATCAACCTTTATTCCTTCTGCAATACATTGAGAAAAATCAAACAGACAGATACAAAATTTGTTAGATATTAAACAGAGGAAGAATCGAATTCAGTTGGGCGTCAACATCAATTCATTTACTTTATATTTTTTTTAGTCCTTCTTGTACTTCTTGTCTGCAATTGATTCCAGTCGAATTCACAATACAACAAAATCTGTTGAGCGTCCAATCTACTTTTATTTTCCTTCTTCATCCTGTACAAGAGATGCTGTCGACCACCATCAACCCTACAAAATAATAACTTAATCAATTATTATTGTGGTTTCTCTCACAAAATACATATATACTTACATATCCAAAGCACATAGAGGGAAAGATTTATAGATTTTCATCCAACACCACATTATACTTCTCGGTTCCAAGCTACAAACTCACCCTCCATCGAACTCAAACACCACTATCAATCTTCTACTTGGTTTTCTGTTTTTGCACAAAACCAAACCCACCTAAACTGCCACCTTCAAACTATCTTTCTCTTCTCTCTTCTTTTCGTTTAGAACCGTGAACCATCACACACCCAAACCGCTTCCTCCTTCTATAAATATTTTTTTCTTTTCTCTTTTTGGTGACACCCAACGAAAACCCCTTATATTATATTTTTTTTCTTTTCTTCTTCTGCTACCTTAAGTCTGCTTTCTGTTTTCTGCATAAGCGACACCCAAACAAACCTGCTACTATATAATTTCATCACCAACTGAACTACTACTTCGACTTTTTTCTTCTTTTTCTACGAACCGTTTGAGCTGCTACATCAAATGCTTTTATGAATGCTTTTATAAATGTTTGAAGAGATAGACACAAGTACTTAAAAACATTCTATGAATGAGATATGAGTACACCGGATATCACCCCTTTATAGTCTGGTAATCTAAAAATTAGAAAATCGAGCTCATAATTGACGTGAATCCTAAAGATAGATCTATGGGCACTAACGAGCCCCAGTCAGAGAATTTGAACTGCTTTAGTACTTCGAAATAGGTATACAACTGCCAGCTTTAAAATATATGATCTGTTTGTGAGGTGTACACAACCATCATATTTAAAAGAGTGGCCTGATTGTATGCTTTTTGCATGACCGTGCGGAATGCCGGTATGCGGGGGATATTCTAGATGCATTTTGTTAAGGTCGATTAACAGGTGTTTGTAGTTCATGTGAATGACTTTTATCTCTATGCAATGCGAAATGCCTGATATGAGATTATGTTTATGAAAGATATTAAAAATTGCGAGGCAACCTACGGGGGAGAAAAGGATACGAACCTACTCTGCTAAGCATTATAAAATATGGTTTCGTACACGAGATAGGTGTACTGTATTTAAATCTTGTGGTCTATCAAAATGATAAATTTTATTGTTTACGATAAACTAATGAACTCACCTACCTTTTGGTTGACACTTTAAAGTATGTTTATTCTCAGGTATGAAAGAAATCTTCCGCTGTGCATTTTCTCATTTTAGAGATATTACTTTGAGTCATTCATGGTATATTTCAAAAGACGTTGCATTCGAGTTGTTGAGTTCATCAAGATTATTATTAAGTCAATTATAGTTGGATATATTATGAAATGGTATGCATGCCGTCAACTTTCGATGTAAAGAAAGTTTGTCTTTTAAAAACGAATGCAATGTTTGTAAAATGTATCATATAGAGGTCAAGTACTTCGCAATGAAATCAACTATTGTGAATCGTTTATAATCGGTATGAATGGGTCCTTTCAGTTGGTATCCGAGCGGTGGTCTTAGCGAACCAGGTCTTGCATTAGTGTGTCTAACTGATAGTTGTTTAGATGCATTAGTGAGTCTGGACTTCGACCGTGTCTGCATGTCAAAAGTTTTGCTTATCATTTCGTGTCGAAAATTACCTGCTTATCATCCTTAGGAAATTACCTGCTTATTATTCTTAATCTAGACACGTTTTACTGCATTGACTGCATGAATAGTGTATAGACAAAATTCATATCTTAGCGTATCTGCTAATTCATATCTTAGCGTATCTGTTACTGTAAACTTTGCCTAGTATATTCCGTAAATTCCTCCGTAATCTATTAAATCTTTTGTTCTATATATATAGATATTCTATATAATTAGAATACCACCCGATAGCCGAAAATCATTTTATATCGAAAAATCCTTTACTCATTCGTACGAAATGGAACTCGTCACTAATTCAAGATTCTTCAGAACCCGACAGCTATTCCAACATGGATTTTCACCTAAGCTCCGAAAGCAGCGTCACCAGAATGAATTAACCAATCAGCCATCCCCAATTCATCTGATGGGTTCGTAGCCTACTTAATTATTGGAGACAAGAAGAAAGTGATCCTTTCCATCAACCGAATTCACCTCTTGGCGAAGAACCTGAAGAACTTATCAGCGAACCAGTCCGAAACACCATTTTCACCCTCATTTCCTGAATATCTCACCACGATTATATTCTATCTAAAATTCTAAACCTTATTCATCCGCTCGTCCCGGCCGACAATCATCCCAGAATAATGGAAGAAGTCAACGAGCTTCGCGTTCAAGTAATCAATTTGGAAAACGTGGTGCAAAATGTACCAGCTTCATCAACACCACCGGCACCAACAGTACCACCAACAATCCAAGTTTCAACATCACATGCCTCAACATCGCAATCTATACCTCGAGCATAATCTTCGTTCTACATTTTGTTCTACATCGGTTATCTTCGTTCTTCATAATGATTATGTAATCTCTAATATTTTAGAGATTATATATTCTTGTTCTAAGCGGTAAATCAAATGAGTTTAATATTATATTGACTCATTAAATCCATGATTACATCTGAAGAAAATATATGTGTATATATATTTTTCATAAAGTTTGTAATTAAAAATTCTTTCGTACAAACTGTTAATGATGAAAATATTTTAACGGGTAGGTAATACCCGAGAAATATTTAAGATTTCACATTAATAAGTTACACTGTACATTCTTCGAATCTGATTCAACGGTCATTCACTATCCTACTTACATCCACAGATATACGAATCCGTTCACCACAGAATAACCATTTTCATTCAATTTAATATTTGAATTTTGACTTATCAGAATCAAACAAGTGGCACAATGAAGAAAACATTGGACAAAATAAAATTTGTTAGAAACAAACAAATTAACTATGAGAAAATTTTTGTTAAGAATCCACGCTAACTGTTTCCAGCTAACTATTCCTAGCTAACTAATTACATTTAATTATCGCAATTTTAATTCTCGCAATTTTATTTATCGTCATTTAATTTCTGTATTTATTTTATGCACTTTAAATATCGGGACACGTATACAAGGTTTTGAGATATCATATCGACACATCTATATATATTATTTGGAATAACCATAGACACTCTATATGCTGTAATGCTCGAGTTCGCTATACAGGGTTGAGGTTGATTCTTAAATAATATATATACTTTGAGTTGTGATCGAGTCTGAGACATGTATACAATGGGTCACGATACGTATTAATTAATTCGAATATTATATATTAAACTATATATGAAATATTGAATTGCTAACTGTGGACTACCAACATTGGACAATTAAAATGAATTAAAATATTAATTATAACATATGAAACTAAACAATTCTTCAAGTTTGCCACTTGATTTCACCTTAAACCTCATTTGTAACTTGACGATTACAATCTGTGTTTAAACCTCTCATGATTCTTGAAAACATCTCAATTGAGAGGATGAACCAACCACACTTTATCGACGGAGAAAAGATTGACGCATATAGTTATGCACCTGAAAACACTCGGAACCTGAGTAAATCGTTTAACACGTATCTGTGCTAACTCCTTCGGCATTGTTATTACCGGAAATAACTTTACAATCCCTCTCCAAATTAGCTAATTTTGTCACAGCTCCAGCAAATCAACTTCGATTTTCATTTGTATTAGCCTTATTATAACCTTGATATATAGGTTTACCTTTCATCATCGTTACTGGAGAACTGTTATATCCCCCCACATTAGCAGTAAACTTACCAACAACTTTGTTGATCTTGACTTTCAGAAAAATCATTATATTCATTGAAACCCTATCATATACTCATCCACACCTTGTAACGAGAATTGCCATACTAATTACCGGGAAATAGCAATCAGTATTTCGAATCTCGCAGTGTTTCTACGTCAACAGTTATAGGTATACATATAATATCTATCTCTTAGAATTATGATCTTTCATTCTGAAATTCTGAAAAGCACCCAGCCTACGAATCAATACACTGAACTTTGAAAAAGCTGAATGTAGCAGCAGAAACTATAGACTAAACCTGCCTTCAAAAAATTCAAATGATTCAGTATCTGCTGAAGTCATTAACGAATACCTTTCTCCTTACTCTAAACTCTTACTGACAATATTCTTCATCATCCTCTGATCTTAGATATTCTAATATATCATCATATCTTGCATTATAAATATCTTCGATGTTTCTGAAGATATCTTCATAACTATTGTTATCCGAGATCATTTACCTATTCGCGTTATCTGTGTTACATCATAAAAGAAACTATTTTAACTTCTAAATTCTGAAACCTTCGAGTTTAAATTATGAATGTTTTTGAAGTAGTGTTGGGAACTGATGCATGAGTTAGTATAATATAATGACACTTGATCAACGTGATTATATTAAAGTAAGTCATGCTGAGTTTCTAATGAAACGTGATGATTCACAGACCATAACTTCATCATGTGCCATATTACATGATGTTATGCGAGGTGTATACGAAATAGTTATATTTTTACTACGAAATACTATTAAATACGATACAATTTTACGCAAGTTATTTATTTATTTATAGAGTGGATATACCTAAACCTTGCTACAACACTACAGGCAGTGTACCTAATCGTACAGTAGTGTAGTTTTTAGTAAGTCCGGTTCGTTCCGCAGGGAGCTAGCCAAGTTTAACGCTATATTTATTTTAAACTATATTTGTATAAAAATATATATATAAGTAATATTATTATTGTTATAAAAGGGGGTTTTACCGTTTAATGACCGGTTTGTCGATTTTATGTCTTAAGTCACAATTAAAACCTAATGTAAAATATTAAATATACAAATGACTTAATTTAAAGTGTAAGTAAATAACGATAATAAAAGTGCGATAATTTAAAGTGCGATAAATAAAATGACGAATAATAAAATTGCGATAATTAAAAGTGCAATAAGATATAAAATAAAGGAATTATGCTTATTTAAACTTCCGTAATCATGATGTTTGACGTGTTGATTTTAGTTTATTGTCATGGGTTAATTGTCCTTTGTCCTAGATTATTCAATATGTCCATACGGTTTTTGTTCATAATAGTCCATCAGTCATAAATATAAAGTGCGAGGATCTTCGTCAAATTATCCTTATACCTGAAGTCAAATATTCCAACTAATTGGGGATTCGAACTGTAACAAGGTCTTAATACTTTGTTTAATGAATACACCAGGTTATCGACTGCGTGTAATCCAAGGTTTTACTACTTTGTTAACAATTACACCAATTACCCTCGAATGTAATTCAACCCTGTTTTAATGAGTCCATTAACTATTAATCCATTCCTGTGTCCGGTCAAATGAATAATTATTGGTATTTATAGATATCCCGCCCACCGTACCCGATTAAGCGTATGTGGTTATATATAGATACGTCAAATTGTAACCTTTATATTAAATTAACGAGGTATCGTTTAGTTAATATAAAGCCCATTAATAACCCATAGTCCAATTTCCACAAGTGTCGTTCTTTTGTCCAAACCCTAATTATGGTACAAAGTCCAATTACCCCGTCTTTAATATTTAGTCCAACATCACGATTACTTCGATTTAAATAAGCATAATAATAACTTAGCTACAAGACATTAATTTAAAATGGTTGAACATAACTTACAATGAGTATTAATAGCGTAGCGTTACACGGACAGAGTTTCGACTTACAAACTTAAAACATTCGCCACTATAACCTTATTATTATTAATCTTAAATTAAAATTAAAATTATAAAATATAAATATAATATATATTTAAGAGAGTGAGAGATAGATTGAATTCTGTGTTATATTTCGGCCAGAAATCGTGAGATTTATAGGACTTGGCATGCTACAGGAAGCCATGTGACCGCATGGTTTTTGTGTGTCCAGGCCATGCGATCGCATGGCCAGCTGGATCAGACCACATTCACTTGTTTGCTAGTTTGCCGACAGTTTTTTAATATATAATATAATATATATATAATTTTAAGAATTATTTATATATTATATTATATTCATGTGCATAGTTGACTTGTCATTTTAGCTCCGTTGCGTCGCGTGTTGATAGTTGGTTCATGTCCCGGTTCCGGATTTTCGAACGTCCTTTCGTACGATTTAAAATCTTGTACTTTGCGTTTCGCGGCTCGTACTCTTGTAACTTTTAGACGTTTCTTATCAATAAATTGAACCACTTGGATTGTACTTTGTACTCTTTAGCGTTTTGGACGTTTGCGTATTCAAATCGTCGAATCTGTCTTTTGTCTTCACCTTTTATGATTTAAACGAATATCACTTGTAAATAGAACAATTGCAACTAAAAGCTTGTCTTTCTTGAAGGATAATGCTATGAAATATATGTTCGTTTTTAGCATTATCAAATATTCTCACACTTGAGCGTTGCTTGTCCTCAAGCAATATAGAACTTGAATATAACTTTACTAGAATCACTTCTTTATTCTTCACACTTTGTACATCAGTGATTTTAATATGGCGGTATGAACAATGATAGTAACGATGTGGTTTACAGTCCCACATGACTATAAAAATTTAGATCCTTTAGGAAATTGAATCTTTATGAAAACATTTGATCTTTTGAAAATTCAATATAGCTTTTACCCTAGATAAGTTTTCCGGAATAACCCTTCACCGGTGTTTGCAAATTATTTTTGTGGTTTTTGTGGGTTTCAGATTTGAAAATTTTAGTTCAAAACCTGCGGTTTTGTGTCACCCACTTGCTAACCTTGTATTGGGAAAGCAACACATCCAGTTTACTTGATCCGTATATTACCTTTCGGTAAACTACCGTCCGTTTGTAAAGGAAAGCGTTGAACAAGCAACTGTTGAGGCAATGTCCCGTGACATGCTTTTAATTATGGTCTATATCGTGTCGGATGCAATTACTATCCTTTGTAGGAGCAATAGTAAAGATCACCCTATAGTTTTTCGGTCTGGCACAAGGTCCTGTCTTTGACCATGCTATGCAACCACCGTTCTTACGGTTGACACCCGATTTGGTTCAGGTGACCTAATGAATTCCAGTGAATTCTTAGGATTTTACGTTTATTGGTAATGAACGCATTAAAAATGGGTTTTCAGAAAACAAATCGGTTTGTAATTTGATCAAAATATTTTCTCGTTCAAGCTCGAGTTTAGATATCATCGAATTCCATGAGTTTGAATTCTCAATCTTTAAGGTCAATATCAAGGATTGAGTAATATCAGGCTTAAATGCTGATTTTTGATCTTTAAGGGGATTATCCTTTCTGGAGATCTGATTCATTAGTCTTATAAGCTAATTTGCGCGGTACCCCCCCCCCCCATTATACGAGACAGATCCTCTCATGGTTAGGATAAGTCTGACCACTTGGCGACCCTGTTTGATGCTGAGGTCCGTGGATTTCCAGCTGATTTTCGAGAAAACTTTTCAAGGTTTTTCGTAGATTCTACAACTGGTCTGGACGACAACTTCCTGACCTAAACCAAGAAGCGCGTGTCTTTTTCTCGAAAGACTTTACTTCCTTTTAAATTCCATTTATATTACAATAAACTGGGTAAAACTGATTAATAACATCCAAAACAAAAGTATCTTCAATTATTTGTACAAAAATATGTGATATATGTTCTAAATAACTTGGTAAATTTTTCCCACACTTGGCTTTTATTTTCCTTTCTTTGCCTTTTTATTATCCTCTATTCCATTTTAAATGAATTCAAGCATTTTGAGTTGTTTTTTAATTTATGTCCTTTCCGAGGTAACAATAATTTCGGTGTTAACACCTAGTTTTATCGTTCATAAATATGTATAAACATGATTTTGAGTTCATTTAGTTGGAAATTTTGAAAATTTTTACTAGAATTGGGTAGTCAGTATATAAGACTAGGGCTGTTCTTTATTATTAGAGAGCACTAGATTCTAATACAACTTCTGCGTTACTAGTATTTTTAATAGTAACCAAGTGTATAAGTCAAAAAATTTTAAAACCGAAAGAATTTAATCCCTTCCCACAATTAAGATCTTGCAACGCCCTCATTTGCAAGAAATCAGTAACAATTTAAATTATTGAGGGTGATTAGCGTAAAAAGATGATTTAAGATTTTACCAAAGTTTCCAAACATATTGTTGTTTGTGTTGAATGATAAATGGTGCACACCATTTGTTCATTCCTGCAGTTGTTATTTCACATATATTTTGCATCTTGTCGTGCTCTTTTTTTTGTTGCGGATTTTGATTTTCCTTTACCAAAATGTATCTTGTGATGATCTTTCCTGAGTTCTTTCCTTACTTCGTCCATTTTACCTCTTATGAATGATACCAGTTCACTAGGGAAAGTGTTATTATTACGTTTAGTAATCATAGCGTGTAGTAGTAGACCATGGTTCAGATCAAAGGAATTCTTCATCTCGTAAAACCTAAAAGAAATAAAAATTCAGAATGGAGGGAGAAGACTAGTTCTTTAGGGTCTGCTAGGGAAAGACCATTCGGATTCCATTCTCGAGAACTACACGAAAAGAGAATATCTAACTCTAACAGAAATTCATATTTGAAATGACCCGTCCTAATCCACCTGAAGGAAGTCATCAACATTTGGTCCCATTGCGATGATCGACTCCAAGTAATGTCCTTAAAAATGAGCAAATGCACAGCGGAAGACTTAATTCGTACCTGAGAATAAACATGCTTTAAAAGGTCAACATAAAGTTGGTGAGATATAGGTTTGATGCTAGCAGCGTTATAACTATGGACCACAAGATTTCATATTCATAAACGTTTAAATAAAAATATTCTAAGTTGTTGAGCACTTGATGAAATGTCCCGTTCTTATTGATTAAAAACGTTCCATATTAATTGATTTCGTTGCGAGGTTTTGACCTCTATATGAGACGTTTTTCAAAGACTGCATTCATTTTTAAAATAAACCATAACCTTTATTTCATAAATAAAGGTTTAAAAGCTTTACGTAGATTATCAAATAATGATAATATAAAATATCCTGTTTACACACGACCATTACATAATGGTTTACAATATAAATATGTTACATCGAAATCAGTTTCTTGAATGCAGTTTTTACACAATATCATACAAACATGGACTCCAAATCTTGTCCTTATTTTAGTATGCAACAGCGGAAGCTCTTAGTATTCACCTGAGAATAAACATGCTTTAAACGTCAACAAAAATGTTGGTGAGTTATAGGTTTAACCTATATATATCAAATCGTAACAATAGACCACAAGATTTCATATTTCAATACACATCCCATACATAGAGATAAAAATCATTCATATGGTGAATACCTGGTAACCGACATTAACAAGATGCATATATAAGAATATCCCCATCATTCCGGGACACCCTTCGGATATGATATAAATTTTGAAGTACTAAAGCATCCGGTACTTTGGATGGGGTTTGTTAGGCCCAATAGATCTATCTTTAGGATTCGCGTCAATTAGGGTGTCTGTTCCCTAATTCTTAGATTACCAGACTTAATAAAAAGGGGCATATTCGATTTCGATAATTCAACCATAGAATGTAGTTTCACGTACTTGTGTCTATTTTGTAAATCATTTATAAAACCTGCATGTATTCTCATCCCAAAAATATTAGATTTTAAAAGTGGGACTATAACTCACTTTCACAGATTTTTACTTCGTCGGGAAGTAAGACTTGGCCACTGGTTGATTCACGAACCTATAACAATATATACATATATATCAAAGTATGTTCAAAATATATTTACAACACTTTTAATATATTTTGATGTTTTAAGTTTATTAAGTTAGCTGTCCTCGTTAGTAACCTACAACTAGTTGTCCACAGTTAGATGTACAGAAATAAAACGATAAATATTATCTTGAATCAATCCACGACCCAGTGTATACGTATCTCAGTATTGATCACAACTCAAACTATATATATTTTGGAATCAACCTCAACCCTGTATAGCTAACTCCAACATTCACATATAGAGTGTCTATGGTTGTTCCGAAATATATATAGATGTGTTGACATGATAGGTCGAAACATTGTATACGTGTCTATGGTATCTCAAGATTACATAATATACAATACAAGTTGATTAAGTTATGGTTGGAATAGATTTGTTACCAATTTTCACGTAGCTAAAATGAGAAAAATTATCCAATCTTGTTTTACCCATAACTTCTTCATTTTAAATCCGTTTTGAGTGAATCAAATTGCTATGGTTTCATATTAAACTCTATTTTATGAATCTAAACAGAAAAAGTATAGGTTTATAGTCGGAAAAATAAGTTACAAGCCGTTTTTGTAAAAGTAGTCATTTCAGTCGAAAGAACGACGTCTAGATGACCATTTTAGAAAACATACTTCCACTTTGAGTTTAACCATAATTTTTGGATATAGTTTCATGTTCATAATAAAAATCATTTTCTCAGAATAACACCTTTTAAATCAAAGTTTATCATAGTTTTTAATTAACTAACCCAAAACAGCCCGCGGTGTTACTACGACGGCGTAAATCCGGTTTTACGGTGTTTTTCGTGTTTCCAGGTTTTAAATCATTAAGTTAGAATATCATATAGATATAGAACATGTGTTTAGTTGATTTTAAAAGTCAAGTTAGAAGGATTAACTTTTGTTTGCGAACAAGTTTAGAATTAACTAAACTATGTTCTAGTGATTACAAGTTTAAACCTTCGAATAAGATAGCTTTATATGTATGAATCGAATGATGTTATGAACATCATTACTACCTTAAGTTCCTTGGATAAACCTACTGGAAAAGAGAAAAATGGATCTAGCTTCAACGGATCCTTGGATGGCTCGAAGTTCTTGAAGCAGAATCATGACACGAAAACAAGTTCAAGTAAGATCATCACTTGAAATAAGATTGTTATAGTTATAGAAATTGAACCAAAGTTTGAATATGATTATTATCTTGTATTAGAATGATAACCTACTGTAAGAAACAAAGATTTCTTGAGGTTGGATGATCACCTTACAAGATTGGAAGTGAGCTAGCAAACTTGAAAGTATTCTTGATTTTATGAAACTAGAACTTTTGAAATTTATGAAGAACACTTAGAACTTGAAGATAGAACTTGAGAGAGATCAATTAGATGAAGAAAATTGAAGAATGAAAGTGTTTGTAGGTGTTTTTGGTCGTTGGTGTATGGATTAGATATAAAGGATATGTAATTTTGTTTTCATGTAAATAAGTCATGAATGATTACTCATATTTTTTGTAATTTTATGAGATATTTCATGCTAGTTGCCAAATGATGGATCCCACATGTGTTAGGTGACTCACATGGGATGCTAAGAGCTGATCATTGGAGTGTATATACCAATAGTACATACATCTAAAAGCTGTGTATTGTACGAGTACGAATACGGGTGCATACGAGTAGAATTGTTGATGAAACTGAACGAGGATGTAATTGTAAGCATTTTTGTTAAGTAGAAGTATTTTGATAAGTGTATTGAAGTCTTTCAAAAGTGTATAAATACATATTAAAACACTACATGTATATACATTTTAACTGAGTCGTTAAGTCATCGTTAGTCGTTACATGTAAGTGTTGTTTTGAAACCTTTAGGTTAACGATCTTGTTAAATGTTGTTAACCCAATGTTTATAATATCAAATGAGATTTTAAATTATTATATTATCATGATATTATCATGTATGAATATCTCTTAATATGATATATATACATTAAATGTCTTTACAACGATAATCGTTACATATATGTCTCGTTTAAAAATCATTAAGTTAGTAGTCTTGTTTTTACATATGTAGTTCATTGTTAATATACTTAATGATATGTTTACTTATCATAGTATCATGTTAACTATATATATATATATATCCATATATATGTCATCATATAGTTTTTACAAGTTTTAACGTTCGTGAATCACCGGTCAACTTGGGTGGTCAATTGTCTATATGAAACATATTTCAATTAATCAAGCCTTAACAAGTTTGATTGCTTAACATGTTGGAAACATTTAATCATGTAAATATCAATCTCAATTAATATATATAAACATGGAAAAGTTCGGGTCACAACACTTGATAACCATACTTAACATTTAATCAACGTCGCATATTCCCTTTATTATGAAATCTTACTACACTGTACCAAGTGTAGTCACCGAAACGAAGTACTGTG
The DNA here is from genome assembly GCF_046630445.1 of Rutidosis leptorrhynchoides. Taxonomy (NCBI): domain Eukaryota; kingdom Viridiplantae; phylum Streptophyta; class Magnoliopsida; order Asterales; family Asteraceae; genus Rutidosis; species Rutidosis leptorrhynchoides. The sequence goes on along the minus strand of NC_092340.1, from coordinate 373,014,878 downwards.
CAACCGTTGAATACTGGTCGTCCAGTCCGGTTGGGGTTGTCAGGCCCGATAGATCTATCAACAGGATTCGCGTTTACAATACCTCATGTAAATAGTAGTTACCAAGTTATAGGGAAGTATGTCAGTGGTACAACTCAACGTAGAATATATATTTTTAATCACTTGTGTCCATAACGTAAATCATAAAATGCATGTATTCTCATCTCGAAATATTTAGAGTTTAAAAGTGGGACTATATACTCACCATACTGTATTTCGTAGTAGAAATACATATAACATCATTGAACAAGTGTAAGGTTAGCCTCGGATTCATGAACCTATATCACGTATATATATTAACACACGTAGTTGTAATCGAACAGATATACATATATATATTATTATTAGTAATTTTAAACATATATATATATATATATATATATTTTTATTTTATATATAAAAATATTAATATAGTTAAGTTATGTGTAGTAAATATATATATATAATCTTTATTGTTATGGTTATAACTTTAATAGCATCTTTAAAACTCTTATTTTCATAATCATAATTATTAAAAATAATGATAATACTGATAACAATAATAATGATAGCTTTAGTGATATCAAAATAATAATTTTAGTAAAAATGATATTAAGTTTAATAATAACAATACTAATAATTATTTTAATAATAATAATGATAACCTTAATAATAATACTTATGTTATTTATAATAATAATAATAATAATAATAATAATAATAATAATAATAATAATAAAAATCAATAATTATAATAATAATCATAATAATAATAATAAAAGAACATGTGACTATCTCAAGTGAATGAATTTTCAGAAAAAAACAGCCCTTGCCCGGGCTCGAACCCGTGACCTCCCGCTCACCCCTCACTCCCTCAAACCATCCCGCTGTTACTTATTTTTCTGTTATATTCTACCCGTTAATATTTATAATACGTATTAATCTTGCATCCACTTCTCCTTCCTCTTCACTGAAATTCGTCCCGTATCCAATTTAGATTCCAAAAACGTTTTACTTACTTAATTTAAAGGCGTAGCTATGTTTATAAATTAGTTAAATAAATTAAAACTACCGAAGAAAAAAAAAAAAAGAACTCGCTGTGACAGGAGGTGAACCACGATATGAACACAATTTCAATTTCGAAATTAAAGTATGTTTTAGCCATAAATTAAAACATGAAAAAGGTGCTAAACTTCTATTAGAAACTTCATGTATCCTCAATTAATCTTAAAACCACAAATTGAAATCAAATTTTGTGATGAACAATAAGGTTGACTTTTAAATTCAAACACTTTGACTCCGAAATTCGTATTCGATATGAAGAATTGGGTTTTGAAACTTTGCAGATAGTTTAGACGAAAGATTTCTAACATAATGGCATTTAAGGATTTCTAACTTCGATTCAAATTATAAATGTTCATCACAACCTGTCGTAGCAGGAAAAAAAATATATCTGTTCCTGTGTAAATAATATCTGTTCCTGTGTTCATTTCTCTCAATGCAGTATGTGAGTGATGAATCGAATCATTTAAGGAGTAAAATGGTTTGTTGTTTAGTGATAAAAAAAATTGACCTTTGATCACGGGTTAAACAGATATTCAGAAAAAAATAAAAGAGGAAAGCGATATATCTGTTTTCTTCATTTGATTCTTATATTTATAAAATTTATTATTGATAGTTTAGTAAATATTATTATTAATACTAAAATACTGGTTAGTATATTTAATAATAGAAATAATAATAATAATAATAATAATAATAATAATAATAATAATAATAATATTAATAATATTAATATTAAAGTAATATTAATAAGAAAAATGATAATAATTACTATAAAATTTATAACAATAATATTACTAATAATATTAATAATATTAATATTAAAGTACTATTAATAAGAAAAATGATAATAATTATTATAAAATTTATAACAACAATATTACTAATAATATTGATACTTATAATAATACTAATAATTATAATGATAAATGATAATAATTTATAATAATGATAATTCTTAATAATAATATCTAATAACAAATAATAATGATACTGATAAAGATAATAATATCATTACTTACAATACTAAATTATATATTTCAAATAAAAGTAATAGTTATAATAGTTCTGATATTAGTATTAATAATAATAACGATAATATTTGTAGTTAATGCATCAAATTTCATATTTATGTATTATATATAATAACAATAATAACACCCATATTAATATTTAATATTTATATGTTTTACATATAATACTACATATATTATAGAAGTCACACATATATATTTATTCAACTAACAATTTAACTATTCTATATATTATTTTACATATTTATTTATAATAATAATTTCATACAAATGATTACTAACATAAATATATATATATATATATATATATATATATATATATATATATATATATATATATATATATATATATATATATATATATATATATATATATATATATATATATATATATATATATATCTATTTACAAACAGTTGTTCGTGAATCGTCGGGCATGGTCGAAGGTTAATTGATTACATGAATGTAGATTTCAAAACTTTCTAGATCCAACATTACAGATTTTGCTTATCGTGTCAGAAACATATAAAGATTAAGGTTTAAATTTGGTCGGAAATTTTCGGGTCATTACAGTACCTACCCGTTAAAGAAATTTCGTCCCCGAAATTTGATAGAGGTTGTCATGGATAACAATAGGAATGTTTTCATGACAAATGTGAGGTAATAATGGAGTTTTATCATTATTGCGAGGTATAGATAAAACGGTTCGATCATGTGAAGCGCACGAGTGAAGCTATCACAAAAGAGTGAATGAGTAAATAATTATATTCGTTTCAACCGATGACGTGGTTACTGTTGATTTACGGAATTCACGGGATTTAAAGAAAGTCTTACGTAATAAGATTTGGTTCTTCGGCGATCAAGATCTTCTTTGATTTAATGTGGCAATCTGTTTCGATTTCTCTGTCGGATATTTCTCTATAAATCCTCCCCTTCGTTTTCCTTATTTTCCACCACTCACATCTTCTACTCTTTCTCCTTAATTCCTACTTTAAGACATTCATCAATATGCTCTATCCCATTCGGATTCTTGATATTCTCTTAATTTTCACCTCCATCATTCTTCTCTTTCATCTACCGCCAGAAGAATCTATTTACTTCTACTATACTCTTGTGTTCATAGTGTTTCTAGTTCTCCCGTATCTTTATATTGCTATATACATTGATATACACGGTTTGTAAATTTCGGGGTTGTTATCGACCTTTGTATTAGAGCCTCATGCTTTCGTTTTCTCTTCCCGACTTCGAGTCAAGCGAGTAATGGTCCGGAATTCGTAGGTATGAAATTCGGAATGAACATAGCTAATGCTCTAAGAAGGAAATGGTAATGGAACGATTTTGATTTGTTAAATTATCATAATATTCTGGAAAGATAGAACTATCAAGATGATATGTTCTTAATATGTTTGAAGATTGAATAGAATGTAAGAATCGTGTAACATGGCACATGATGATGGTACTGTGAATCATCACATTCCATTAAAAACTCAACATGACTTACTGTAATATAATGACGTTGATCAAGTGTCATTATATTATACTAATTCATGCATCAGTTCCCAACACTACTTCAAAACATTCCTATTTTAAACACGAAGGTTTCAGAATTTAGAAACTAACACAGTTTCTTTTATATTGTAACGCAGATATTACGGGGAGATACATGATCTCATATAAGAATAGTTGTAAAAATATCTCCAGAAATATGGAGAATATGTATAACGGAAGATATGAAGATATCTTATAATATCTAAGATAAGATGATGATGAAGAATATCATTTGAAAAGGTTTGGAATAAGAAGTAGGGTTCTTACTAACGGTTTTAGCAGGCACGAAATCATTTGGATTCTTTGAAGGCAGGTTCAGTCCTTGTATTTGTTCTTTGTTTCCTTCACGGTTAGCTCAATCCGTTTTTCAGTACCAAATTTTTTTATCGAGCGTTCCCAACACTCTATTCTCTTATCATAACTTTTGGCCATTAAGACCATTTACTACATGCTGCTTTGTCAGCATTTTCAAAGTTAACGGATCTGGGTCATCGGTTATCAAACCGAGGTGATTTCAGGAGAATTGTGTTTTTAGATGATTAAACGCTAATGGTAATATAGTGGGATATAAAAGGTTCTCTGGTAACGATGGCGAAAAGACAACGTATATATATATATCGAGGTTATAATAAAACTAGTCTTACTGAGAAGTCGAAGTTAACTTACTGGAGCTGTGACAAAAATTGACTACCTTGAAGAAGAAATCGTAAGGCTGTTTTTGCTAGTGAATGGTAAAGGATTCAACACAGGTACGTGTTAAACCATGACTTTGGGTTCGAGAGTTTTTCGGGTGCATAACTATATGCAACAATCTTTTCTTCCATAGATGAAGTGCGGTTGATTCAACCTCTCGATTGAGGTATTTTCAAAAATCATGAAAGATTTGAACGCGGATTGTAACTGTTGAGGTACAAATGAGGTTTAAGATAAAATCAAGTGGCAAACTTGAAGAATTATTTAGTTTCATATGTTATAATCAATATTTTAATTCATTTTAATTGTCCAAAGTTAGCAGTCCAATTGTCCAATTGTCCAATAGTCCAATGAATTCATATATAAATTAGATATATAATATTCGAATTAATTAATACGTATCATGACCTGTGTACCGGTCCCAGTATTGATCACAACTCAAACCATATATATTTTTTGGAATCAACTCCAACCCTGTATAGCCAACTCCAACATTCACATATAGAGTTTCTATGGTTGTTCCGAAATATATATATATATATGGGTTGATATGATAGGTCGAAACCTTGTATACGTGTCCCATTATTTAAAGTGCGTAAAATAAATAAATATAGATATCATGACCCGTGTACAACGTATTGTCTCAGAATTAATCCGACGTATTGTGTACGTGTGTCCCGATTTAAAGTGCGTAAAAGTAAATAACATAAATTAAATGACAATTAAATTAAATTGCAATAAAATGTAATACAAAATTAACAGTTAGCTGGGAACAGTTAGCTAGGAACAGTTAGCGTGGAATCTTAACAATATTTAAATTAGTTAATCCGTTTGTTTCTAACACTTTTTATTTGTCCAATGTTTTCTTCGTTATGCCACTTGTTGGATTCTGATAGGTCAAAATCCAAATACGAAATTTGAATGGAAGTGGTTATTTTGTGGTGAACAGATACGTATATCAGTGGTTGTAAGTAGGATAGTAAATAATCGTTGAATCAGATTTGAAGAATGTACAGTGTAACTTATTAATGTGAAATCATAAATATTCCTCGGGTACTACCTACCCGTTAAAATATTTTTCATCATTAATAGTTTGTACGAAAGAGTTTTTAATTACAATCTTTATGAAAACATATATGCATATATATTTTCTTCAGATGTAATCATGGATTTAATGAGTCAATAAGATATTAAACTCATTTGATTTATTGTTAATACTAGATTACATAATCTCTAAAACTTTAGAAATTACGTAATCGCCATGTCGAGCGAAAATAATCGATGTAGAACGATATGTAGAACGATGATTATACTCGAGGTACAGAATGAGATGTCAAAGCTGGTGACGCGGATGTTGTTGTTGGTGGTACTGTTAGTGCCGGTGATGCTGCTGGTGCTTGTAAGTTTTGAACCATATTCTCCAAGGTTAGCACTCGAGCTCGAAGTTCTTTAACTTCTTCTACTAACCCTGGTTGGTTATCAGTGTGAGGTAGAGATCGGATATCTTCTCTAGTTCCGTTAATGGTAGTCTCAAGACAAAAAATTCTCGCAAAAAGGGTATAAACGGTGTTGCGAACATGTTCGCCGGTGAGCGGGTCGAGTACTCCAAGGTTAGGTGGTAGATTCGGTTCATGATATGGAGTACCTTCTTCCATTCTCCATAGGGTGAGTATGTCGCGAACCCACCCCCATCTTCTCCAGTAATCACGGTAGTTGATTGGTTGGTGTGTTCCCGTCACACTGCCTTCGGAGTCAGAGGAACTTGGACGATTCGTAGAGGCCATCTTTCGCGATCACAGATAAATATTTTTGGTATGAAACGTTTAGTGACAGCAACTGATAGTTGGATGGTATTCTCAATGCATAATATGCATAGATATATATAGTACCAGGATTCCTTAAATTACGGAGAAATTTACGGGAGATATCAGGCAAAGTCTATCGTAATAGATACGCTAAGATATGAATTAGCAGATACGCTAAGATATGGATTTGTCGGTACACTATCTATGCAATAAAGGCAGTAGGACGTGTCTAGACTTAGAATGATAAGCAGGTAATTTTCGACACGAAATGATAAGCAAAACTTTTGACATGCAGACACGGTCGAAGTCCAGACCTGCTAATGCATCTAAACAACTATCAGTTAGACACACTAATGCAAGACCTGATTCGCTAAGACCACCGCTCTGATACCAACTGAAATGACCCGTCCTAATCCACCTGAACGAAGTCATCAACATTTGGTCCCATTGCGATGATCGACTCCAAGTAATGTCCTTAAAAATGAGCAAATGCACAGCGGAAGACTTAATTCGTACCTGAGAATAAACATGCTTTAAAACGGCAACATAAAGTTGGTGAGATATAGGTTTGATGCTAGCAGCGTTATAACTATGGACCACAAGATTTCTTATTCATAAACGTTTAAATAAAAATATTCTAAGTTGTTGAGCACTTGATAACCATACTTAACATTTAATCAACGTCGCATATTCCCTTTATCATGAAATCTTACTACACCGTACCAAGTGTAGTCACCAAAACGAAGTACTGTGCAACCGTTGAATACTGGTCGTCCAGTCCGGTTGGGGTTGTCAGGCCCGATAGATCTATCAACAGGATTCGCGTTTACAATACCTCATGTAAATAGTAGTTACCAAGTTACAGGGAAGTATGCCAGTGGTACAACTCAACGTAGAATATATATTTTTAATCACTTGTGTCCATAACGTAAATCATAAAATGCATGTATTCTCATCCCAAAATATTTAGAGTTTAAAAGTGGGACTATATACTCACCATACTGTATTTCGTAGTAGAAATACATATAACATCATTGAACAAGTGTAAGGTTGGCCTCGGATTCACGAACCTATATCACGTATATATATTAACACACGTAGTTGTAATCGAACAGATATACATATATATATTATTATTAGTAATTTTAAATATATATATATATATATATATATATATATATATATATATATATATATATATATTTTATTTTATATATAAAAATATTAATATAGTTAAGTTATGTGTAGTAAATATATATGTATAATCTTTATTGTTATGGTTATAACTTTAATAGCATCTTTAAAACTCTTATTTTCATAATCATAATTATTAAAAATAATGATAATACTGATAACAATAATAATGATAGCTTTAGTGATATCAAAATAATAATTTTAGTAAAAATGATATTAAGTTTAATAATAACAATACTAATAATTATTTTAATAATAATAATGATAACCTTAATAATAATACTTATGTTATTTATAATAATAATAATAATAATAATAATAATAATAATAATAATAATAATAATAAATAATTATAATAATAATCATAATAATAATAATAAAAGAACATGTGACTACCTCAAGTGAATGAATTTTCAGAAAAAAACAGCCCTTGCCCGGGCTCGAACCCGTGACCTCCCGCTCACCCTTCACTCCCTCAAACCATCCCGCTGTTACTTATTTTTCTGTTATATTCTACCCGTTAATATTTATAATATGTATTAATCTTGCATCCACTTCTCCTTCCTCTTCACTGAAATTCGCCCCGTATCCAATTTAGATTCCAAAAACGTTTTACTTACTTAATTTAAAGGCGTAGCTATGTTTATAAATTAGTTAAATAAATTAAAACTACCGAAAAAAAAGAACTCGCTGTGACAGGAGGTGAACCACGATATGAACACAATTTCAATTTCGAAATTAAAGTATGTTTTAGCCATAAATTAAAACATGAAAAAGGTGCTAAACTTCTATTAGAAACTTCCTGTATCCTCAATTAATCTTAAAACCACAAATTAAAATCAAATTTTGTGATGAACAATAAGGTTGACTTTTAAATTCAAACACTTTGACTCCGAAATTCGTATTCGATATGAAGAATTGGGTTTTGAAACTTTGCAGATAGTTTAGACGAAAGATTTCTAACATAAAGGCATTTAAGGATTTCTAACTTCGATTCAAATTATAAATGTTCATCACAACCTGTCGTAGCAGGAAAAAAAAATAATATCTGTTCCTGTGTAAATAATATCTCTTCCTGTGTTCATTTCTCTCAATGCAGTATGTGAGTGATGAATCGAATCATTTAAGGAGTAAAATGGTTTGTTGTTTAGTGATAAAAAAAATCGACCTTTGATCATGGGTTAAACAGATATTCAGAAAAAATAAAAGAGGAAAGCGATATATCTGTTTTATTCATTTGATTCTTATATTTATAAAATTTATTATTGATAGTTTAGTAAATATTATTATTAGTACTAAAATACTGATTAGTATATTTAATAATAGAAATAATAATAATAATAATAATAATAATAATAATATTAATAATATTAATATTAAAGTAATATTAATAAGAAAAATGATAATAAATACTATAAAATTTATAACAATAATATTACTAATAATATTAATAATATTAATATTAAAGTAATATTAATAAGAAAAATGATAATAATTACTATAAAATTTATAACAATAATATTACTAATAATATTGATAATTATAATAATACTAATAATTATAAAGATAAATGATAATAATTTATAATAATGATAATTCTTAATAATAATATCTAATAATAAATAATAATGATACTGATAAAGATAATAATATCATTACTTACAATACTAAATTATATATTTCAAATAAAATTAATAGTTATAATAGTTCTGATATTAGTATTAATAATAATAACGGTAATATTTGTAGTTAATGCATCAAATTTCATATTTATGTATTATATATAATAATAATAATAACACCCATATTAATATTTAATATTTATATGTTTTATATATAATACTACATGTATTATAGAAGTCACACATATATATTTATTCAACTAACAATTTAACTATTCTATATATTATTTTACATATTTATTTATAATAATAATTTCATACAAATGATTACTAACATAATATATATATATATATATATATATATATATATATATATATATATATATATATATATATATATATATATATATATATATATATATCTATTTACAAACAGTTGTTCGTGAATCGTCGGGCATGGTCGAAGGTTAATTGATTACATGAATGTAGATTTCAAAACTTTCTAGACCCAACATTACAGATTTTGCTTATCGTGTCGGAAACATATAAAGATTAAGGTTTAAATTTGGTCGGAAATTTTCGGGTCATTACAATATTACCCTTAAAAGATTCAAATCTTCCCACACTTAGTTAGCTGTGGTGTCGAAATTGTGATTAACTTCATTGTCAACTTCCATCGGATCATGTATGTAATGTTTAACTCTGTGACCATTGACTTTAAATTCAATCTCATTTGAATTTATCAACTCTATTGTTCCATATGGAAAAACTCTTTTAACTATGAATGGTCCAGACCATCTAGATTTCAATTTTCCAGGAAATAGCTTGAATTGTGAATTGAAAAGAAGAACTCTGTCTCCTTCTTTAAATTCTTTTGAACTTCTGATTCTTTTATCATGTCATTTCTTCATTCTTTCCTTATAGATTAACGAATTTTCATATGCTTCATGTCTTAATTCTTCTAATTCGTTTAATTGACTTAATCGTAGACGTCCGACTTCATGTAAATCAAGATTACATGTCTTCAAAGCCCAAAATGCTTTGTGCTCAATTTCTACTGGAAGGTGACATGCTTTTTCGTAAATGAGTTAAAAAAGTGTGGTTCCAATTGGAGTTTTGTAGGCTGTTCTAAAAGCCCAGAGTGCATCCTCCAATTTCATGGACCATTCCTTTGGATTTGATCCTACGGTTTTCTCTAGAATACGTTTAAAGCTCGGTTGATATTTTCAACTTGTCCACTTGTTTGTGGATGATAAGCGGTTGAGATTTTATGAGTTACTCCATATCTTTTGAGAACTTTCTCAAGTTGATTATTACAAAAATGAGTACCCCGATCACTTATTAAAGCTTTCGGTGTTCCGAACCTAGTAAAAAGACGTTTTAAAAAATTGACTACAACTCGTACATCGTTAGTTGGGAGAGCTTGTGCTTTCGCCCATTTAGATACATAATCAATAGCAACGAGAATGTAGAGATTATTATGAGATTTTGGAAATGGACCCATAAAGTCAATACCCCAAACGTCAAATACTTCACATACTTGAATGACATTTTGTGGCATTTCATCACGTTGACTTATTTTTCCGGTCCTTTGACAAGCATCACATGATTTACAAAGAAGGTGTGCATCTTTAAAAATTGTAGTCCAATAGAATCCAGCGTCGTAGACTTTCCTTGTTGTAAGTTGAGGCCCATAATGCCCTTCTGTTGGTCCTATGTGACAATGGTTTAAGATTTGACTAGCTTCATCTCCGAATATGCATCGGCATATTATTCCATTGGGACAACTTTTAAATAAATGTGGATCTTCTCAAAAATAGTGTTTTATATCACTAAAGAATTTCTTTCGTTTTTGGCACGATAACCCTTTTTCAAGGAATCCACATACTAAGTAGTTTGCATAGTCTGCAAATCATGGAATTTCATTATAATCGATCTTCAAAAGATATTCATCAGGAAAGTTATCTTGTATAGCCGATTCATTTAGAACTTCTAATTCGGGATTTTCAAGACGAGAAAGATGATCAGCTGCGAGATTTTCTGCTCCCTTTTTATCTCGGATTTCAATATCAAACTCTTGTAAGAGTAAGATCCAACGGATTAATCGTGGTTTAGCATCTTGTTTTGAAAATAAGTATCTAAGAGCAGAATGGTCGGTATAGACCACCGTTTTAGCTAGAACAAGATATGAACAAAATTTGTCAAAAACAAAGACAATAGCAAGAAGTTCTTTTTCAGTAGTTGTGTAATTCATTTGTGCTCCTTGTAATGTCTTACTAGCGTAATAAATAGGTTGAAATCGTTTTTCAATCCTTTGTTCTAAAACGGCTCTCATTGCAAAATCACTTGCATCGCACATAAGTTCAAATGATAAATTCCAATTTGGAGTTATCATGATCGGCGCATTAGTGAGTTTTTCTTTAAGAATATTAAAAGATTTGATGCATTCATCTAAAAAGATAAATGGAGCATCCTTTTCTAGGAGTTTATTCATAGGAGTGGCAATTTTAGAAAAGTCTTTTATGAAACGTCGGTAAAAACCGGCATGCCCTAGAAAACTCCTAACTCCTCTAACATTGGTGGGATGTGGAAGTTTAGCAATTACATCTACTTTAGCTCTATCTACTTCAATTCCTTCCTTTGAAATTTTATGACCAAGAACGATGCCTTCTTTAACCATGAAATGGCATTTCTCTCAATTAAGTACTAGATTTGATTGTTCGCATCTAATAAGCATTCGTTCAAGATTAACTAGACATGTTTCAAAAGTATCACCGAAGACTGAAAAGTCATCCATGAATACTTCCATGCATTCTTCTATCATGTCGTGAAAATCGCCATCATGCACCTTTGAAAGGTTGCAGGGGCGTTGCAAAGTCCAAATGACATGTGTTTGTAAGCAAAAGTACCATAAGGGCACGTGAACGTGGTTTTCTCTTGGTCCTCGGGTAAGATTGGAATTTGAAAGTATCCGGAGAAACCGTCAAGAAAACAATAGTAACTGTTTCCGGCTAACCTTTCCAACATTTGATCAATGAAAGGTAAGGGAAAGTGATCTTTTCTGGTGACGTCATTTAATTTTCTATAATCAATACAGACACGCCATCCTGTTACAGTCCTAGTAGGAATAAGCTCATTTTTTTCATTTGTGATGATAGTCATGCCACCTTTCTTAGGTACGCATTGAACTGGGCTTACCCATTGACTATCAGAGATTGGATAAATTAAACCTGTATCTAGCAGTTTAATAATTTTTTTCTTAACATCTTGCATATTAGGATTTAGTCTTCGTTGACGTTGCACATACGTTTTATGACCTTTTTCCATAAGGATTTTATGTGTGCAATACGAAAGACTTATGCCTTTAATGTCATGAATCTTCTATGCAATAGCTGATTTATGAGATTTTAGCACAGAAATGAGTTGAGATTTTTCATTTTCCGTAAGAGAAGACGATATTATTACAGGCAATTCAGATTCACCATGTAAATAAGCGTATTCCAAATGGTTTGGAAGTGGCTTTAACTCTAATGTCGGTGGTTCTTCTATCGATGATTTATATCGATATCTGTCTTCCTCTTTTAACATTTGAAGTTCTTCTGTTGTTGGTTCATATTCATTAGCCATGAGTGCGGTTAACTTTTCAGCTTCATCAATTGGTTCAGTTCCTTCTCTTAAAGAACATTCTCCTGTTCCTTGTAATTCTGGAAATTCTTTTAACAATTCTGCATGTGAATCTATAGTTTGAATATAATAACATGTATCATTTGCAGATTGCGGTTGTTGCATGGCTCTATCAACAGAAAAGGTAACACTCTCGTCCTCTATACTTAGGGTCAGTTTCTTACCGAACACGTCTATTATTGCTTTAGCCGTGTTTAAGAATGGTCTTCCTAATATGAGAGGAACTCGAGAATCTTCTTCCATGTCCAAAATAACAAAATCTACTGGAAATACTAAAGTACCAACTTTAACTAGCATGTTATCCATTATTCCTCTAGGATATTTTACTGATCGATCGGCTAGTTGTATGCTTATTCGTGTTGGTTTTAATTCTTCGAGGTCTAGTTTAGCATATAATGAATACGGCATTAAATTTATACTAGCATCTAAGTCTGCCAATGCTTCTATTGAACTAAGACTACCCAGAAAATATGGAATTGTGAAACTTACTGGATCTGAAAGTTTTTCTGGTATCTTATTCAACAGTACTGCAGAACAATTAGCATTCATTGTAACAGCCGAGAGTTCTTCCATTTTCTTTCTATTTGTTATTAGATCTTTCAGGAATTTAGCATACCTAGGCATTCCTGAAATCACATCAATGAAAGGAAGATTTGTGACAACCCGGAAATTTCCAACCAAATTTAAACTTTAATCTTTATATGTTTCCGACATGATAAGCAATATTTGTTAAGTTAAATTTTAAGAATTTTAAACTATGTTCATACATTCATTCAACCTCGATCAAGTTCTAACGATTCACGAACCATTAAACGAATATGATTATATATGTATATGTGTATATATATTATAACTTGAAACGTAAACAAAATATTAGATTAAATACTTTATATGATTGTATCTGTTTCAAAATGTTTATCAATGGAATTAGAAGATAAGATCAAATGATTGAATTATCGGATATATTGAATTATGATTACAAGTCTCTGTTGAAATGCCCACGTTGATTTGAGAAATCTTTCCATTTTAACAATATTCAAAAAATGGTAAAGTGATTTATAAATAAGAACAAATTGTCAATCATTGAGAACTAGACAAAGGATAGTGGAAGATTGAATCTCATTAAGACTCGATTGATCTATTTAGTTTCAAACGTACAAAAACGTTTTCAGTTTAAAAAGAACTTTATTATTAAAACGTATATAACTTTTATAAATATCTAGAACTACTTTTGACAACTCATTACTTAGCTAGTATGATAAAGATAACGATATTTATATTTTATTTTATTAAATATATATAACAATTTAAATTAATATTATATATATTTATACGCGTATTATACGTACATAGTTTTATACTTTTACTATACTTAAACTTTACCTTTATTTTATTTTTACTTTACTTTAACTTTAATAATTCACTTTAATAATTCATACTTTAATAATTCACTTTAATAATTTATACTTTAATAATTCACTTTAATAATTCATACTTTAATAATTCACTTTAATAATTCATACTTTAATAATTCACTTTAATAATTTATAATTTAATAATTCACTTTAATAATTCAAAAATCTATTATAAATAGAATTCAATAGGTTTCATTATTTCATAGAAACTTGAAAATATTTTTCTCTAAACTCTCTCAATCGATTTACATATATATATTTACTCCGTATTATTTCAAGATATTATTAGTATACATAAAATATTACGACGGAGTACTGTCCGAGTGATTTCGAAATTGTTTTTCGAGTAGGATAGGATTAAGGAAATTATGGGTTATAGCTATGGAGGTGATTGAGTATGGTTCATGGGTATGCTCGTGAGGTCAATATAGTGTTTATCATTTCCGTTGCGTCTACGTACCTTTCCTGCAATATTGAATCTCAATATTGATACGTGAGTACTCATAATTTAACTTTTACATACTAATAGTGTATCCCTGACTAGTGCTCGAGTATTTAGGATTATGCATGCTTGTACTTTTGATATTGCCCTTAGACAGGTTAGGTTGAATCTTGAATTAGTTACACTTGCGGTTGAGATAAGGTATAAGATATGCATGTCCTTGGAAAGCTAGCGAAAAATTAAGAACTTTTCCTTTAGATATCGAATGGTTTCGATGAACGGATTAGAATTAAAAATGATTATTATTATCGTAGTTTTTATCGTCGTTCTAGTTTTATCTTATTATTATCATTATTATTATCTTTATCAATGAAAGGGATTTATCATTAAAAATTGTTATTTTTTTTATTATTACTATCGTTATTATCGTTAAAGTTATAATTAGTATATTTTTATTATCCAATTATTATTATTATTATTATTATTATTATTATTATTATTATTATTATTATTATTATTATTAGTATTATTATTATTATTATTATCATTATTAATATATATATCATTATTTAAAAATGGTTATTGTTATTGTTATTATTATTATTACTATATTATCATTAAGATAATTATTAGTCTTATCGTTAATAATGTTATAGTAACTATCATTATTAATATTAGTGTAATTAAAACAAATATTTGTAACACCTAATTATTTTGATTACTATTATTATCATTATTATGAACACGATATAAAAGATGATTAAAAGCTATTAAACGAAACGATTAGGAAATAATGAGTAAGAGTATCATGATGAAATTAAAATATTATAAGATATTGATTTAGATAAAATTATAGTTCTTATTATTTTTATCATTACTATTATTATTAAAAGTATCGTTAGTATTAAAACTATCATTTTAACAAAAATTATCATTTTAATAGAAATGTCATTGTTACTATAAAATATCATTATTATTATTATTTTAAATAGAATTATTATTTTAAAGATAATATTAAAAATTATCGTAAATATTAAAGTTATCATAATTAGAATTATCGTTTTATTATAATGTCATCTTAGTAATTATAAATATTGATATTTTTATAATAATAATTATTATTACAAAATAATACAACTTTTACTTACTATCATTATAGATATTATTTTATCAAATAAATATGTGATACAAACATATTTTACTACGTGTAATAACTTACTTTAATAATACCTATCATATTATCTTTATGATATTAAATTAACCCTATAAATTTTATTACTTAATATATATAAAAGTATATTTTGTTATATAAATTTAATATAAAATTTTATTTATTAATACATAAATTATATTATTTACTCTAATAAATCTTTTAAAAATATTTAAAAATATAAAACGACGATATTTAAACTATATATTAATCATGTATAGATTTTTGGAAATTATTTTGAGTCAAATTTACTTTTGTTGACTTTTGCATATTAGTCTCGAGCATTAGGATTGTGGTACACTATGACTTGACCTAATTTGTTAGACAAATATTGACCAACACATAAATATATATAATTAATTTAGGTTCGTGAATCCGAGGCCAACCTTGCACTTGTTCAATAACGTTATATGTATTTTTACTACGAAATACAGTATGGTGAGTTTCATTTGCCTTTTTACCCTTTATATTTTTGGGACTGAGAATACATGCGCTTTTATAAATGTTTGACGAAATAGACACAAGTAATTGAAACTACATTCTATGGTTGAATTATCGAAATCGAATATGCCCCTTTTTATTAAAGTCTGGTAATCTAAGAATTAGGGAAAAGACACCCTAATTGACGCGAATCCTAAAGATAGATCTATTGGGCCTAACAAACCCCATCAAAAGTACCGGATGCTTTAGTACTTCGAAATTTATATCATGTCCGAAGGAGGATCCCGGAATGATAGGGGATATTCTTATATGTATCTAGTTAATGTCGGTTACCAGGTGTTCACCATATGAATGATTATTTTTGTCTCTATGCATGGGACGTATATTTATGAGAACTGGAAATGAAATTCGTGTGGTCTATTAAAATGATGAAAATAAATGATTATGATAAACCAATGAACTCACCAACCTTTTGGTTGACACTTTAAAGCATGTTTATTCTCAGGTGTTAAAGAAATCTTTCGCTGTGCATTTGCTCATTTTAAAGATATTACTTGGAGTCTTTCATAGCATATTTCGAAGAACGTTGCATTCGAGTTATTGAGTTCATCAAAGATTATTGTTAAATCAATTTATAGTTGGATAGTGGATATTATGAAATGGTATGCATGCCTGTCAATTTTTGATGTAAAGAAAGTTTGTCTTTTAAAAACGAATGCAATGTTTGTAAAATGTATCATATAGAGGTCAAATACCTCGCAATGTAATCAACTATTGTGAATCGTTTATAATGTATATGAACGGGTCCTTTCAGTTGGTATAAGAGCGGTGGTCTTAGCGAACCAGGTCTGCATTAGTGTGTCTAACTGATTAGTCGATAGGATGCATTAGTGAGTCTGGACTTCGACCGTGTCTGCATGTCAAAAGTTTTGCTTATCATTTTGTGTCAAAAATTAACTACTTATCATCCTCAGAAAATTACTTGCTTATCATTTTTAGTCTAAGACACGTCTTGCTGCATTGATTGCATAAATAGTGTATAGACAAAAATTCATATCTTAGCATATCTGCTAAATCATATCTTATCGTATCTGTTAGTTTAAACTTTGCCTAACATATCCCGCAAAGTCCTCCGTAATCTACGAAATCTTTTGATATATATATATATATATATATATATATATATATATATATATATATATATATATATATATATATATATATATATATATATATATATATATATATATATTCTATGTAATTAGAATACCATCCGTTAGCCAAAATCATTTCATATCGGAAAAAAATAATCCTTTATCCAATCGTACGAAATGGAATTCGTCATCAGTTCAAGTCACTCAGATTCCGAAATGGAATCCCATTCAAGCTCCGAAAGCAGTGTGACCGGAATAGATCAACCAATCAGTCATCACCTATTCTGGATGAATTGGGGATGGGTTCGTAGCCTCCTCAATCATTGGAGACAAGAAGAAGGTGATCCCTTCCATCCACCACATTGCCCTCTTGACAAAGAACCTGAAGCACTTACCGGCGAACCTGTCCGAAACACCATTTTTTCGCTCATTTCTAGAGTATCTCGTCATGATTATATATTACATCAAATTTTAGATTTTATTTATCCGCTCGTCCGAACCGACAATCACCCCGGTGTAATAGAAGAAGTCAACGAGCTTCGCGCTCGGATAGTGGCTTTGGAGAATATGGTGCAGAGATTACAAACACCAGCAGCAGCATCAACAGCATAACCAGTATTACCATCATCAACGCCAACAGTACCATTACCACCTCCAACCACAACCGCGTCGTAAACCTCAACTTCACAATCTGTCCCACGAGCATCAACGTCATACGCACCATAGATACCAAGGAGTACCAACAACAATAACTGACGAAGTATTAATTCATAACTTCATTGGAGAAACATTCCACGGCGATTATGTAATCTCTAAAGTCTTAGAGATTATCAAATCTAGCCCTAACCATAAATCAGTTAAATGAACCAAAATGATAGAAGGAAGAGTAGAAACCCTGACAAAAATGGTGTGTGATTAACAAGCTAAACTTGCTTTACCAACAGCATCAACAGTACCGTCAGCGTTACTAGCATCGTCAGTACAGTCAACATCCGAATCAACAACACCAATAACATCACAAACTCTATCAGTTTAAGAATCACTGTGGACATCATTACGAATCAATAACATGTATATTTTATCAACGAGTTATGAAGAATTAACTCATTCCCTTTGAAGAAATTATATGTATATATATATATATATATATATATATATATATATATATATATATATATATATATATATATATATATATATATATATATATATATATATTTGAAATAAATCTTTCCGTGCTAAGCTATTGTGTATGAATCTTAACTACTCGGTTAATTCATATTACAAATATGCAATAATGTGCGTCCTTCGGCCACAACTTAAACAGCGTTAACTACAATCTCTGTCGCAATTCAATAAATTCCAATTCATAATAAATCAAATATATATTTGATTTTACACTTTCATCATCGATGTACCCGAAACTTTTCAGATAACATCATTCGTACTTTGCAAAATTTACAAGAATTCCACGAACCGAACATCATACATCAACAAATAACGAAGTATTGATTCATAATTTCAATGTCATTAAAGAAATACTGCGTAAAAGTTATGTACTTTTTAAAGCCTTTAGGGATTATTCAATTCTAGTTTCAACCGTAAATCAAATGAGTTTAATTTAACATTAACTCATTAAATCTATGTTACATCAGAAGAAAATATACATATATATATTTTTATAAAGACTGTAATAAAATTCTTTTGTACAAAATATTAATTGTGAATTTTTTTTAACGGGCAGGTAATACCCGAGAGATATATAAATTCACAATTAATATGTTACATTCTTCGAATCTGATTCAGCAAATCATGCATTATACTCCCAACTTTCACAACAATATACATTCTTTTATAGAAATCAAAACAACCATACTCATTCAAAATTTAATTACATATTCTGATTTTGAATTCTCAAAATTCAACTTGAGATATGACCAAAATCATCACTCTTAGATCCTTACATCTTTCACAAGCTATATTTTAACTTCAAAACTATGTTAGAACATCAAATGTATGTTAACGATTACAATCTGTGTTCAAACCCTTCAAAAATTTCTGAAGACACTTTGAATGATGAGCAATCGAGATGATGATCCAACCGCATGTTACCCACAGTTATGTACCCGAAAAACTCTTGAAACCAAAGTAAAAGTTTAAACCACGTATCCGCGTCAGATTCTTTGGCATTTATTTGCAAAAATAACTTTGCGACTCCTATTCAAAGTAGCCAGTTTTGTCACAGCTCCATCAAGTCAACTTCGACTTTTCAGTCAGATTAACCTTATTATAACCTTGAGATATACACCATCGTTACCAGGGAACCTTTTACATCCCACCACATTATTAGCAGATGTACCAACAACTTCATTACCCTTTAACTTTAGCCTCTCCAAAAAGTCATTATAATTATTCATTGAAACCCCATCATTTACTCATTCGCATCTTGTAATGAGAATTGCCATACGAATCATTGGGAATTAGCAATCAGTATTTTGAAATCTCGCAGCATGTCTACGCCAATAGTTATATGTGTATATATAACGTTTATCTTCTAGACTTAATTTGAATGTGAAGTTTCTGAAAAACACTCCGAACTACGAATTGGTTCTCCAAAAATGGAAAAAATGCTGATGAAGCAGCAAAAACTATAAACGACTTTAAACGGTAAAAGCTGGATGATAATGATGAAGTGTTCTGGCAAAGCGCAGAAAAAGAGAAGTTTTGGAACTGAAAAACGGATTGAGCAAATTATGAAGGAGGCTGTGGACAAATTACAAAGACTGAACCTGACTTCAAAGGATCCAAATGATTCAGTACCTGCTGAAGTCATTAACGAATACCTTGCTCCTGACTCTAAACCCCTGCGGACAATATTCTTCATCATCCTCTGATATTAGAAATTCTAAAATATCATCATATCTTTCATTATAAATATCCTCCATATTTCTGAAGATATTTTCTTAATTTTTCTTATTTGAAATCATTTACCTCTTCGCGCTATCTGTATTGCATCATAAAAGAAACTATTTTAGTTTCTAAATTCTGAAACATTCAAGTTTAAAATAGGAATATTTTGAAGTAGTGTTGGGAACTGAAGCATGAATTAGTATAATATAATGACACTTGATCAATGTGATTATATTACAGTAAGTCATGCTGAGTTTCTAATTGGAACGTGATGATTCACAGATCATAACATCATCATGTGCCATGTTATACGACTCTTGTATTCTATTTAACCTCTAAAATATCAAGAAAATATTTCTTAATGATTCGGCCTTTTTCAAGGTATTCTAGTAATTTGACAAGTCAAGATCGTGCCATCACAATTTCCTTCCTAGAACATTAACAATGTTCATTCCGAAATTCATATCTGTGAATTCTGGACCATTACAAGCGGTGCTTAATCGCAAGAAGAAGAAACGAAAGGACAAAACTACGAAATAGAAATTGGGGTATAAATTGAAGCAAATAAAAGAGAGCATTAACTGTGAATGATAATGATTATAGAAGACAGAAGCAGACACTTTGAAATATAAGGGAACATATAAAGCCCAACGACAAACCAGAAATTATAAACCATATATATCGATGCATATAGCAATATAAAGACACGGGAGAACTAGAAACACTATAAACTCAAGAGTATAGTAGAAGTAAATAGATTCTTCCGGCGGTAGATGAAAAAGAAGAATGACCGATATGAAAGTTAGAAGTATATCGAGAATCAGAACTGGATGGAGCATATTGATGAATACTTTAAAATATGAGTTGAGGGGGGAAGAATAGAAGGTGATGAAACATGACCAGGAACTTAGAAATCAACAGATTTAACTCACACAATGGCGGAATAAGTGAATCAAACCCTCTAGTGAATAGGTTAATTTTTTTTTTTTGGTTAATTTAGTCAAACCACAACTAAATCAAGTGTGATTAGATCAACACCTAGAGCTATTATTCACCACTTGGGTGATTTGGACTAAGAGAGAATCGGAGGAGCTCACTAGATCTGAGTGTGTGTAACAAATGAGAGGCTTAACCTAAAATGAAGAACATAAGACTTTATATACCCCTGCTGTTGACTCACCCATATGATTCATTCATCACACGTATGAGTTGGCTTCATCATCCGTACGGGTGATCATTCACTCGTGTCTTCTCATTTAGGTTGTAATTGTGACTTAGCTCAGCATCAACCATGCGTATGAGCCTGTCAGCCGTACTAGTGAGGCTTCACTCGTACGTCTGACTAAGTCTAACATAGTTAAACATCTAAATCTCGTTCCTGCAGTTCCTGTAACCACATACAAACACGGATAGGATAATAACGAGCAATCATGATGGCTTGTAAACTGTTGTACCTGCAATGGACGTGGGTAGATGTCTAGGGACTTGCATAAAATGCATCAACAGAAGGTGTGAGTTGTAAGGAAATGAAGGAGGTGAATTTATAAGAAAATCTCTGACAGAACAATTAAAATGGACGATCGCATTTAAAGCGGATCCTAATTCCCTTGATTACCGGAGAGTCAAATCTTATTAAGAAGATTTTCTTCAAATCCCTTGAAATCTGGGAATCAATCATATCTACGTCAAATGATAAGATGAATCTACACTTACTCATTTCACTCTTCTATGTTAGCTTCATTCGTACTCTTCATATAAATGGATTGTTTATCCAAATTATTCGCTGATGATAAAACTCTAATTTTCAGCTCGTATGCATCATGAAAACATACTTATTATCATTCACGACCTTTCCACTCAAATTTCGGGACGAAATTTCTTTAACGGGTAGGTACTGTGACAACCCGAAAATTTCCAACCAAATTTAAACTTTAATCTTTATATGTTTCCGACACGATAAGCAATATTTGTTAAGTTAAATTTTAAGAATTTTAAACTATGTTCATACATTCATTCAACCTCGACCAAGTTCCAACGATTCACGAACCATTAAACGAATATGATTATATATGTATATGTGTATATATATTATAACTTGAAACGTAAACAAAATATTAGATTAAATACTTTATATGATTGTATCTATTTCAAAATGTTTATCAATGGAATTAGAAGATAAGATCAAATGATTGAATTATCAAATATATTGAATTATGATTACAAGTTTCTGTTGAAATGCCCACGTTGATTTGAGAAATCTTTCCATTTTAACAATATTCAGAAAATGGTAAAGTGATTTATAAATAAGAACAATTTGTCAATCATTAAGAACTAGACAAAGGATAGTGGAAGATTGAATCTCATAAAGACTCGATTGATCTATTTAGTTTCAAACGTACAAAAACATTTTCAGTTTAAAAAGAACTTTATTATTAAAACGTATATAACTTTTATAAATATCTAGAACCACTTTTGACAACTCATTACTTAACTAGTATGATAAAGATAACGATATTTATATTTTATTTTATTAAATATATATAACGATTTAAATTAATATTATATATATTTATACTCGTATTATACGTACATAGTTTTATACTTTTACTATACTTAAACTTTACCTTTACTTTATTTTTACTTTACTTTAACTTTAATAATTCACTTTAATAATTCATACTTTAATAATTCACTTTAATAATTCATACTTTAATAATTCACTTTAATAATTCATACTTTAATAAATCACTTTAATAATTCATACTTTAATAATTCACTTTAATAATTCATACTTTAATAATTCACTTTAATAATTCATACTTTAATAATTCACTTTAATAATTCAAAAATCTATTATAAATAGAATTCAATAGGTTTCATTATTTCATAGAAACTTGAAAATATTTTTCTCTAAACTCTCTCAATCGATTTACATATATATATTTACTCCGTATTATTTCAAGATATTATTAGTATACATAAAATATTACGACGGAGTGATGTCCGAGTGATTTCGAAATTGTTTTTCGAGTAGGATAGGATTAAGGAAATTATGGGTTATAGCTATGGAGGTGATTGAGTATGGTTCATGGGTATGCTCGTGAGGTCAATATAGTGTTTATCATTTCCGTTGCGTCTACGTACCTTTCCTGCAATATTGAATCTCAATATTGATACGTGAGTACTCATAATTTAACTTTTACATACTAATAGTGTATCCCTGACTAGTGCTCGAGTATTTAGGATTATGCATGCTTGTACTTTTGATATTGCCCTTAGACAGGTTAGGTTGAATCTTGAATTATTTACACTTGCGGTTGAGATAAGGTATAAGATATGCATGTCCTTGGAAAGCTAGCGAAAAATTAAGAACTTTTCCTTTAGATATCGAATGGTTTCGATGAACGGATTAGAAGTTATAATCAATTGAATTTTCGATATTTTTATTAAAAATGATTATTATTATTGTAGTTTTTATCGTCGTTCTAGTTTTATCTTATTATTATTATTATCATTATTATTATCTTTATCAATAAAAGGGATTTATCATTAAAAATTGTTATTTTTTTTATTATTACTCTCGTTATTATCGTTAAAGTTATAATTAGTATTATTATTATCCAATTATTATTATTATTATTATTATTATTATTATTATTATTATTATTATTATTATTATTATTATTATTATTATTATTATTATTAGTATTATTATTATTATTATCATTATTAATATATATATCATTATTTAAAAATGGTTATTGTTATTGTTATTATTATTACTATATTATCATTAAGATAATTATTAGTATTATCGTTAATAATGTTATAGTAACTATCATTATTAATATTAGTGTAATTAAAACAAATATTTGTAACACCTAATTATTTTGATTACTATTATTATCATTATTATGAACACGATATAAAAGATGATTAAAAGCTATTAAACGAAACGATTAGGAAATAATAAGTAAGAGTATCATGATGAAATTAAAATATTATAAGATATTGATTTAGATAAAATTATCGTTCTTATTATTTTTATCATTACTATTATTATTAAAAGTATCGTTAGTATTAAAACTATCATTTTAACAAAAATTATCATTTTAATAGAAATGTCATTGTTACTATAAAATATCATTATTATTATTATTATTTTAAATAGAATTATTATTTTAAAGATAATATTAAAAATTATCGTAAATATTAAAGTTATCATAATTAGAATTATCGTTTTATTATAATGTCATCTTAGTAATTATAAATATTAATATTTTTATAATAATAATTATTATTACAAAATAATACAACTTTTACTTACTATCATTATAGATATTATTTTATCAAATAAATATGTGATACAAACATATTTTACTACGTGTAATAACTTACTTTAATAATACCTATCATATTATCTTTATGATATTAAATTAACCCTATAAATTTTATTACTTAATATATATAAAAGTATATTTTATTATATAAATTTAATATAAATTTTTATTTATTAATACATAAATTATATTATTTACTCTAATAAATCTTTTAAAAATATTTAAAAATATAAAATGACGATATTTAAACTATATATTAATCATGTATAGATTTTTGGAAATTATTTTGAGTCAAATTTACTTTTGTTGACTTTTGCATATTAGTCTCGAGCATTAGGATTGTGGTACACTATGACTTGACCTAATTTGTTAGACAAATATTGACCAACACATAAATATATATAATTAATTTAGGTTCGTGAATCCGAGGCCAAGTTTGCACTTATTCAATGACGTTATATGTATTTTTACTACGAAATACAGTATGGTGAGTTTCATTTGCCTTTTTACCCTTTATATTTTTGGGACTGAGAATACATGCGCTTTTATAAATGTTTGACGAAATAGACACAAGTAATTGAAACTACATTCTATGGTTGAATTATCGAAATCGAATATGCCCCTTTTTATTAAAGTCTGGTAATCTAAGAATTAGGGAACAGACACCCTAATTGACGCGAATCCTAAAGATAGATCTATTGGGCCTAACAAAACCCATCCAAAGTACCGGATGCTTTAGTACTTCGAAATTTATATCATGTCCGAAGGAGGATCCCGGAATGATAGGGGATATTCTTATATGTATCTAGTTAATGTCGGTTACCAGGTGTTCACCATATGAATGATTATTTTTGTCTCTATGCATGGGACGTATATTTATGAGAACTGGAAATGAAATTCGTGTGGTCTATTAAAATGATGAAAATAAATGATTATGATAAACCAATGAACTCACCAACCTTTTGGTTGACACTTTAAAGTATGTTTATTCTCAGGTGTTAAAGAAATCTTCCGCTGTGTATTTGCTCATTTTAAAGATATTACTTGGAGTCTTTCATAGCATATTTCGAAGAACGTTGCATTCGAGTTATTGAGTTCATCAAAGATTATTGTTAAATCAATTTATAGTTGGATAGTGGATATTATGAAATGGTATGCATGCCTATCAATTTTCGATGTAAAGAAAGTTTGTCTTTTAAAAACGAATGCAATGTTTGTAAAATGTATCATATAGAGGTCAAATACCTCGCAATGTAATCAACTATTATGAATCGTTTATAATGTATATGAACAGGTCCTTTCAAGATTTACATTTATTTGTTTAAACATATCTGATAATGCTAAAAACGAACATATATTTCATAGCATTATTCCTCAAGAAAGACAAGCTTTTAGTTGCAATTGTTCTATTTACAAGTGATATTCGTTTAAATAATAAAAGGTGAAGACAAAAGACAGATTCGACGATTTGAAGACGCAAACGACCAAAAAGCTCAAAAGTACAAAAGACAATCAAAAAGGTTCCAATTATTGATAAGAAACGTCTCGAAATTACAAAAGTACAAGATTCAAAACACAAAGTACAAGATATTAAATTGTACGCGAGGACATTCGAAAATCCGGAACCGGGACCAGAGTCAACTCTTAACGCTCGACGCAACGGACTAAAAATTACAAGTTAACTATGTATATAAATATAATATAATATATAATTAATTATATTAATTATATATATATTATATTTATATATAAAAAACCGTCGGCAGAGAAAACTCCAAGGACTGAGCTGTAAATACTATCTCCGCGACTCGCGGAGATTGAAGGGGTTTTTGCCGCGAGTCGCGGAGCCCCAAAATTCAACTCTGGCTATAAAGCAAACCGAATTCTGATCAAATTTCATATTCTATTTCAATCTCTCTCTCAATATAGACGTAATATATATATATAATTTATATTTTAATTTTAATTTTAATTTTAAATCCTAATAATAAGGGTATGTTAGCGAATGTTGTAAGGGTGTAAGTCGAAATTCTGTCCGTGTAACGCTACGCTATTTTTAATCATTGTAAGTTATGTTCAACCTTTTTACATTAATGTCTCGTAGCTAAGTTATTATTATGCTTATTTAAAACGAAGTAATCATGATGTTGGGCTAATTACTAAAATTGGGTAATTGGGCTTTGTACCATAATTGGGGTTTGGACAAAAGAACGACACTTGTGGAAATTAGACTATGGGCTATTAATGGGCTTTATATTTGTTTAACTAAATGAAAGTTTGTTAATGTTAATATAAAGATTTACAATTGGGCGTCCCTATAAATTACCATATACACTCGATCGGACACGATGGGCGGGGTATTTATATGTACGAATAATCGTTCATTTAACCGGACACGGGAATGGATTAATAGCCACTAGAATAATTAAAACAGGGGTGAAATTACATTCAAGGGTAATTGGTGTAATTGTTAACAAAGTAGTAAAACCTTGGTTTACACGCAGTCGATAACCTGGTGTATTCATTAAACAAAGTATTAAAACCTTGTTACAATTCGAATCCCCAATTAGTTGGAATATTTAACTTCGGGTATAATAATAATTTGACGAGGACACTCGCACTTTATATTTATGACTGATGGACTGTTATGGACAAAAACCAGATGGACATATTGAATAATCCAGGACAAAGGACAATTAACCCATGGGTATAAAACTAAAATCAACACGTCAAACATCATGATTACGGAAGTTTAAATAAGCATAATTCTTTTATTTCATATTTAATTTCCTTTATTTTATATTTAATTGCACTTCTAATTATCGCACTTTTATTTATTGTTATTTAATCGCACTTTTAATTATCGTACTTTTTAATTATCGCAATTTTATTTTATCGCATTTTTATTATTCGCAATTTCATTATCGTTATTTACTTTACGCTTTAATTTAAGTCTTGTATTTATTTTATATTTTACATTAGGTTTTAACTGCGACTAAAATCTTAAAATCGACAAACCGGTCATTAAACGGTAAAAACCCCCCTTTATAATAATAATACTTATATATATTTGTATTTTTATAAAAGTAAACTAATATAGCGTTGAGCTTTGTTTAAAGATTTCCCTGTGGAACGAACCGGACTTACTAAAAACTACACTACTGTACGATTAGGTACACTGCCTATAAGTGTTGTAGCAAGGTTTAAGTATATCCATTCTATAAATAAATAAATATCTTGTGTAAAATTGTATCGTATTTAATAGTATTTCCTAGTAAAATAATAACTATTTTATATACACCTCGCTTCACATCAAGTATTTTTGGCGCCGCTGCCGGGGAACATTCTTAAAAGCCGGAAGCGCAACGCTAATATAAAAAAAAAAAAGATTTTTAGTTAACTTTTATTAAAATTCGTTTTTGTAAAAATACGTTTTAATTATTCAAAAATATAAAAAGAAAAACAAAAATATATGTATTTTTAAGATTTTGTTAAATATTTAAGTTTTATAAGTTTCTTTATTTCTATTTTAGTTTATAAAAATATAAGTTTTATTTTAAAATCTTTTATTTATTTAAAAAAACAGAAAACATAAAATAAAAAAAAAAAAAAGAAAAACGCGTAAAAAAATTGAAAGCTGTCAACAGAATTTCTGAACCCCGCGACTCGCGGGGTTTTCTTCTTTAATTGCCGCGACTCGCGGAGATCATCTGACACGCGCACAGGAAGCCCTAATTCAGCATTAATAACGGTTTTTAATTAATTATTATTATTATTTAAACCTAATTATTATTATTATTATTATTAGTTTTAGTTTTATTTTTACTTTTTATTTAATTTATGTATTTTAGTATTAATTTGTTTTAATTAAATTGTAAAATTAGTAGTTTTATTAAATAAATAATATAAAAAATAATATTTTTATAAAAATTGTACTTTTTACAACTTTTTGTATATTTTTATATTTTGTCCCTTTTTAATCGTTGTAGCGTAATATTTGTATTTTTTAGCTCATTTTTAATTTTAAACTTAGTTTTTGCTATAGTTATTTTTACTCCTAGATTTTTAGGCTTTGCCGTAGAATTCCTTAAGTGCTTTTTCTTTAGACTAAGATTTAGGTGCTTTAGAATTTTGCGACGCCTTTTTAAGTTTTAGTTTCTTTTTAAGTTATTTCCATTTGGGATTTAGTTTTTCCTGTAAGCTTTAATATTTTTAGACCTTTTACTATGTATCAATTATCATTCCAATTAGTAATCTCAATTTGCGATTATAATTTTAAGTTAGTTGTAGTAATAAGGTTAAATTAGTTAAGTATTTTTAAGTTTTTATAAGTTTCTTTTATTTTTTCATCACCTTTTATTTTTCAACCATTTTTCGTTTTTCGACCTTTTTCGACGAACTCTTTTTCTCTCTTATTTCTCGCCATTCTAGTTTTTAGGACTTAGAATTTTTTCTACTTCTTATCTAAATTTCTTAAAATTACGAAAATTTATTTTAAGTGGTTAAATTAATAGACATCAAAATTTTCTGGTTCGTAGTAATAGTTGGATTTGTACGTGGACCGGGTTATTGGAGCCAAACAGTCCTCAATTATATTGAGACCAAACGAATCCTGCCCCTCTGCTGCATCTTTTGGCTATTCGAAACGTGGGCAAAATCAGAAAAGTCTATTGATTGGATAACTTATTATAATTTTTCTTTCCTTTTAAAAACTAATAGGATATTCAGTGAATGCACCGAGCAAGACGTTCATCACCTTTTGTACGTTCACCACCTGTAACTAGATCAAGACATCGTTTAACAAATATAGCCGCCGTTGATTTTTCTTTAGAATCGTCATCTAGTCAACCAAGTACTTCAGTTCAAATTTCCGATAATCCATTTTTTGAACCCGACCTCACAATTGAGAATCCAGAGAATATTCAGGAACGGTTCGTAGATCCTGAACCATTAAACTTTCCTCCGGAACCACCAATCATTCAAACAGAGATTGTTGAGGAACGAACCATTAAATCAGAATCATCTAGTGATTCCGATTCAACAAATTCAATTATGGAGAATCTGGAACCTTTAAGTATGGAAGACCGAATGAGAGCTAAACGCACTGGCCAAGGTCACGCAATTACTCATCCAGACATTAATGCACCAGATTATGAAATCAAAGGACAAATTCTACACATGGTGACTAATCAATGCCAATTTAGTGGTGCGCCGAAGGAAGATCCAAATGAACATCTACGTACCTTTAATAGGATCT
This sequence comes from Rutidosis leptorrhynchoides, assembly GCF_046630445.1. Lineage (NCBI taxonomy): Eukaryota > Viridiplantae > Streptophyta > Magnoliopsida > Asterales > Asteraceae > Rutidosis > Rutidosis leptorrhynchoides. Next base: position 372,985,049 of record NC_092340.1, on the reverse strand, counting down.
GCACACTATTTAAAATACGAGAAGTGGAGGATGAACAGATATATCTCATGTTATTTCCCTGGACTTTAAAGGGAGAAGCCAAAGATTGGTTGGAATCGTTACCTGAAGGGGCGATTGATACATGGGATGTTTTAGTTGAAAAATTTCTTAAACAATTCTTTCCTGCATCTAAAGCCGTAAGACTTCAAGCAGAAATTGTTACGTTCACACAAAAGCCAAATGAAACTCTATATGAGGCGTGGACAAGATATGGAAAGTTGTTAAGAGGATGTCCGCAACATGGTTTAGACACCTGTCAAATAGTACAAATATTCTACCAAGGATGCGACATCACTACAAGGAAAGACATAGATATAGCAGCTGGTGGTTCTATTATGAAGAAAACCGAAACTGATGCTTACAAAATTATTGATAACACTGCTTCCCACTCACATGAGTGGCACCAAGAAAAAGATATCATTAGATCATCTAAAGCAGCTAGAGCCGATTCTAGCTATGACTTAGATTCCATTTCCGCAAAGATAGATGCTGTGGAGAGACGAATGGAAAAGATGACTAAGGATATTCACTCAATACGAATTAGTTGTGAGCAGTGTGGAGGACCACATTTGACAAAAGATTGTCTCAGTATTGAATTAACAATGGAACAAAGAGAGAATATTTCATACATAAACCAAAGGCCTGGAAATAATTATCAGAATAATTATCAACCGCCAAGACCAATTTACAATCAAAATCAGAACTATAACCGAAATGTTCCATACAACAACCAACAAGGTCCTAGCAATCAACAAGTATCCAATAATACTTACAACCAGCAAAGACCGAATTTTCAAAACAAACCACCACAACAAACCGATGATAAAAAGCCAAATTTAGAAGATATGATGACGAAGCTAGTTGAAACTCAAACGCAGTTTTTCACATCTCAGAAACAAACCAATGAACAAAATGCTCAAGCATTTAGAAATCAACAAGCTTCTATTCAAAATCTGGAACAAGAAGTAAGTAACCTAGCAAGGTTAATAGGTGAAAGAAAACCGGGAAGTCTACCTAGCGATACAAATGCTAACCCACGGAATGAAACAGCTAAAGCTATTACCACAAGAAGTGGTACAACACTTAAACCACCTGAAATACCTGTAACTTCTGATGAAACCATTCCTACTCCACAAGAACCACAACCTGATCAAGATAAGGAAAAAGAACCGGTAGTTGAAAAGGTTAATGAAAATAACACAGTTAAGGATAAACCTTATGTTAAACCATACCAACCACCACTTCCTTACCCGAGTAAAATGAAGAAAGAAAAACTTGAAGCCGAGCAATCCAAATTCTTGGATATGTTTAAACAGATAAATGTAAATCTTCCTTTCATTGATGTGATTTCAGGAATGCCTAGATATGCTAAATTCTTGAAAGATCTAATCTCAAATAGAAAGAAAATGGAAGAAATCTCGGCTGTTACTATGAATGCTAATTGTTCAGCAGTGTTGTTGAATAAGATACCAGAAAAACTATCTGATCCAGGAAGTTTCACAATTCCATGTTTTCTGGGTAGTCTTAGTTCAATAGAAGCATTGGCAGACTTAGGTGCTAGTATAAATCTAATGCCGTATTCACTATACGCTAAACTAGACCTTGGAGAATTGAAACCAACCAGAATAAGCATACAACTAGCCGATAGATCAATAAAATATCCTAGAGGGATAATGGAGAACATGCTAGTTAAGGTTGGTACTTTAGTATTTCCAGTAGATTTTGTTGTTTTGGACATGGAAGAAGATTCTCAAGTTCCTCTCATATTAGGAAGACCATTCTTAAACACGGCTAAAGCAATGATAGACGTGTTCGGTAAGAAACTGACCCTAAGTATAGAGGATGAGAGTGTTACCTTTTCAGTTGATAGAGCAATGCAACAACCACAATCTGCAGATGATACATGTTATTATATTCAAACTATAGATGCACATGCAGAATTATTAGAAGAATTTCCAGAATTACAAGGAACAGGAGAATGTTCTTTAGGAGAAGGTAATGAACCAATTGATGAAGCTGAAATGTTAGCTACACTTATAGCTAATGGATATGAACCAACAACAGAAGAAATTCAAATGCTAAAAGAAGAAGACAGATATCGATATAAATCATCGATAGAAGAACCTCCGAAATTAGAGTTAAAGCCACTTCCAAACCATTTGGAATACGCTTATTTACATGGTGAATCTGAATTACCTGTAATAATATCGTCTTCTCTTACTGAAAATGAGAAATCACAACTCATTTCTGTGTTGAAAGCTCATAAACCAGCCATTGCATGGAAGATTCATGATATTAAAGGAATAAGTCCTTCGTATTGCACACATAAAATCCTTATGGAAGAAGGTCATAAAACGTATGTGCAACGCCAACGAAGACTAAATCCTAATATGCAAGATGTAGTTAAGAAAGAGATTATTAAACTGCTAGATGCAGGTTTGATATATCCAATTTCTGATAGTCCATGGGTAAGCCCAGTTCAATGCGTACCTAAGAAGGGTGGTATGACTGTCATTACAAATGAGAAAAATGAGCTTATTCCTACTAGGACTGTAACAGGATGGCGTGTATGTATTGATTATAGAAAATTAAATGACGCCACCAGAAAAGATCACTTTCCCTTACCTTTCATAGATCAAATGTTGGAAAGATTAGCCGGAAATAGTTACTATTGTTTTCTAGATGGATTTTCCGGATATTTTCAAATTCCAATAGCACCCGAAGACCAAGAGAAAACCACATTCACGTGCCCTTATGGTACTTTTGCTTACAAACGCATGCCATTTGGACTTTGTAACGCCCCTGCAACCTTTCAAAGGTGCATGATGGCGATTTTTCACGACATGATAGAAGAATGCATGGAAGTATTCATGGATGACTTTTCAGTCTTCGGTGATACATTTAAATCATGTCTAGTTAATCTGGAACGAATGCTAATTAGATGCGAAAAATCAAATCTAGTACTTAATTGGGAGAAATGCCATTTCATGGTTAAAGAAGGCATCGTTCTTGGACATAAAATTTCAAAAGAAGGGATTGAAGTGGATAGAGCTAAAGTAGATGTAATTGCTAAACTTCCACATCCCACCAATGTTAGAGGAGTTAGGAGTTTTCTAGGGCATGCCGGTTTTTACCGACGTTTCATAAAAGATTTTTCTAAAATTGCCACTCCTATGAATAAACTCCTAGAAAAGGATGCGGCATTCATCTTTTCAGATGAGTGTATCAAATCTTTTAATATTCTTAAAGAAAAACTCACTAATGCACCGATCATGATAACACCAAATTGGAATCTACCATTTGAGCTAATGTGCGATGCAAGTGATTTTGCAATGGGAGCCGTTTTAGGACAAAGGATTGAAAAACGATTTCAACCTATATATTATGCTAGTAAGACATTACAAGGAGCACAAATGAACTATACAACTACTGAAAAAGAACTCCTTGCTATTGTCTTTGCTTTTGACAAATTTCGATCATATCTCGTTCTAGCAAAAACGGTGGTCTATACCGACCATTCTGCTCTTAGATACCTATTTTCAAAACAAGATGCTAAACCAAGATTAATCCGTTGGATCTTACTCTTACAAGAGTTTGATATTGAAATCCGAGATAAAAGAGGAGCAGAAAATCTCGCCGCTGATCATCTTTCTCGTCTTGAAAATCCCGAATTAGAAGTTCTAAATGAATCGGCCATACAAGACAACTTTCCTGATGAATATCTATTGAAGATAGATTATAAAGAAATCCCATGGTTTGCAGACTATGCAAACTACTTAGTTTGTGGATTCCTTGAAAAAGGATTATCGTACCAAAGACGAAAGAAATTCTTCAGTGATATAAAACACTATTTCTGGGAAGATCCACATCTGTTTAAAAGTTGTCCCGATGGAATAATACGCCGATGTGTATTTGGAGATGAAGCTAGTAAAATTTTAAACCATTGTCACACAGGACCAACAGGAGGGCATTATGGGCCTCAACTGACAGCAAGAAAAGTTTATGAAGCTGGATTCTATTGGCCTACAATTTACAAAGACGCACACCTTCTTTGCAAATCCTGTGATGCATGTCAAAGGGCCGGAAAAATAAGTCAACGTGATGAAATGCCACAAAATGTCATCCAAGTATGTGAAGTATTTGACATTTGGGGTATTGACTTTATGGGTCCATTTCCAAAATCTCATAATAATCTATATATACTCGTAGCCATTGATTATGTATCTAAATGGGCGGAAGCACAAGCTCTCCCAACTAACGATGCACGAGTTGTAGTCAACTTTTTAAAACGTCTTTTTGCAAGGTTTGGAACACCGAAAGCTTTAATAAGTGATCGGGGTACTCATTTCTGTAATAATCAACTTGAGAAAGTTCTTAAAAGATATGGAGTAACTCATAAAATCTCCACAGCATATCATCCACAAACAAGTGGACAAGTTGAAAATACCAACCGAGCTTTAAAACGTATTCTAGAAAAAACCGTAGGATCAAATCCGAAGGAATGGTCCATTAAATTGGAGGATGCACTCTGGGCTTTTAGAACAGCCTACAAAACTCCAATTGGAACCACATCTTTTAGACTTGTTTATGGAAAAGCATGTCATCTTCCAGTAGAAATTGAACACAAAGCATTTTGGGCTTTGAAGACATGTAATCTTGATTTACATGAAGCCGGACGTCTACGATTAAGTCAACTAAACGAATTAGAAGAATTAAGACATGAAGCATACGAAAATTCATTAATCTATAAAGAAAGAACGAAGAAATGGCATGATAAAAGAATCAGAAGTTCAAAAGAATTCAAAGAAGGAGACAGAGTTCTTCTTTTCAATTCACGATTCAAGCTATTTCCTGGAAAATTGAAATCAAGATGGTCTGGACCATTCATAATCAAAAGAGTTTTCTCATACGGAACGATAGAATTAATAAATTCAAATGGGATTGAATTTAAAGTTAATGGTCACAGAGTTAAACATTACATACATAGTCCGATAGAAGTCGACAACGAAGTTAATCACAATTTCGACACCACAGCTAACTAAGTGTGGGGAGAATCAAGTCTTTAAAGGATAATATGTATTTCTGTTAGAGTTAGAATGTCTGTTTTCGTGTAGTTCTCGAAAATGGAACACGTATGGTCTTTCCCTAGCAGACCCTAAAGAACTAGTCTTCTCCCCCCATTCTGAATTTTTATTTTTTTTTTAGGTTTTTACGAAATGAAGACTGCCTGTGAACTAAACCATGGTCTAATGCTACACGCTTTGATCACTAAAAGAAATAATGACATACTACCGAGTGAATTAGTATCAGTAATCAGAGAAAGAATGGACGGAGTTAGAAAAGGATCCAGATGCGAAGATAATAAGTTACAATTTGGTAAAGGAAAATCAAAATCCGCAGCGAAAAGAAGAGCACGACACCTAGAACGATGTCACAAATGCGGAAAATGGTCACATGGAGGTAAATGTTCAAATAATCAAACCTATTCAAATACCGAATTTGTTACTTTATGCAGAGACGGACCGTTCATATGTTTAGAAGAAAAGACACTGAATGCTCGAGGTTACGCCTATGTAGCCATGGAAAATCAATTAAACCGACTATCTTATGAATGGAATAGATCATATAACTAAGAAATCTATTTCACAGGTATGTCTGTACAGTTTTTATTTTTATTTTTAACCTTTTGATAATAAACGCTAATTTGTTCGCTAAAAAGTATTAAATTGGTATTAAATAAAATTAGGTTTGGCGACCGAAATTATTGATATCATTCAAAAATTTATTACATCACTGCGAAATTTAACGTTTATTCTTAAGGTATAAATATCTTTAATCAATCAACCCAAAATATTTCAAAAATTCGTCATGAGTTAAATTAGGTCTTGGAACCGAAATTACTTTACCGAAAAGAGGGGCGCATATTTTTGATAATATTTGATTGATTAAAGTGGGATAAAAAGACAAAAAGATTTTTAATTTTATTTTTACCATGTTTTTAAAATTAATATTTAAATCTTAAATTAATATTGTAAACTTTGTAAAAACAATATATTTAAAATTGTAAATATTTGAAAAATTAATATAAGTTTGGTATGAATTTATAATATGAATTTTTAAATTAAGTTTGGTGTGAATTTTTAATTTTTAAAATATGAAATTTTAATTTTATGCATTTCAAATTTTAAGTTTGGTGTGAATTTTTAATTATTAATTTTTAATTTTGAATTTTATATTTAAGTTGTGTGAATTTAAAAACAAAAATTTACTTTATCTCATTAAGTTAAGAATATGATTTTTAAAATTCGTCGTAAGTTGAAGACTAGGTCTTTGAACCGAAATTGCTTTACCCGAGGGAGGGACGAGAACTTTTATTATCATTATTTTTAATCTTATTGAATTAGAGTATGCCAAAAACATTGAAAAAACCCAAAAATCTTAGCTTTTAAAACAATCGCTACAAAAAGACAAATTTTAAAATTTTGTCGAAGGACGGACTAGGACATCGATCCGAAATGACCTCGTCCTAAATAACAAGGGAAACAAAATTTTAAAATTAATTACTAAATTGTTTTAATAAGTTAATGATTATAAAAAAAAAAAAAAAAAAAAAAAAAAAAGAGCAAACTCCGCGAGTCGCGGAGTTTGGAGGGTAAATCCCCGCGACTCGCGGAGGGACCAAAACCCAGAAAAAAAATAAAAGAGCTGCACGAACTGATCAGCTCCCACACACAAAAACAACTCGAAAAATACTGCAAAAACACTGCGAAAAAACCCGAAAAACACCCCCAAAAATCCCAATTTTTAACCGTTAATCACCAAATTTTTTGCTAAAATCATGTTGAGAAGGATGCTATCTAAGAATTACTCAAGAAAAACGGTAAATTTCTACACCTAAACACCATTTAATTCGAAATTAGGTGTTCTTGAGCTATTTTTTCCCCAATTTGATTTTGATGCTTTTTAGTGTAATTAGACTTAAATTGTTTATGTATTATGCTTGTATAACCTAGATTGATGCTGTTTAACATGATTAGAAGCCTTAAACTTCAAATTTTGAATAATCTAGGGTTTGTGTTCTTGAGCAATTTGGGGCTTTTTGATATAAACAGGTTATGGCCGATTTTTGTCATGAATTGTTGCTAAATTGAGTAGTGTAACATGTCTAGGTAGTTAAATGATCCAAACTTTGAGCCTAAACATGATTTTGAGAATTAAAGTGGACTTTTTCAAGTCCAAAATTCATGAACTTGATTTTTGAAAGATAATGCCATTTGAGACTTGTTAAATTGCTAGTAATGATTATTTTGACATGTTATTTGAGTTGAATGCTTATGAACTTGGCAAAAATTTTCGTATATGCTTATTTGAAAAAGTGTAGATTTGATAAAAATGTGAAAATAAGCTTAAGTTTGATATAAATTGATAATGTCATTGTAATTATTTTGATTGATGATTTTGCTGACACTAATGCATATTTGGATGCACAAAATTTGTGTTTGATGTGTTTTGCAGAATGAAAGGGGTGAATCTTCATCCCAAGCCCGCAATGCTCCTGCTGAGAATTTGGAACAACAGGAGGTAGATAACTACTACAAGCAGGATGTACCTCATCCAGTCATTACCTTTTCCGATATGCATTTGGAAGAGTTGCACCCGAACCTGAGATTTGACAGACTTTGGATAGATTATCCAAAATATCAACGGGGTTTGCATACTCTTCACTCTAAGGTTGTTGAGGTACCGAGGGTCATAGAATGGGGACCCTTAGAAGCTGTAGAATTGGTCGGGCCAATTAGGGAATTACTTGTACAGAGGTATGGTAATTCTTCTTTTAATGACTGGATATGTTTATTCACCATACGCCGACCTGTATATAAAGTATGGTGTGAAGAGTTGTTATGTAGTATAGAGTTGAATGATCGGGTAGCTAGTTTAACCGATCGTTCTTTTATTAGATTTTTGTTAGGCGGTTCGATGCGCCACATGTCTTTACTAGACATGGCTCAGGCTTTACGTATATATACGCCTGAGGAGTTAGCGTCTGCCGATTGTAGAGGATTGATACTAAACGGTAGAAAGATAGATGAGAATTTTGATACACACGGTGTGTGGAGTCAAATGACAAGCCATCACCGTTTCAAAGGGGGAAACTACTCTTATTTGGATATAGATAGAGCCGAATTAAGAGTAATACATAGGTTTTTAGCTAATTCGATTACACAAAGGGGTAAAAACAAAGAAAAGGTAAATGAACAAGATTTGTTTTACCATATGTGTATTCGAGACCCACAGAGCGCTGTAAGTATACCATATTGTGTGGGTTATTATTTATCAGCTATGGTTCGGGGGATGCGACCACATAGCATAATAGGAGGTGGTATTTTTATTACTTTGATTGGTGAATATCTCGGTGTGGATATAAGTCGGGGGGGATTATTACTAGAAGAGCCGGAACCCCGCGATACTATAGGTTTAAATGTATACCATGGTGCGAAAGTTTTGAAGCGGCGAAATAACGCCGCAGTACGATACCATGGTAGACATCCACAGGTGGAGAGAAACCAGGAACAAGGTAATGTAGGAGGGGGAATGAGATGCAAGAAATGCATAGGTTTATAGCTTCTCAGGAATACGAAAATGCTAGACAGAGAGCATTTGAAGATTGGCAAGTTCATCAGAACCAGATCATAGCGCATTGCCAACATATAGGTAGAAACTATATTCCTACACCGAAACCCGTCTTCCCTCCTTGGTCGATAGAGATGCAGCCACCATATCCTACGTATGACCCTGCCGAAGCATTCTATAGCACTTATGGTTATGCCTGGAACCCCTATTGGTACCAATATCATCCTTAGTTTACTTATTATTTTTTTTTTATTTTGTAATTTGTAATTATTGATATGTTTAATACTCTTGTTAATATTGTAATCATTTTTATAATTATCTAACTTTTATTCTTAGATTTTAATAATTTTTGAATGTGGGGTAATATACCAAACTTCAAAAATATGTATATATGTTTGCAGTTTATCTTATGTACACAACAGGGTAAAACAACGCATTTTCAAAGACTGGCATTAAGTTCAGCAAAAGCAACTAATTTTGACGACAAGATGCAAAATATATGTGAAATAACAACAAGACGGAATGAACAAATGATGTGCACCATTTATCATTCAGCAAACAAACGCCAATATATTTGGAAACTTTGGTAAAAATTTAATCATTTTCACACAAATCACCCTCAATAATTTAAATTGTTACTGATTTCTTGCAAATGAGGGCATTGCAAGATCTTAAGTGTGGGAAGGGGTTAAATTCTTTCGGATTTTAAAATTTTTTACTTTATACACTTGGTTACCATTAAAAATACTAGTAAAGCAGTAGTTGTATTAGAATCTAGTGCTCTCTGATAAAAAAGAACAGCCCTAGTCTTATATACTGACTACCCAATTCTAGTAAAATTTTTCAATTAAATGAATTCAAATCATGTTTATACATATTTATGAACGATAAAACTAGGTTTTAACACCGAAATTATTGTTACCTCAGAAAGGACATAAATTGAGAAACAAACTAAAATGTTAAAATTCATTTAAAATGGAATAGAGGACGATAAAAAGGAAAATAAAAGCCAAGTGTGGGAAAATTTACCAAGTTATTTTAAACATATGTCACATATATCTGTAACCAATAACTGAAAATACTTTTGCTTTGAACTAAACTAAACTGTTTTACCCAATAAAAGAAAAGAAGAGATGGATCTACACGATGAATCAATTCCATCATTAAAAGGAAGTAAAGTCTTCCTAAAAAGAAACGCGCTTCTTGATTTAGGTCATGAAGTTGTCGTCCAGACCAGCTGTAGGTTGACGAAAAATCTAGAAAAGTCATCACTAAAATCAGCAGGAAATCCACGGACCTCAGAATTAAACAGGGTCGCCAAGTGGTCAGATTTATCCTAACCATGAGAAGGATTTATCTCGTACAATGGGGGGGCACCATGCAAATTAGCTGGATAAGACTAATGAATCAGATCCCCAGAAAGGATAATCTCCTTAAAGATTAAAAATCAGCTTTTAAGACTGATATTACTCAATCCTAGAGATTGACCTTAAAGATTGAGAATTCAAACTCATGGAATTCAATGATATCTAAACTCGAGCTTAAACGAGAAAATATTTTGATCAAAATTACAAACCGATTTGTTTTCTGAAAACCCTATTTTCAATGCGTTCATTACCATTGAACGTAAAATCCTAGGAATTCACCTGGAATTCATTAGGTCACCTGAACTAAATCGGGTGTCAACCGTAAGAACGGTGGTTGCATAACATGGTCAAAGACAGGACCTTGTGCCAGACCGAAAAATTATAAGGGTGAGCTTTACTATTGCTCCTACCAAGGATAGTAATTGCGTCCGACACGTTATAGACCATAATCAAAAGCATGTCACGAGACATTGCCTTAACAGTTGCTTGTTCAACGCTTTCCTTTACAACCGGACGGTAGTTTGCCGAAAGGTAATATACGGGACAAGTAAACTGGACGTGTTGCTTTCCTAATACAAGGTTAGCAAGTGGGTGACATAAAACCGCAAGTTTTGAGCTAAAATTTTCAAATTTGAAACCCACCAAACCCACAAAAATATTTTGCAAACACCGGTAAAGGGTTATTCCGGAAAACTTATCTAGGGTAAAAACTAGATTTAATTTTCAAAAGATCAAATGTTTTCATAAAGATCCAATTTCCTTAATGGATCTAAATTTTTATAGTCATGTGGGACTGTAAACCATATCGTTACTACCATTGTTTATACCGCCGTATAGAAATCACTGATGTACAAAGTGTGAAGAATAAAGAAGTGATTCTAGTATTTCAAGACGATATTGCTTGAGGACAAGCAACGCTCAAGTGTGGGATTATTTGATAATGCTAAAAACGAACATATATTTCATAGCATTATTCCTCAAGAAAGACAAGCTTTTAGTTGCAATTGTTCTATTTACAAGTGATATTCGTTTAAATAATAAAAGGTGAAGACAAAAGACAGATTCGACGATTTGAAGACGCAAACGACCAAAAAGCTCAAAAGTACAAAAAACAATCAAAAAGGTTCCAATTATTGATAAGAAACGTCTCGAAATTACAAAAGTACAAGATTCAAAACACAAAGTACAAGATATTAAATTGTACGCGAGGACATTCGAAAATCCGGAACCGGGACCAGAGTCAACTCTTAACGCTCGATGCAACGGACTAAAAATTACAAGTTAACTATGTATATAAATATAATATAATATATAATTAATTATATTAATTATATATATATTATATTTATATATAAAAAACCGTCGGCAGAGAAAACTCCAAGGACTGAGCTGTAAATACTATCTCCGCGACTCGCGGAGATTGAAGGGGTTTTTGCCGCGAGTCGCGGAGCCCCAAAATTCAACTCTGGCTATAAAGCAAACCGAATTCTGATCAAATTTCATATTCTATTTCAATCTCTCTCTCAATATAGACGTAATATATATATATAATTTATATTTTAATTTTAATTTTAAATCCTAATAATAAGGGTATGTTAGCGAATGTTGTAAGGGTGTAAGTCGAAATTCTGTCCGTGTAACGCTACGCTATTTTTAATCATTGTAAGTTATGTTCAACCTTTTTACATTAATGTCTCGTAGCTAAGTTATTATTATGCTTATTTAAAACGAAGTAATCATGATGTTGGGCTAATTACTAAAATTGGGTAATTGGGCTTTGTACCATAATTGGGGTTTGGACAAAAGAACGACACTTGTGGAAATTAGACTATGGGCTATTAATGGGCTTTATATTTGTTTAACTAAATGAAAGTTTGTTAATGTTAATATAAAGATTTACAATTGGGCGTCCCTATAAATTACCATATACACTCGATCGGACACGATGGGCGGGGTATTTATATGTACGAATAATCGTTCATTTAACCGGACACGGGAATGGATTAATAGCCACTAGAATAATTAAAACAGGGGTGAAATTACATTCAAGGGTAATTGGTGTAATTGTTAACAAAGTAGTAAAACCTTGGTTTACACGCAGTCGATAACCTGGTGTATTCATTAAACAAAGTATTAAAACCTTGTTACAATTCGAATCCCCAATTAGTTGGAATATTTAACTTCGGGTATAATAATAATTTGACGAGGACACTCGCACTTTATATTTATGACTGATGGACTGTTATGGACAAAAACCAGATGGACATATTGAATAATCCAGGACAAAGGACAATTAACCCATGGGTATAAAACTAAAATCAACACGTCAAACATCATGATTACGGAAGTTTAAATAAGCATAATTCTTTTATTTCATATTTAATTTCCTTTATTTTATATTTAATTGCACTTCTAATTATCGCACTTTTATTTATTGTTATTTAATCGCACTTTTAATTATCGTACTTTTTAATTATCGCAATTTTATTTTATCGCATTTTTATTATTCGCAATTTCATTATCGTTATTTACTTTACGCTTTAATTTAAGTCTTGTATTTATTTTATATTTTACATTAGGTTTTAACTGCGACTAAAATCTTAAAATCGACAAACCGGTCATTAAACGGTAAAAACCCCCCTTTATAATAATAATACTTATATATATTTGTATTTTTATAAAAGTAAACTAATATAGCGTTGAGCTTTGTTTAAAGATTTCCCTGTGGAACGAACCGGACTTACTAAAAACTACACTACTGTACGATTAGGTACACTGCCTATAAGTGTTGTAGCAAGGTTTAAGTATATCCATTCTATAAATAAATAAATATCTTGTGTAAAATTGTATCGTATTTAATAGTATTTCCTAGTAAAATAATAACTATTTTATATACACCTCGCTTCACATCAATATCCAAGAATTTGGATTGCTCGGCTTCAAGTCTTTCTTTTCTCATTTTACTAGGGTAAGGAAGTGGTGGTTGGTATGGTATAACATAAGGCTTTGCCTTAACTGTGTTATCTTCATTAACCTTTTCAACTACCGGTTCTTTTTCCTTATCTTGCTCAGATTGTGGTTCTTGTGTAGTAGGAGTAGAGTCATCAGAAATTTCAGGTATTTCAGGTGGTTTAAGTGTGATACCACTTCTCGTGGTAATGGCTTTAGCTGTTTCATTCCGGGGGTTAGCATTTGTATCGCTAGGTAAACTTCTCGATTTTCTTTCACCTATTAACCTTGCTAGGTTGCTCACTTCTTGTTCCAGATTTTGAATAGAAGCTTGTTAATTTCTAAATGCTTGAGCATTTTTTTTTATTGGTTTGTTTCTGAGATGTGAAAAACTGCGTTTGAGATTCAACTAGCTTCGACATCATATCTTCTAAATTTAGCTTTTTATCATCGGTTTATGGTGGTTTATTTTGAAAAATGGGTCTTTGCTAATTGTAAGTATTGTTAGATACTTGTTGATTTCTAGGACCTTGTTGGTTGTTGTATGGAACATTTCGGTTATAATTCTGGTTTTGATTGTAGATTGGTCTTGGTGGTTGATAATTATTCTGATAATTATTTCCAGGCCTTTGGTTCATGTATGAAACATTCTCTCTTTGTTTCATTGTTTGTTCAATACTGAGACAATCTTTTGTCAAATGTGGTCCTCCACACTGCTCACAACTAATTCATATTGCGTGAATATCTTTAGTCATCTTTTCCATTCGTCTCTCGAAAGCATCTATCTTTGCATAAATGGAATCAAAGTCATGGCTAGAATCGGCTCTAGCTGCTTTAGATGATCTAACAATATCTTTTTCTTGATGCCACTCATGTGAGTGGGAAGCAGTGTTATCAATAATTTTGTAAGCTTCAGTTGCGGTTTTCTTCATAATGGAACCACCAGCTGCTATGTCGATGTCTTTTCGTGTAGTAATATCGCATCATTGGTAGAATATTTATACTATTTGATAAGTGTCTAAACGATGTTGCGGACATCCTCTTAACAACTTTTCAAATCTTGTCATGCCTCATATAGAGTTTCATTTGGCTTTTGTGTGAACGTAACAATTTCTCCTTGAAGTCTCACCGCTTTAGATGCCAGAAAGAATTGTTTAAGAAATTTTTCAACTAAAACATCTCATGTATCAATCGCCCTTCAGGTAACGATTCTAACCAATCTTTGGCTTCTCCCTTTAAAGTCCAGGGAAATAACATGAGATAGATCTGTTCATCCTCAACTTCTCTGATCTTAAATAGAGTACAGATCCTATTAAAGGTTCGAAGATGTTCATTTGGATCTTCCTTTGGTGCACCAGTAAATTGGCATTGATTAGTTACCATGTGTAGGATTTGTCCTTTAATTTCATAATCTGGTGCATTAATGTCTGGTTGAGTAATTGCACGACCATGGCCAGTATGTTTAGCCCTCATTCGGTCTTCCATACTTAGTGGTTCCAGATTTTCCATGATTGAATTTGTTGAATCTGAATCACTAGAGGATTCTGACTTAATGGTTTCTTCCTCGACAATCTCTGGATGAGTGATTTGTGGTTCAGGAGGAATGATTAGTGGTTCAGGATCTCTGAATTGTCCCTGAATATCCTCCGGATTCTCAATTGTGAGGTCGGGTTCAAAAAATGGATTATCGAAAATTTGAATTGGAGTACTTGGTCGACTAGATGACGAATCTAAAGAAAAATCAACGGCGACAATGTTGGCTAGATGTCTTGATCGAGTTACAGGTGGTGAACGTATGAAAGGTGGTGAACGTTTTGCTCGGTGCATTCACCGAATGTCCTATTAGTTATAAAAGATAAAAATTATTAAAGCTATCAAATTAATAGACATTTTTGAATTTGAGCACGTTTCGAATAGCCAATAGATGCAACAGGTAGCCAGGACCCTTTAAATCGGAAGCCCACAACTCGCCACTAACAAATCCAACTATTACTACGAACCAGAAAATTTTGGATGTCTATCCATTTAACCACTTAAAATAATTTTTTCGTTGAAATTTAAAGAAAATAAAGAAAGCTCTATGTCCTAAAAACTAGAGCGTCGAGAAATAAGAAAGAAAAAGATTGCGTCGAAAAGCGTCGAAAAATAAAAGGTCGAAAAATAATCGTCGAAAAACAAACAGTCGAGAAATAAAAATAAGAAAATAAAGCGTCGAAATTTTAAAGTCTAAAGATTAAATATTAAAAGTTGCATCTAAAGGTATTAAAGCTTAAAAGGAATTCTATATCCAAAACAGCAATAACTTAATAGGCACTAAAATCTATTAAAACTAAAGCGATAAGCGACGTCGTAAAATTCTAAAGCGCCTAAGTCTTAATCTAAAGAAAAAGCACTTAAGGGATTTTACGGCAAAGCCTAAAAATCTTGAGCTACTATGGCAAAATACTAAGTTTAAAACTAGTTACAAACGATAAAAATACAAATTACAAATTAAACGATAAAAATATACAATTTATAAAAAAGAAATAAAAAATGATAAAATTACTTATTTTTATAAAAATATTATTTTTATATTATTAATTTATAAAAGTATTAATTTTATAATTTAATAAAACTAATTAAACTTAATATTACAAATTAATTATTAAAACTAGAATTAAAAATTAATTTAATAACTAAAACCCTAATTAATAATTAATTAATAATAATAATATTAATAACCGTAACCGTAATTATGTCGGCTAAGGTACCAGGGCTGTCAAATCACCTCATGCGACCGCATGAGGTTCCTTTGTTTCGGTCATGCGACCACATGGATCCGAAAACCAGGCCAGAATTTGGGCTGCTACAGTACCTTGGCCCGATTACTTTGTATTATATATATTTTTTTTACTTTTTTACTTTTTACTTTATATTCTTTACTAAATTTATATAAGTAATATTTATAAAAAATATTTTTTTAAAAAAAACTAAAGAAAAATACTTTTATACTTTATAAAATATATTTTCTTTTTACACACTTAAATATATATATATATATATATATATATATATACATATATATATATATATATACATATATATATATATATATACTTTTTTTATGTTTTTATATTTTTGTAATTTTAACAAAATATTTTTTACAAAATAAGAAATATTATATTTTTACAAAAATATCTTAAAAACTACTCCGTAATTTTTTTATAGCGTTTCGCTTCGGCCTTCCCCGACAGCGGCGCCAAAAATACTTGATGTTCTGCGAAGTGTATACGAAATAGTTATATTTTTACTACGAAATACTATTAAATACGATACAATTTTACACAAGTTATTTATTTATTTATAGAGTGGATATATCTAAACCTTGCTACAAAACTATAGGCAGTGTACATAATCGTACAGTAGTGTAGTTTTTAGTAAGTCCGGTTCGTTTCGCAGGGAGCTAGCCAAGTTTAACGCTATATTTATTTTAAACTATATTTGTATATATATATATATATATATATATATATATATATATATATATATATATATATATATAAGTAATATTATTATTGTTATAAAAGGGGGTTTTACCGTTTAATGACCGGTTTGTCGATTTTATGTCTTAAGTCAGAATTAAAACCTAATGTAAAATATTAAATATACAAATGACTTAATTTAAAGCGTAAGTAAATAACGATAATAAAAGTGCGATAATTTAAAGTGCGATAAATAAAATGACAAATAATAAAATTGCGATAATTAAAAAGTACGATAATTAAAAGTGCGATAAGATATAAAATAAAGGAATTATGCTTATTTAAACTTCCGTAATCATGATGTTTGACGTGTTGATTTTAGTTTATTGTCATGGGTTAATTGTCCTTTGTCCTGGATTATTCAATATGTCCATAAGGTTTTTGTCCATAATAGTCCATCAGTGATAAATATAAAGTGCGAGGATCGTCGTCAAATTATCCTTATACCCGAAGTCAAATATTCCAACTAATTGGGGATTCAAACTGTAACAAGGTCTTAATACTTTGTTTAATGAATACACCAGGTTATCGACTGCGTGTAATCCAAGGTTTTACTACTTTGTTAACAATTACACCAATTACCCTTGAATGTAATCCACCCCTGTTTTAATGAGTCCATTAACTATTAATCCATTCCCGTGTCCGGTCAAATGAATAATTATTGGTATTTATAGATATCCCGCCCACCGTACCCGATTAAGCGTATGTGGTTATATATAGATACGTCAAATTATAACCTTTATATTAAATTAACGAGGTATCGTTTAGTTAATATAAAGCCCATTAATAGCCCATAGTCCAATTTTCACAAGTGTCGTTCTTTTGTCCAAACCCTAATTATGGTACAAAGCCCAATTACCCCGTCTTTAATATTTAGTCCAACATCACGATTACTTTGATTTAAATAAGCATATTAATAACTTAGCTACGAGACATTAATTTAAAAAGGTTGAACATAACTTACAATGAGTATTAATAGCGTAGCGTTACACGGACAGAGTTTCGACTTACAAACTTAAAACATTCGCCACTATAACCTTATTATTATTAATCTTAAATTAAAATTAAAATTATAAAATATAAATATAATATATATTTAAGAGAGTGAGAGATAGATTGAATTCTGTGTTATATTTCGGCCAGAAATCGTGAGATTTATAGGACTTGGCATGCTACAGGAAGCCATGCGACCGCATGGTTTTTGTGTCTCCAGGCCATGCGATCGAATGGCCAGCTGGATCAGACCACATTCACTTGTTTGCTAGTTTGTCGACGGTTTTTAATATATAATATAACATATATATAATTTTAAGAATTATTTATATATTATATTATATTCATGTGCATAGTTGACTTGTCATTTTAGATCCGTTGCGTCACGCGTTGATAATTGGTTCATGTCCCGGTTCTGGATTTTCGAACGTCCTTTCGTACGATTTAATATCTTGTACTTTGCGTTTCGCGACTCGTACTCTTGTAACTTTTAGACGTTTCTTATCAATAAATTGAACCACTTGGATTGTACTTTGTACTCTTTAGCATTTTGGTCGTTTGTGTCTTCAAATCGTCGAATCTGTCTTTTGTCTTCACCTTTTATTATTTAAACGAATATCACTTGTAAATAGAACAATTGCAACTAAAATCTTGTCTTTCTTGAAGGATAATGCTATGAAATATATGTTCATTTTTAGCATTATCATTACACAACTCTTACATTCTACCTAATCTCCAGACAAATCAAGAACATATTTTCTTGATAATTCTATCTTTTCCCGTGATTTCTGATAATTTGTCAAATGTTTTGGAAATATGATTTGTGGTATAAAAGATGAGCGTTGTGAAAATAATGGAACGAAGGAAGTTCATTTATATTGAAATATTAAGATAAAGCAGTCGAGACAGATTATCGCATTTAACCAAAGAAGATCCTATTTCCTTAATTACCGAAAAAAAATCAAATCTTATATAGATTTCAAAGATCTTCCTTAAATTCCTTGAATTCCAAAAATCAATAGTGACTACGTCACCGATTAAGACGAACTTACATTTACTCATTTCACTATTTTGTGATAGCTTCATACGTACTCTTCGAATAATCGAATTTACTCAATGGTGATAAAGCTCTAAATTCCAACTCGTATGAGTCATGAAAACATATTTATTGTCAGCCATGACCATCCCAATCAAATTTTGGGACGAAATTTCTTTAACGGGTAGGTACTGTGACGACCCGGAAATTTCCGATCAAATTGAAACTTAAATCTTATATGATTTCGACAAGATAAGCAAAGTCTGTAATATTGAGTTACAAAATTTTGAAACTGTTTACATGAATTCAGTTAACCTTTGACCATGCCCGATGATTCACGAACAATTGTGTGTAAATAAATATGTAAATAAAATATAAATGTATATATAATATTTTGAATTTATAAAGTATACTTTAATCAATTAATCAATTAGAATTAAAGATGTAAAATAACAAACAAATAAGTAAGTTATTATTAAAATGAAGATATATAAATAGATATATAATATTATTACAAATCTTTATATATATATATATATATATATATATATATATATATATATATATATATATATATATATATATATATATATATATATATATATATATATATATATATATATATATATATATATAAAAGATCTCTATTAAACTATTATATTGAAACATTTGTAAAATTTATAAATATATAAATATTAAGTATTAAATTAATATATATATATATATATATATATATATATATATATATATATATATATATATATATTACTATATAATATATATTACAAATAGGATATAATTAATAATTGTAATATATTAAATTATAAGTTAAAATATAGTTAGTACATTAATTATTATTATAATCAGTATCATTAAAATTATAACATAAAAATTATTACATGTAATTTGTTATATTATTATTATTAGTACTATTATGATTATCATTATTGTTATTAACTATATTATCATATTAATATTAATATTTTTACTATTATTAATATCATTATTATTCTTATAGTTATTATTAATATAAAATAATACAAAATATTATTATTATTATTTATAATAAAATTATTATCATTCTATGATTACTAATAACATTATTATTATTTTTATTATTAATATAATATAATTATTAATTTAAAAATTAATTAACTAAGGATTACAAGATCACCTTCAATTACAGAATCAAAATCTGTTCCATATCTACATCAAACTGTATACAATTTTTATTTCTGTCTACAATTCGTGCAGATTGATTCCAATTTACCACACTAACAAACAAACTTAGTACAACTCAAAAATCAATATGCATATTCTTCTTCTTCTGCTTTCTGAATCGAATATTATCCGTGTGATTGATATAACCTGTTGACAAGCAATTTAGTGAGCTGTAAAGAATATATAGTCAATTACTTCTATATCACTCTGTAAATAATATATACGTATACATAGAGATTATAAAGGATCACCAGTTTAGTTTGTTTCACGTCATGATCAACCTTTATTCCTTCTGCAATACATTGAGAAAAATCAAACAGACAGATACAAAATTTGTTAGATATTAAACAGAGGAAGAATCGAATTCAGTTGGGCGTCAACATCAATTCATTTACTTTATATTTTTTTTAGTCCTTCTTGTATTTCTTGTCTGCAATTGATTCCATTCGAATTCACAATACAACAAAATCTGTTGAACGTCCAATCTACTTTTATTTTCCTTCTTCATCCTGTACAAGAGATGTTGTCGACCACCATCAACCCTACAAAATAATAACTTAATCAATTATTATTGTGGTATCTCTCACAAAATACATATATACTTACATATCCAAAGCACATAGAGGGAAAGAATTATAGATTTTCATCCAACACCACATTATACTTCTCAGTTCCAAGCTACAAACTCACCCTCCATCGAACTCAAACACCACTATCAATCTTCTACTTTGTTTTCTGTTTTTGCACAAAACCAAACCCACATAAACTGCCACCTTCAAACTATCTTTCTCTTCTCTCTTCTTTTCATTTAGAACCGTGAACCATCACACACCCAAATCGATTCCTCCTTCTATATATATATATTTTTTTCTTTTCTCTTTTCTGATGACACCCAACAAACACCCCTTATATTATATTTTTCTTTTCTTTTCTTCTTCTGCTACCTTAAGTCTGCTTTCCGTTTTCTGCATAAGCGACATCCAAACAAACCTGCTACTATATAATTTCATCACCAACTGAACTACTACTTCGACTTTTTTCTTCTTTTTCTACGAACCGTTTGAGCTGCTACAATACTTGTGTGGTGTCCAAGTCCTATTATAATGTAAGTAAAATTGATGAGGTAGTGAGTGGTTGGTAAAGTTTGAATAATGGTGTTGTCGGTTATTATAAAAAGGAAAAGAGGTATGGCCGAAACATATTGAATCAAACAACCCACTTGCGATTAAGTTAGACTTTTTTTTATTGCATACGTTTTCAATTGTGGAATGGGAACTAGTTTAAACCTTGGGCTGAGTATTTGTTTTATATTTTGGGCCGAATACTATTGGGGATTGTTAGTCCGTGATCCACTTTTCTTTTGAGCCAAGGAATGAATGAGAGTAAAGGAAATAATGATAATGATGTAGTATTAGGATAAATAATGATTAGGAAATGAAAACATGTTGATGATTTTATGATGGTACGGTTATGATAATAATGAGGATGATGAAATGACGATGTTATGATGAACCTATGATGATGAGTGAGTAAGATGTTAGATGATTATTCTTGTGTCACGAAGATGATGATTCATTATGAAAGAGATCGTGATAATGGAAGATGGTTATGATTTTATGTTAGTAATAGATTAGGAGCGATGGTGTATAATGGTGATGATAATGAAGATGGTAAATAACTTCGAGAGGGTTAAATAAATAAGTAGGCGATTAATTCAAAGAAAGTATTAAGTGGTTCATTGGTTAGGAGTGGTGTCTGGTGAACGGGAGGTTGCGGGTTCGAGCTCTGTCTGGGGCATTTTGTTTTTGAAAAAAGCTTTTGAGGTAGCTAAGTTATATGTATTATTATTATTATTATTATTATTATTATTATTATTATTATTATTATTATTATTATTATTATTATTATTATTATTATAGGATGAAACACCTTTTTATCTACTATTATTTTATCGAATAACTATTAGTTATATAAAATCATATTTACTACATATAACGTAACTATAGTAATATTTTTACAATAAATATTAATAAATGTAACTAATTAGCTTATTAATGAAAAACATAACTAAAGTAACAATTAATACACTAATAATACATAAATTGTTCGATTACCATTATATGTGTTAATATATATATAAATGATATAGGTTCGTGAATCCGAGGCCAACCTTGCATTTTTCAGTTCTGTCGTATGAATTTTTTACTACAAAATATCGTATTGTGAGTTCATTTGATTCCCTTTTACTCTTTACATTTTTGGGACTGAGAATACATGCGCTGTTTTTACAACTGCTTTATTAAATGTTTTTGGAAATATATTTTGAACTGCGAATACATGAAATGTTTTTATAAATGTTTGACGAGATAGACACAAGTACTTAAAAACATTCTACGAATGAGATATGAGTACACCGGATATCACTCCTTTATAGTCTGGTAATCTAAGAATTAGGAAACCGAGCTCCTAATTGACGCGAATCCTAAAGATAGATCTATGGGCACTAACGAGCCCCAGCCAGAGAATTTGAACTGCTTTAGTACTTCAAAATAGATATACAACCGTCAGCTTTAAAAGATATGATCTGTTTGTGAGGTGTACACAACCATCATATTTAAAAGAGTGGCCTGATTGTATGCTTTTTGCATGACCGTGCGGAATGCCGGTATACGGGGGATATTCTAGATGCATTTTGTTAAGGTCGATTACCAGGTGTTTGTAGTTCGTATGAATGACTTTTATCTCTATGCCGTGCGAAATGCCTGATATGAGATTATGTTATGAAAGATATTAAAAATCGCGAGGCAACCTACGGGGGAGAAAAGGATACGAACCTACTCTGCTAAGCATTATAAAATATGGTTTCGTACACGAGATAGGTGTACTGTATTTAAATCTTGTGGTCTATCAAAATGATGAATTTTATTGTTTACGATAAACTAATGAACTCACCAACCTTTTGGTTGACACTTTAAAGCATGTTTATTCTCAGGTATGAAAGAAATCTTCCACTGTGCATTTGCTCATTTTAGAGATATTACTTGGAGTCATTCATGGTATATTTCAAAAGACGTTGCATTTGAGTCGTTGAGTTCATCAAGATTATTATTAAGTCAATTATAGTTGGATATATTATGAAATGGTATGCATGCTGTCAACTTTCGATGTAAAGAAAGTTTGTCTTTTAAAAACGAATGCAATGTTTGTAAAATGTATCATATAGAGGTCAAGTACCTCACAATGAAATCAACTATTGTGAATCGTTTATAATCGGTATGAACTGGTCCTTTCATTTTGTTTAGTCATCGTTCAAGATAAAAATAGTTTAAAATTAAAAAATAAAATTACAAAAACACCTTTCATAAACAGAACCTACAATCATTGAAACGAAAATCTGCGTAAGTGGTCCGAGTCTCAAATGACGCTAAACAAACTCACTATTTGTATGTAGATAAATGATTAAAGTTTTTTTTTTTCAAGAAAAGAATAATAATATAATTATAATTAATAAAATGGTGGTGATCATCACACATCAAATTTTTTAATTCATATATACTATTTTATATGAAATTCCAATCCTACCCTTGTATTGATCGATATTTTCATCTTTGCTTTTATGTAAAAAGCAAGCACAAACTTGTACATTTATATAAAAAAAAAATGTGTATAAGATAAAAAATGATGTGTAAGGATCACAATACTACTAAAATCAAACTTGAATGTTGATTTATATAGGAGGGAGACACTCTACTTGGTAGCTTAGGGATATATTACTGTTTAGTATTTAAATACCTGAAGAAAGTGTTACACAACTTAAGGTGGTTGCGATGCACTTTCTTTTGAGGAGGTGACGAAGATTTAAAACATATAGCTTGGGTTAAACGAGATGTGATATTCAATTACTACGAGAATGGAGGTTTGGAAATTTGAAGTTTAGATTTAATACTTTGACCGAATTTGATCACTTTTGACCGAATTTGATCAATTTTTTCTTACTTTGACCAACTTTTTACCCTTGACCGTTTTTTAGCTACGACGAGTCGGCCATGCCTAAAATCGATGCGTCAGCCAAGTCGGCCGACTTTTACAATACTTATCGCAACGGAATGGTGTTTTCCGATTCAAGGATGAAAAGGGGAGATCTTTTTTATTTTTATTCGTACAACTACGTTTTTATCGATTTTTTGTAAAAGTATGGATAAAATTAGTTGAAACAATTGTAATTGTTGTTGTTTTCCATCTAGTTTCTTTTAGAGGTTTTACAAAAGTTGCATTGACGTTTAAAAAAAATTATATAGGAGGGAAAAGTGTAAAAGAGCTCTGGCTCGGGGCTTCCATATAATCATCGGATGGCTAGTACTCGAATCCTATCCGTATCTAAATACATACGCTCATTAAATAATTCACGATAGGAAATTTAGAACCTCACAGTTGTTAAAATACCTCAATACCACTAGGTCATAAGCCCTTTGGTGATTACCACAATATTTACTTATAAGTCAAACTTTATATTTTTTCTAACAAATTAATTACAACAATGAACCATACTTTTGTTACACGATAAATATGAGAATGAGAATATAATATATATGGCACAATAATATGTTTCATGTGTAACTGTGTAAGTAACACGAACACATGCAGCTAAATCATTATCATAATCAAATAATTCATGTCTTAATTAAAGGGAAAAGAATCAAGTAAAGTCGATCTCTAGAGAATGAAGCATACAAGGGAAAGTAAGAAATTAAACTACATAAAACAAATATAAGGAGTAATATATTATGCATATACTCCGTAGTAAATGTTGTATGGACCATGCACTTTACACACTTTACAGGCGAATACCTTTAGGGTGATGATATATCCACCATAATTTTTACTTCATCCATCATAAATTATGTATTAATAGATTGTATCATACAACCTGTTAATGTACAGTTATGATATATAAAGTAAAAATCATGATGGATATATCAAGTCCCATACATTTATGATGACCGGTACCAATATACAATTTATTTTGACTTTCAATCCACTTTTTCTTTATTGTGACATAGACATGAGCGTCTCAGGAATCCAAGTAAAATATCGAGGGACCAACCATATATAAGAACCTAGCTATAGGAATTAGCTACATGTGTTGAATATTTTGATGCCTTGAAAAAGACGGCCAAATAATGTCCCATTCTTATCTAGTGAAGGTGTCATGCATCGGGGTTTAAGACAAGGCGACCCGTTGTCTTCCTTTTTGTTCATTATCGTGGCGGAAGTTTTAAGTAAAATGTTAGACTAAAGATTTACATGAAGGTTTACTTTTGGGGTGTAAATTTAATCAAGTTACTTCCGTTAATCATTCTCAATTTGCGGACGACACAATCATTTTTGCAAATCCATCTTTACAAGAATTGCATCGAATAAAACACATTTTGGAATTGTTCTATTCTCTTTCCGGATTACAAATGAATTCCATCAAGACCACTTTGTATGGGATACATGTTCCTAGAGCCGATATGAGTGTATTTTCTTCCTTTTTTGATTGCAAAGTTGGTTCTTTTCCTTTTGATTACTTAGGTGTGCCCATATGTCTCACCTATAATAAGATTGCAATGTGGGATCCCATCATTGTCAAATTCAAAAAGAGGTTAGCGGGTTGGAAAGGGAGATGCTTATCTTTTGGTGGACGATTAATCATGGTGAACGCGGTTCTTTCAAATTTACCGATCCATTACATGTCTTTATACAAAGCTCCGGTTTCAATTATCAAACATCTAGAAAGGCTTCGAAGAAATTTTCTTTGGGGTGGCGATTGTTCTAAAAAGAAGACCTCTCTTGTTAAGTGGGATACGGTTTGCCTACCCAAAGATATGGGAGGTTTGTGTAGTGACCCGAACTTTTCCGAACCTTTCTATGATTATATGTTTAATAAAAACTATATTTACATGATTAAATATTTCCAACATGTTAAGCAATCAAACTTGTTAAGACTTGGTTAATTGAAACGGAAATTTTGTAAACGTCTGATTACCTAGTTTGACCAATGATTCACGAACGCTATAAGTTGTATATGACATGATGATACATAAATGAATAAATATATATGTTTAACATGATATAATGATCATCAAGTATCTCATTAAAAATAGTAACAATAAGTTATATACTTAAAAAGGAGACTATTGACGTATGAAACTCGAAACGATACATATAACGATTATCGTTATTACCACGTCTTACTAAATATATATAAAGCATATTAATACATTGTTATATTATATATAACATGATAATATAACATGATAATATAATAATTAAATATATCATTAAGTGTATTAACAATGAACTACATAAGTAAAAACAAGACTACTAACTTAAGGATTTCGAAACGAGACATATATGTAACGATTATCGTTGTAACGACATTTAAATGTATATATCATATTAAGATATATTAATATATCATAATATCATGATAATATAATAATTTAAAATTTCATTTGATATTATAAACTTTGGGTTAACAACATTTAACAAGATCGTTAACCTAAAGGTCTCAAAACAACACTTACATGTAACGACTAACGATGACTTAACGACTCAGTTAAAATGTATATACATGTAGTGTTTTAATATGTATTCATACACTTTTGAAAAACTTCAAGACACTTATCAAAATACTTCTACTTAACAAAAATGCTTACAATTACATCCTCGTTCAGTTTCATCAACAATTCTACTCGTATGCACCCGTATTCGTACTCGTACAATACACAGCTTTTAGATGTATGTACTATTGGTTTATACACTCCAATGATCAACTCTTAGCAGCCCATGTGAGTCACCTAACACATGTGGGAACCATCATTTGGCAACTAGCATGAAATATCTTATAAAATTACAAAAATATGAGTAATCATTCATGACTTATTTACATGAAAATAAAATTACATATCCTTTATATCTAATCCATACACCAACGACCAAAAACACCTACAAACACTTTCATTCTTCAATTTTCTTCATCTAATTGATCTCTCTCAAGTTCTAACTTCAAGTTCTAAGTGTTCTTCATAAATTCTACAAGTTCTAGTTACATAAAATCAAGAATACTTTCAAGTTTGCTAGCTCACTTCCAATCTTGTAAGGTGATCATCCAACCTCAAGAAACCTTTGTTTCTTACAGTAGGTTATCATTCTAATACAAGGTAATAATCATATTCAAACTTTGGTTCAATTTCTATAACTATAACAATCTTATTTCAAGTGATGATCTTACTTGAACTTGTTTTCGTGTCATGATTCTGCTTCAAGAACTTCGAGCCATCCAAGGATCCGTTGAAGCTAGATCCATTTTTCTCTTTTCCAGTAGGTTTATCCAAGGAACTTAAGGTAGTAATGATGTTCATAACATCATTCGATTCATACATAAAAAGCTATCATATTCGAAGTGGTAAACTAGTAATCACTAGAACATAGTTTAGTTAATTCTAAACTTGTTCGCAAATAAAGTTAATCCTTCTAACTACACTTTTAAAATCAACTACACACATGATCTATATCTATATGATATGCTAACTTAATGATTTAAAACCCGGAAACACGATAAACACCATAAAACCGGATTTACGCCGTCGTAGTTACAACCGGGGGCTGTTTTGGTTTGGATAATTAAAAACTATGAAAAACTTTGATTTAAAAGCTATACTTCTGGGAAAATGATTTTTCTTATGAACATGAAACCATATCCAAAAATCATGGTTAAACTCAAAGTGAAAGTATATTTTTCAAAACAGTCATCAAGATGTCGTTCTTTCAACGAAAATGACTACCTCTTTCAAAAACGACTTGTAACTTGTATTTCCGACTATAAACCTATACCTTTTCTGTTTAGTTTCATAAAGTTAAGTTCAATACGAAACCGTGGCCGCTTAAATCACTCAAAACGGATTAGAAACGAAGAAATGGCGAGCAAAACAAAATTGGTAAAAACTACTCATTTTAACTACGTAAAAATTGGTAACAAATCTATTCCAACCATAACTTAATCAACTTGTATTGTATATTATGTAATCTTGAGATACCATAGACACGTATACAATGTTTCGACCTATCATGTCGACACATCTATATATATTTCGGAACAACCATAGACACTCTATATGTGAATGTTGGAGTTAGCTATACAGGGTTGAGGTTGATTCCAAAATATATATAGTTTGAGTTGTGATCAATACTGAGATATGTATACACTGGGTCGTGAATTGATTCAAGATAATATATATCGATTTATTTCTGTACATCTAACTGTGGATAACTAGTTGTAGGTTACTAACGAGGACAGCTGACTTAATAAACTTAAAACATCAAAATGTATTAAAAGTGTTGTAAATATATTCTGAACATACTTTGATATATATGTACATATTTGTTATAGGTTCGTGAATCGACCAGTGGCCAAGTTTTACTTCCCAATGAAGTAAAAAATCTGTGAAAGTGAGTTATAGTCCCACTTTTAAAATCTAATATTTTTGGGATGAGAATACATGCAGGTTTTATAAATGATTTACAAAATAGACACAAGTACGTGAAACTACATTCTGTGGTTGAATTATCGAAATCGAATATGCCCCTTTTTATTAAGTCTGGTAATCTAAGAATTAGGGAACAGACACCCTAATTGACGCGAATCCTAAAGATAGATCTATTGGGCCTAACAAACCCCATCCAAAGTACCGGATGCTTTAGTACTTCGAAATTTATATCATATCCGAAGGGTGTCCCGGAATGATGGGGATATTCTTAAATATGCATCTTGTTAATGTCGGTTACCAGGTGTTCACCATATGAATGATTTTTATCTCTATGTATGGGATGTGTATTGAAATATGAAATCTTGTGGTCTATTATTATGATTTGATAATATATAGGTTAAACCTATAACTCACCAACATTTTTGTTGACGTTTTAAGCATGTTTATTCTCAGGTGATTATTAAGAGCTTCCGCTGTCGCATACTTAAATAAGGACGAGATTTGGAGTCCATGCTTGTATGATATTGTGTAAAAACTGCATTCAAAAAACTTATTTCGTTGTAACATATTTGTATTGTAAACCATTATGTAATGGTCGCGTGTAAACAGGATATTTTAGATTATCATTATTTGATAATCTACGTAAAGCTTTTTAAACCTTTATTGATGAAATAAAGGTTATGGTTTGTTTTAAAATGAATGCAGTCTTTGAAAAACGTCTCATATAGAGGTCAAAACCTCGCAACGAAATCAATTAATATGGAACGTTTTTAATCAATAAGAACGGGACATTTCAGTTTGGGCGTTACTCCTCTTCGTGTTAAAAATCTTGTGTTATTGGCTAAATGGTGGGCGAGAATGAATTCTAATCAACAAAGTCTTTGGAAAACAATTGTTACCACTTCTTTTGGTCCTTCGTTTTCGGGTAAACTTATGAATAACATTTCATCTCTTCATACAAATAAGTTATCACCCATTTGGAGGGACATTATTAATCTGCACAATGATGATTCTGTAAAAAGTATAGTGGGCTCTAACATTTGGAATTGGAAAGTTGGAAACGGGGCTAGTATTCTTTTTTGGTTCGACACTTGGGCTAACAACCGAATCCTTAAAGACGATTTTCCTTTCGTGCTCAGACCCTACTGTTTCTGTTCAAGGGTGCAGGTACCCGTCTGCTGTCGATCAGGTGCAAGTTGGGTGGGACTGTCACCTCATCCACCCTTTATCTCAATACGATTCTATGCGGTACAACGAGCTTCTCTCGTTCCTTGATAACTTTTCTCTCTCAGACAATGATCAAGATGAGGTTTTGTGGACTGCTGTCCCCTCGAACACGTTTTCTGTCTCTGATGGTGTTCGTATTTTTTTACAATCGGCTAACGTCAATGTTGTGTCTCCTATTTGGCCAAAAGTGGTGTGGAGTAATATGGTTCCTTCTAAAATCATGTTATTTCATTGGTTGGCGATTCGTAATTGTATCCCCGTTAAAGATATTTTATCAAGAAGACACATTATACCCTCTTCTCAATCAACCCTTTGTGTGTGGTGCATGATCGAGGTCGAATCAACGAGCCATTTGTTATTACATTGCAAGTAGTCTCATCTTATTTGGTCGGATCTTTTTAAGTGGTGGAACATTCGGTGGGTGATCCCTCAATCGATTGAAGCTTTCTCGTTTGATTGGTTTCATGGAATGAGAATTAAGGCTTCAAAGTTTTGGAAGCTTATTGGTCCCGCTACCTTTTGGGCAATATGGATGGCTAGGAACGACTTCATTTTTAACGGTAATTTCACGTGCCGTTCGGTCCTTGTTAGGAATATCAAACTCAAGGTGTTTCTTTGGGCTACCAATCTCAAGTTGTGCCATGGATTGCATTCCTATGTTTGGGATTATAATCCCTCTATTTTATGTTACTAGTTTCTAGCAATTGTTGTTGTATTTTGGTTTTCATGACCGAGAGTTCATCTCCGTCATTGTATTCTTCTCTTGATTGTTTCATCGTTTTGATGAAGAAATCGCTTCTAATATATTTCAATTTTTCGCAAAAAAAAAAAAAAAAAAAAAAAAAGGTATTTGGAACCTAATCAATATCAATATATAGCTTATTCTCTTGAAAATATTTTACTCCGTAATAAATTGCCTTTTTTCTTTATTCATACAAGATTGATATATTATATTATATTATATTATACCTATATTCTAAAAGACATAGGAGAAATGAATAGTACCCGGAGGTATTTTCGACTTTTTCCCTTTTTTTTTTTTTTTTTTTTTTTTGCAAATTCAACCACAAACCACCCTACACTTTATCCAAAAAATCAAATCCATCCCCTAAACGGGGGTAAAGTGTCAATTACCCATTCTCATAAAAAATCTTAAACAAACTCCACCCAAATATTCAACGGGTCATATCTTCGCACTCGCAACGAGTTAAATTTTTCCGCCACCATCGTTAAACTCGAAATAATTTTAGGAACACAATGTCACTAGCTATACTCAAAACGGACGCTTTTTAAAAAACGCTAAATATTTGGGATACTTTTCATACACATTAATGCCCCGTTAAATTTTTAAAAGTCGACAACTCCATAGCGAAACGCGGAGATGCACATATATTGTTAATTTTAAATAACATTTAAATCTTTCACGGGTTATACCTTAGTTCGACTCGAGTTGCGTTTCAACAACATCATCGTTAGCCACAAAAAAATTTTACAAATTAAACGCAATAAAATATATTAAAAAACGAACCCCCGGCGCGAAGCGAGGGTTCGAACACTAGTTCTATTCTATATTCTAAGTATATGAAAATAAAAAAGACCAAATTTTTTTCTCGCACTACTACAAACCGTTTGACTCATCATATGCGTTTAACCTCGTTTTTTTTTTCTTTGTAGGATCATTTAAACGGATTTGAAAAAAATCATTAATTGTTATATCGAGTGCGAAATTCTCGATACAATTTTTTTAGTCGAAAAGACTTTGATTAATGATCGATTTACCTTAAGAACCGACTTGGAACAATTAGGAGTCGATTAGGATTTGATAACAAACGTTTAGGAACGAGTAGATACGGCTCAGAGGTGTTAGGGTTCACAATCTTGATAATGAACCCGAATGACGTATATATAGAGACTGCAAGTCTATCCGTACGGATGTGTTAGCCATCCGTACGGATGCAATGTATCCGTACTATAGTATTTTTATCCGTACATATGTAAACTCAGTGTAAAACTTTATGTTCTCGCACGTAGTTCAAATGAACGAGGGACTTACATTTATGAATCAACAATCTTTTATTTTTATATACTTAGAAATTCAATAATATATTAAGAAAGAAAAAAGCTATTAGTAGAATGTTTCACTAGACTCGTTAGTTAATTCCATACTGAATTAGGGACGGAGGAAGTAGTTTATATTATTCGTTAAATTCTAAGGAGCTTTTTATTTACCTCATTCTACGTATTTAAATTCTTGAAACCGGATCATAGTTTACCTCTTCAAATTGTCACACACAACTTATTAAAAATATTAACGTGAGAATAAGCTGTATAAGTTGATAAGTCGATGGGTTCCAAACAGTTGTTTATAAGATAAAGTGGGGGTATTATATGGCGGTTTTGCCTAGGGTATCAAAACACTCGGGACCCGACCAGGGGAAGAAGATATTGGTAAATATCATCATATATAATCAAAAAAAGAGTACCAATAGAAAAAATTACGCCGTTGGTACTTGTGAAGTGGCGGAACATTGTAGAGACGAGGCGGGACACCCGCCCAGTTGGATTTTTTTTTAAAAAAATTACACTAAAAAAATAAAAAATTTACTGAAAAATAAGGTTTTTTTAGTGTTCGCCCCAGCTATTATTGAAAAATTTAATATAATTTTAAACCCGCCCTGTCTTTAGTCGGGTTCAAGTTCCGCCACTGTACTTGTGGTTTATTTACATTTTCTTGATAGAACCGATAGAACCATATATAGTGAATACCCCGTATGGGGTACATTTTTTTACCAGTACCAGCAAATACAATTTAAAGGAATATGAACACCAGGTAATTAAGCTTGGGCAAGACAAACGAACAAGGGCCATAAATGAGTAAATCAGACATGTTGGGTACTATAGTTTTCAGTGTGTAATGACTGTCTATTTGCATCAATGATGGAAATACCAGATTTTCAGAGAGACTTTATCATGGAAGAAAAATATATGTGCTTACGTGGCAATAAAGTTTAATTATTGCAAGATTAAATGCCCAATCGTGGATTGGATGGGGTATCTATCATAAGATATGGTTGGTGTGCAATATTACATGACATATACTTCCTCCGTTCATTTTCTATTCAGTTCTTTTTCTATTGTTCAGTATTTTATTTTAAAATATTTTAAATTAATTATTTACTTTCATAAATAAAAAAGATTAATATGATAAAATCTCTTTGTGTCAGGGTAAAACTGGAAAGTTAACAAAAAGTACATGTGACAGGTTTTTTAAACTGTATTTTTTGTCTAAGGACAATAGAATTGAGACAAAAGGAGTATATTTTAAAAAATAAAGGGATAGAGTCTTAGGCTATTAGACTAATCTCAAACATCACACTATTTTTACAATCACATTATGTCACATTAGCGCCACCTCAGCAGCTTCTTCTTTCACATTACCAATCACATTCAGTAACAATCATCACACTAACCACATTGCGCCTACTTCAATATTTTATTTTATAATAAATTTATTATTATTATTAACATTATTATTAATATTATTAACTTTATTTTTTAAATTTGAAAATCTAACGGCTATAAAATCCGATCGTTTTTATTTTTTTCATAAAAACGGCTAGTTTTTTAATTTTACCTCTATAAATACACCCACTAACTCAAATCTTTTCACACACTTCATTTCTCAACTCAAAACCAAAATACACCAAACTACTCAAAAATGAAAACAATTCCCCCAATGATTGTTGCATATGACGTTCATTACAGAGGTGACTTCCGTAATGAAATGAAGCTTTACAAGTTCGGTAAAAAAATGTCATTTGAAGGAATCGATGCTCGTGACGTTGGTTTACAGGATCTGCTAGCGTTTTTGAAAGAATGTTTAATTGTCGGGGACGACGCGCTGCCATATATTCTTTTTCAAGTCCACAAAATGCACATCCATTGTCTTCGGATCTATATTATTTTTAAAAGATTTAACTAGAGTTGACTATTCCGGATAAATTCCATCCACCAAATAATATACTTTAGTAAATTGAAACTCATTAACTGTATAGTTACATGGAGGTAACTCGTCTTTTAATAAATATTTAAATAAATTCGATTGATATAAAACATTTATGTTGTTGTTTGAACCTGCGGGACCAAAAAAGGAATGTCAAATCCATGTATCATACGAGACAACATCCTCTAACATAATTGTTGGGTAACCATAATCACCTCGTGTATATTGCCCTTTCAATCCTCTAACATAATTGTTGGGTAAACATAATCACCTCGTGTATATTGCCCTTTCCAAGTAACGAGACAATTTCTCCAACCCCAATGCATACAATTGATGCTCCCTAGCATACCCGGAAAACCATGTATTTCTTCATGTTTTGAATTAAACATTACACATCGTGTGCATTTGGCCTTCTCATGTACTCGACAGAATATAAGTGTAAAACACTTTTGTAAAAGTTTTCCAAACACAAATAAGCATTCGATTCACCCATGTCCAAATATTCATCAAATAAATCGGGTGCAACACCGTACGCTAATTGTCTTATAGCAGACGTACATTTTTGAAAAACATTAAAACTGTAAGTAACTAGAGGGGGTGAATAGTTACTTAATACGATTTTTAAAAACTTTTTCGATGATCAACAAGATTTAAACAATCTTTGATCACTTTAATCAACTCAAACCAATGTGTGACGTGTTTATGTTGGTAGTAATGCGGAATGTAAAGTAAAGTACATAAACACAAGGATTTATAGTGGTTCGGGTAAATGTTAACTAATCCACCTTAATCCACTCTCCGATTCACTAATTGGGAGTTTTTCTTCACTTAGATCAACTTGTCTCCACCTTGGACGAATATTAATCCCAAATGGAAATTTATCAACTCCCTAATTCCCTTTAAGGAAGATGATAGCTAAGCTAGCATTTGCTTCTAATTACAAAGTACAAAGCTCACCCTTTCTAGTGATTACAATCCTAAGACAATTCTAAAGATTAATACAACACTATGTAAACTCACAAAGATAGTAATTTGAAAGTAAATTTACAACCCCTTATAATTTATGAGATTATAGAACTTCTCTTGCTAATCACAAACATATGTATATGAGTTATGTTCTTGTGATTCTCTGGTGATTTTGAGTTGTTGTATGTAAGAGGTCTAAATCTTCAAAGTTCTCCAAGTCTTGCTATTTATATGGAGAGATAAAAAAAG
The DNA here is from genome assembly GCF_046630445.1 of Rutidosis leptorrhynchoides. Lineage (NCBI taxonomy): Eukaryota > Viridiplantae > Streptophyta > Magnoliopsida > Asterales > Asteraceae > Rutidosis > Rutidosis leptorrhynchoides. The sequence continues at coordinate 372,950,316 of NC_092340.1, read as the reverse complement.
TAGCCGTTGCTAAAGCTGGGACCACGGTCGACAGTGGGTCGACCGCACGCGGTCCAGTCCAAAACTCCTATCCGATGTATAGCCGTTTGAATCAATTTTGAACTTTAATCTTTGGACTATTTACTTCATTTTAACACATGTAAAAGATACCCAACATCCTATACAAATACTATATGCATTAGATGTTTATTTACCTTGCATGAATTGCCTTGATAGTGACTTGTCATGCTAAAAGTGGAAAGTCTAACATTCTTGAATACAAGTCATGATAATCATTTGAGGTAATCTCAGTTTTGTCATAATCTTTTGTTTGTAATTAACACATTTGCTAAATCCTTATTAGTTGGTCAACATGTCATTGATGACAACAACACACTTTAATCATAAAGCATGCTAGTATTCAAATTTAAACTTGTTTGTGAATTAATTAAGCGTGTTAATGATGTCTTGACAATTTAAGCAAGTAATATCAATTTAGTAATACATCAAGTTAAATCAAGTCTAAACAATTCATAAACTTGATTTTAGACTTAAGCAAACCTATGTGTGTTAATAATTCATTATCTTTTAAGATTACTAGATTATGACATATTAAGCATTATTCCAGTATCATAAGCATATATTGAAGTAGTCCAAATACAAGTTGATGGAATTCCAACTTGTAACACATAGAAAGACAAGGTTCATGCATATACATATTAAGTAACTACTTAGCATTTAGCATTCAGCATTCAGCACATATTCAAATAATACACATGTATTAATAGCAAGTAGTCAAGTAATATTCATGTAATGACTAGCAAGAGATCACTAATTTATCTAGGATTAAACATATAGTGATAACATAGCATTGAACTAAGGGTGCAAGGTTCCACGGTCTGACCTGCGGTCGACTGTGGACCAAACCGTGAAGACTTAGTTTTCATTTTAAGCTTTGTTTGGTTTTGGTCTTTTGCTAGAGTAAGTGTGGATTAGTAAACTTGTATATATATGTCAAGATGTCTACCATCACCTCTAGTTATGTGCATATGTCATCATCAAAACACTTATTGTTTATGGATTAAGATTAGTAAAGTCATTAAGCATAATCTGCATTAACCCACAATCTCCCCCAACAAAAACCATATAAACCTGTAGCATCTTGTTTTTGTTGAAAGAAAGTAAAATATTCGGGAATAGGTTCTTGATTAAAATTAATTATACCTCGACATATGCGGATAAATAAAGACTTGCTCATACGATAGCGTCTCCAGAACTTATCAAGCGGTAAAGTGGGGTTGTCTAAAAAATAATCGTTATAGAGTTGTTTTGCTTTTCCTTCTCGATCTCGTGGAAAATGTCTTATAGGAGCTATAACACCGGCCATTTTTTTTTAAAACACACAGCGGAAGACTTTATTAACAAACACACTATAAGTCACGTCATTACATTAATCTGAGTAATTAAGTTTAAGTTTACACAACGGTGTTACGTTATTACAAAACATGATTTAAACAAAAGTCCACATCAGAGTAGGGTTGTCAAACATGTCTTCTGCATCAGCACCTATCCCGACTAGCAGTTCCTAAACCTGCAAGGGGGAAATTATGTGGGGGATTAGCGCACCGCTAAGTGAATGGAATCTATCTAACAGATATAGCTTAAGCCACACACAAGCTATATACTAACAACATTACTTGCTAACTACCAACTAGCATACAATAAGACAATACGAGGATCGGCGGCTTGTACGAGCACACGACTCCCAGCTGATCGGGCCTGAGTCTACCGATAGTCCCTGCTACCCAATTCACAGTATAGTTATCCAGATGCAGGGGGTGCATCGTTCACACTATACTTTACAATCAGTAGCCTATGGACCCAACCTCCCCTAGGCACGGTTGACCTCATACGGACTCTAACCTCACCTAAGCACGGTCTCGAGTCCCCAGTCTCCCTAGGCCCGAATGGTGCCATTCACACAGTGTACACATAATTCACATACAACATCAGGCATACTATATTATTCTAACATGGCAATTTCTACACTATGCATGGTAAAAGAGTCAATCACTGTAGCATGATATGCTACTTAAACTCTATCCGGAGATAGACCCACTCACCAATTACCAGCAACTGCTCAGTTATTATTTCTGAGCTTCCTCCTTGTCCTTATCTCTTGAGAACAGCAAAAACCAAGTTAGAATAGTGTTCCCATCAAGATTAGACACACTGACAGCGAATTATAGCAAATTAGTAAAAAAATGCGTCCGCTAAAAATTTCATGCTTAACACTTATGCATTTTCAAATTTTCAAAATTTACATCCTGAAAATCTTAAAAATACACGGACAGCGTAACGACTATAAATCAACACTTCGTAAAATATTCACTGTCTAAGACCATCGGTAGATGGTCCCATCCATCGGCCGATCGTCAACACACCATCGGTCGATGGTCTCCCCTAATCGGCCGATCGTCAAAATTACATCCGCTGGTCAAAGTCTCACACCATCGGTCGATGGTCTTGTCCACCGGCCGATCAACCCTCACCATCGGTCGATGGTCAACGACCATCGGTCGAAGATAGTTCATCAGCTGTAACAGCAGCAAAGTGACGGGTTTCAACCCAAAATTATCAAATCTCGACCTATGGCTCGTTTAAGACCCCAAAACCGAACACATCTTTTATAATAAACGTTTTGAGACATAAACCCACAAAATTTACATTCAAACAACATCAATTTAAGCACTTTTGACCCAAAATCACTTTTTAACAAAACTTACCTTCAAACTCAATTTACACACTGATTTGGACATGAAATTTGACAAATCTTACCTTGATAGACTCACAACAACACAAGGAATCAGTTTCTTGACTCAATTCAAGGACCAAATCGAGATGGAGTGATTAGGGTTTTTAAAGAGGTGAAGGTTAGGTACGAGAGTGAAGAAGAAATTTCTGAAAACATAACAAAATGAGCTGGTCAAGGCTTATATATTTGTGTTAAACACAATACCCTATCACACACGGGTATTTACCAGTTATCTGATATCTTATGCACAAGATTAGGTAACCCAAACGAGATCCAATTAAAATAAACAAACCTGTTCTGGGACCCTTGTCACAAACCGGTCACAACACTAATAAAATATTTAATATAAAAACACTTAAGACTAAGCACAAACCCTACGGGCAAAACCTGAAACTTACAACTAGCCCGGGTTTCAGTCTGTTACAGGAGCTTTGGGTATAAAGGCACCTTTGTTTTCGACTTATTTTTCTTCTAAAAAAACTATAGATTCGAGAGATTGAAGTAGATCATATGCATTTGCAATAGCTACCACCTCTTCATAACTATCATCTTCTCGATCCATAGTCGAAAATTTATAAATGTATAAGTTTTTTAATTGTAGTTTTAAGTATGAAAATTATGAGTAAATGGTTGTAGTATATATAGGGAAAAAAAAAAAAAAGCTAAACGGCTAGTCCAACGGCTATATTCAATATTGTTGCAATTATTCTTTTTTTTTAAATTTCTTTCGCGTGCTTCGATCAGTCAAACCTGGGCATAATCCAAGACGGCCACTCAACGACGGCCCAACGACGCTGTAATGACTACACCATTGCTATCAGTCTTAAAATTTATTCATTATTAATCCTAACTTAATAGGTTACATACAAAAAACACGGTTTAAGAAAAAGTGACTGTCACTTGTATTTTTTGTTTACTGATAATGCTAAAAACGAACATATATTACATAGCATTATCCCTCAAAAAAGACAAGCTTTTAGTTGCAATTGTTCTATTTACAAGTGATATTCGTTTAAATAATAAAAGGTGAAGACAAAAGACAGATTCGACGAATTGAAGACGCAAACGACCAAAAAGCTAAAAGTACAAAGTACAATCCAAGAGGTTCAAATTATTGATGAGAAACGTCTAAACGTTACAAAAGTACAAGACGCAAAACGCAAAGTACAAGATATTAAATAGTACGAAAGGACGTTCGAAAATCCGGAACCGGGACCAGAGTCAACTCTCAACGCTCGACGCAACGGAGCTAAAATTACAAGTTAACTATGCACATAAATATAATATAATATATAAATAATTCTTAAAAATTATATATATATATATATATAATATATATAAAACCGTCGGCAAGAAGCAAACAACAAAATGTGAGCTGGAAAAGCAGGCCATGCGATCGCATGGCCTGGAGGCTATATTTCCATGCGATCGCATGGGCCACTTTTTCTGGCCACATCCCTATAAAAGGCAGTCTGGTGCTCGAATTTATCATACCATCTATCTCTCTATCTCAACGTAATATATATATATATATATATATATATATATATATATATATATATATATATATATATATATATATATATATATATATATATATATATATTATAATTTTAATTTTAATTTTAATTTTAATAATAAGGTTATGTTAGCGAATGTTGTAAGGGTGTAAGTCGAAATTCTTTCCGTGTAACGCTACGCTATTATTAATCATTGTAAGTTATGTTCAACCTTTTTAAATTAATGTCTCGTAGCTAAGTTATTATTATGCTTATTTAAGCCGAAGTAATCGTGATGTTGGGCTAAATATTAAAGACATGGTAATTGGGCTTTGTACCATAATTGGGGTTTGGACAAAAGAACGACACTTGTGGAAATTAGACTATGGGCTATTAATGGGCTTTATATTTGTTTAATTGAATGATAGTTTGTTAATTTAATATAAAGATTTACAATTGGATGTACCTATAAATAACCATATACACTCGATCGGACCGATGGGCGGGATATTTATAAGTACTAATAATCGTTCATTTAACCGGATACGGGAATGGATTAATAGTCAATGGACTTATTAAAACAGGGGTGAATTATATACAAGGAAAATTGGTGTAATTATAGTTTAAGTCCCCAATTAGTTGGAATATTTGACTTCGGATATAAGGATAATTTGACGAGGACACTCGTACTTTATATTTATGTCTGATGGACTGTTATGGACAAAAACCAGATGGACATATTGAATAATCCAGGACAAAGGACAATTAACCCATGGTAATAAACTAAAATCAACATTTCAAACATCATGATTACGAAAGTTTAAATAAGCATAATTCCTTTATTTCATATTTAATTGCACTTTTAATTATCGCACTTTTATTTACTGTCATTTTATTTAAATGCACTTTTAATTATCGTACTTTTTAATTATCGCAATTTTATTTATCGTCATTTTATTTATCGCATTTTTATTTATCGCAATTTCATTATCGTTATTTACTTTACGCTTAAAATTAAGTTATATTTATTTTTAATATTTTACATTAGGTTTTAACTGCGACTTAAGTTTTAAAATCGACAAACCGGTCGTTAAACGGTAAAAACCTCCTTTTTATAATAATAATAATACTACTTATATATATATATATATATATATATATATATATATATATATATATATATATATATATATATATATATATATATATTATATTTTTACAAATATAGTTTTTAAAAATATAGCGTTAAACTTGGCTAAGATCCCTGTGGAACGAACCGGACTTACTAAAAACTACACTATTGTACGATTAGGTACACTGCCTATAAGTGTTGTAGCAAGGTTTAGGTATATCCACTCTATAAATAAATAAATAACTTGTGTAAAATTTTATCGTATTTAATAGTATTTTGTAGTAAAAATATAACTATTTTGTATACACCTCGCATAACATCAAGTATTTTTGGCGCCGCTACCGGGGAACTACTTAAACGCCAGAAGCAAAACGCTATATATATATATATATATATATATATATATATATATATATATATATATATATATATATATATATATATATATATATATATATATAAAAGATTCTTAGTTTACTTTTGTAAAAATACGCTTTTGTAAAAATACATTTTAATTATTAAAAATACAAAAATATAAAAAGAAAAATAAAAAAATTATATATTTTTAATAGTTTGTTAAATATATATAAAATTATAAAGTTTCTTTATTTTTATTTTAGTTCTTAAAATATAAGTTTTTATTTATATAAATATTTTTTTAAAAATAGAAAATTAAATATAAAACAAAAAACAGAAAAAAAATATTTAAAGTAATCGGGCCGAGGACTGTAGCAGCCCAACACCTGGCCCGAAACCCTACTCCATACGACCGCATGAATTTATAACGCGAAGACCATGCGATCGCATGACTTGATTTGACAGGCCTGGTAACCTCAGCCGACAGATTAGGGTTAGGATTATTTAATAATTATTATTAATTATTTAGTTAATTAGGGTTTAGTTATTTTAATTATTTAGTTTTAGTTTTATTATTTTTGTATTTTTAGTTTTAATTAGTTTTATTAAAAACTTAATACTTTTATAAATAAATAATATAAAAAATAATATTTTTATAAAAATTGTACTTTTTACAACTTTAAGTTTATTTTTATATTTTGTATCTTTTTATTTGTTTTAGCGTAATATTTGTATTTTTCGTTCGTATTTAGTTTTAAGTCATAGTTTTTGCCATAGTTATTTTTATTTCTAGATTTTTAGGCTTTGCCGTAAAAATCCCTTAAGTACTTTTTCTTTAGACTAAGATTTAGGCGCTTTAGAATTTTGCGACGCCGTTTTATAAATTTTAGTACTTTTTAAGTTATTGCCGTTTTGGATATAGTATTTCTTTTAAGCTTTAATATTTTTAGACGCAACTTTTAATTCTTAGTTTTTAGACTTTTAAGTTTCGACGTTCTACGTTCTTTTTATTATTTTTCGACCTTTTTTGACGCGCTCTTTTTCTTTCTTATTTCTCGATGCTCTAGTTTTTAGGATATAGAATTTTCTATTTCTTCTCTAAAATTTCTTTAAATTTTAACGAAAAATTATTTTAAGCGGTTAAATTGATACACATTCAAAATTTTCTGATTCGTAATAATAGTTGGATTTGTTAGTGGCGAGTTGTGGGCTTCTGATTTAAAGGGTCCTGGCTACCTGCTGCATCTATTGGCTATTCGAAACGTGGGCAAAATCAGAAAAGTCTATTAATTTGATAACTTATATAATTTTTATTTTTATAACTAATAGGATATTCAGTGAATGCACCGAGCAAAACGTTCACCACCTTTCATACGTTCACCACCTGTAACTCGATCAAGACATCTAGCCAATATTGTATCCGTTGATTTTTCTTTAGAATCGTCATCCAGTCGACCAAGTACTCCAATTCAAATTTTTGATAATCCATTTTTTGAACCCGACCTCACAATTGAGAATCCGGAGGATATTCAGGGACAATTCAGAGATCCTGAACCACTAATCTTTCCTCCGGAACCACCAATCATTCAAACGGAGATTGTCGAAGAACAAACCATTAAATCAGAATCCTCGAGTGATTCAGATTCAACAAATTCAATCATGGAAAATCTGGAACCTCTAAGTATGGAAGACCGAATGAGAGCTAAACGCACTGGCCAAGGTCACGCAATTACTCAACCTGACATTAATGCGTCAGATTATGAAATCAAAGGACAAATCCTACATATGGTAACTAATCAATGCCAATTTAGTGGTGCGCCGAAGGAAGATCCAAATGAACATCTTCGTACCTTTAATAGGATCTGTACTCTATTTAAAATCCGAGAAGTTGAGGATGAACAGATCTATCTAATGTTATTTCCTCGGACTTTAAAGGGAGAAGCCAAAGATTGGTTAGAATCGTTACCTGAAGGGGCGATTGATACATGGGATGTTTTAGTTGAAAAATTTCTTAAACAATTCTTTCCAGCATCTAAAGCCGTAAGACTTCAAGGAGAAATTGTTACGTTCACACAAAAGCCAAACGAAACTCTTATGAAGCGTGGACAAGATTGGGAAAGTTATTGAGAGGATGTCCGCAACATGTAAGACCCAAATATTTATTGTACATAATGTATTTATGGTGTACGATGCGTGTATGAAGTGTACGAAGCACGTACGTGTTGCTTGCTCGAACATCGAAGGAAACTGGACGTTGTCTGAAGTGACAAAGTGTGTACGTATCTTTTCAACCCCAAATAAAGTTTGTGTTGGTGTTTCAAAGCCTTACCATTGGAAAGAAAATCTTATTACGTTTCCAACGATATTTGATTCATCGAAAACGGAGCTACGGTCAAAAAGTTATGGCCAAAACAAGTTTCTGAAAACTGACCTGTAGGTTGGAGCAGCGCTCCACCATTTGGCGCGGCGCTCCGATTGCTGCTGATGCAATTTTCAGCCTTTTTAAAAGGTTTAAATGAGGGGTACTTTGGTCTTTTCATTTAGGGTCGGTTTAGGGTCATCAAGACTGATCTAGAACTCCATTGGAGCTCATTTCTCACCCACACAAACACTCTCATCCACATCAAGAGAGAGAGAGGAAGAGTTCTAGAGTGAGAGAGCTTGATTTAGAGAAGAAGGAGTCAAATTCTTGCCAAAGCTCGGGTTTTAAAGTTGTTCATATCGCTCCTAGCTATGTTTTGGTAGTATTGGTAAGTTCTAACTTCGAATTTCATTTGTTAGATTTGATATTCAAGTTAGGGTTTGAGATTGTTAGTTGTAAAACCCATTTGGTTGATGAAGAGGGTTTATGGAAACTTTCTATTTTGATATTTGGCTGGTTTTGGGTTGGTTAATGATTTAACCATGTTTAAGACTTGTAAATGGTGTATAATCACTAGTGTTAGTGATTATTGGTGTTTTGGAAACCATTAGGGTTCTTATGGTTGACTAATTTTGACTAGAGTCAAAATTAGGGTTTGTTGATGATTATGACTCAATTGCCAATTTAATAAGGTTTATAAACTTAAAATGGATTAAGTTGAAGCATAGAACCGAGTTAAATATGTTTTGGTGTCAAAACTTGCTAATGGCTTGATATTGACTTCTTATGGGTCAAATTAGGGTTGAAGTGTCATTTTGGGCAAGATAGGTGTTTAACACCTATGATTGGGTTTGATTGGCATATTAGGACCATTCTCACTTGTGTTAGTGATTATTCGTTAGTTTGGGCGCGGTTTGTGCTCGAAAGTGCATTTGGGTAGAAATTGCACTAGTTGTCAATTTGGGTTGATTTGTATATCCACCCTAATTGTGTTACTTGTTATGTAATAAATGGATTAGGTACATTCCATCGGCGATTGCGGATTTCGGTAGCATTCTTCAAGACGACAAGGTGAGTGTTAATATCCTATATGCATTTGTATGTGTAGGATGGGTGCAGGTCGGGTGAAGGGGTTCTCGCTTATAGAGCTCGCTTCTCGTATAGGTGGAATTGTTGGACTTGTGTATAGGTCCAATTGGCACGGTTGTGCGTTTTGGTTGACCACTTTGGCGAGGCGTACACTTTTTGTGTACGATATCACATGGGCGTGTGATGTGGACTTATATAACCCCAATGACGAAGGGTTAATATAGTGAGTGGAATAATTATATGCGTAGGTATATAATGTATTTATTTGTTGTAGCGTGAGATGTGAAGTGTCGATGTGCTAAGACACCACATTTCACGTGACGATTGAAGTGTCGATGTGCTAAGACACCACTCAAAGTAATGTGACGGGTGAAGTGTCGATGTGTTAAGATGCCACTCCAAGTAAGTTGAAGGGTGAAGTGCCGATGTGTTAAGGCGCCACTCGAGGTGAAGTATCGACGTGTTAAGATGCCACCTCAAGTAAAATGAAGAGTGAAGTGTCGAAGTGTTAAGACACCACTCGGGGTGAAGTGTCGACGTGTTAAGACGCCACCCGGGGTGAAGTATCGAAGTGTTAAGATGCCACCCATGGGGTTAGTGTACGAAGTGTTAAGTGCACTAATGGTTGTTATGAACATCAATGACTTGTTTCGCGAAGTCATTCCCTTGCGAAGATTTGGTTAACCATGGTTATTGTGTTGTAACCGTAAGCAAATTATGTTATTTGAGATATATATATATATATATATATATATATATATATATATATATATATATATATATATATATATATATATATATTGTATACATATAATGTTGTATTGTCGTGATGTAGCTAACCCTCCGGGTGTAGCTTATTGGCATTGTTCACATCGTTGTTGGTGAACTTATATTTCGTCGATGTATCTTTAGCTCGTTACTTAGTGATCTTACGGTATGCTTAGACTAGCTTGCCTTTATGCTTGGATGCTCCGGTATGCGGTATTTGGTTTTGTGTGGCGTGTCCATTTTATGAATATATATGTATGTAGTATATTCTCACTCACTAAGCGTTAGCTTACCCTCTCGTTGTTTACCTTTTTATAGATTTGCATGGATGCGGTGGCTCGGGTAAGCGTGGGACTAGTGGACTCGCGTAGTTGCTTTAGAAGGCTTGCTTTTGAATTGATTAGGATTGGGTAGCGTATCCCCAATCGCCATGCTCGGCTTTATTTGGTGTTACAAATCATGTGATTGAAAACTTGTATTTTCATATGAAAGCCGTAAAACGGTCGATGTGGGCCCGGCCTCGTAAAACTTATTTTATGAATGGAACGTGTTAGTTTTTCATATATGAATAGGTTGTGAAAAGCGTTTTGTCTAAATACGTCGGGAAGTGGTCAAACATTTTTGCATTTCATGACTTTTTGGACAGGCCAGTTTGGCGCGCCGCGCGGCCATATGGCGCGCCGCGCCATATGCTGTTCTAGCAAAAAAAAAAATTATTTGATATTTCCGCGTGATCGTTTGTATTACGGGTTGGGTTGTTACACAACATGGTTTAGACACTTATCAAATAGTACAAATATTCTACCAAGGATCCGACATCACTACACGAAAAGACATCGATATAGCAGCTGGTGGTTCAATTATGAAGAAAACAGCAACTGAAGCTTACAAAATTATTGATAACACTGCTTCCCACTCACATGAGTGGCATCAAGAAAAAGATATCGTTAGATCATCTAAAGCGGCTATAGCCGATTCTAGCCATGACTTTGATTCCATTTCTGCAAAGATAGATGCTGTCGAGAGACGAATGGAAAAGATGACTAATGATATTCACTCAATACGAATTAGTTGTGAGCAGTGTGGAGGACCACATTTAACAAAAGATTGTCTCAGTATTGAAAAACAATGGAACAATGAGAGAATGTTTCATACATGAACCAAAGACCTGGAAATAATTATCAAAATAATTATCAACCGCCAAGACCAATCTACAATCAAAACCAGAATTATAACCGAAATGTTCCATACAACAACCAACAAGGTCCTAGCAATCAACAAGTATCCAATAATACTTACAATTAGCAAAGACCTATTTTTCAAAACAAACTACCACAAACCGATGATAAAAAGCCAAATTTAGAAGATATGATGTCGAAGCTAGTTGAATCTCAAACGCAGTTTTTCACATCTTAGAAACAAACCAATGAACAAAATGCTCAAGCATTTAGAAATCAACAAGCTTCTATTCAAAATTTAGAACAAGAAGTAAGTAACCTAGCAAGGTTGATAGGTGAAAGAAAATCGGGAAGTCTACTTAGTGATACAAATGCTAACCCCCTGAATGAAACAGCTAAAGCCATTACCACAAGAACTGGCATTACACTTAAACCACCTGAAATGCCTGTAATCTCTGATGAAGCTATTCCTACTACATAAGAACCACAGTCTGAACAAGATAAGGAAACGGAACCGGTAGTTGAAAAGGTTAATGAAGATAACACAGTTAAAGCTAAACCTTATGTTAAACCATACCAACCACCACTTCCTTACCCAAGTAAAATGAGAAAAGAGAGACTTGAAGCCGAGCAATCCAAATTCTTGGATATGTTTAAACAAATAAATTTCAATCTTCCTTTCATTGATGTAATTTCAGGAATGCCTAGATATGCTAAATTTCTGAAAGATCTAATCACAGATAGAAAGAAAATGGAAGAACTTTCGGCTGTTACCATGAATGCTAATTGTTCTGCAGTACTGTTGAATAAGATACCAGAAAAACTATCAGATCCAGGAAGTTTCACAATTCCATGTTTTCTGGGTAGTCTTAGTTCAATAGAAGCATTGGCAGATTTAGGTGCTAGTATAAATTTAATGCCGTATTCACTATACGCTAAACTAGACCTTGGAGAATTGAAACCAATAAGCATACAACTAGCCGATCGATCAGTAAAATATCCTAGAGGGATAATGGAGAACATGCTATTTAAAGTTGGTACTTTAGAATTTCCAGTAGATTTTGTTATTCTGGACATGGAAGAAGATTCTCGAGTTCCTCTCATATTAGGAAGACCATTCTTAAATACGGCTAAAGCAATAATAGACGTGTTCGGTAAGAAACTGACCCTAAGTATAGAGGATGAGAGTGTTACCTTTTCAGTTGATAGAGCTATGCAACAACTGCAATCTGCAGATGATACATGTTATTATATTCAAACTATGGATTCACATGCAGAATTGTTAGAAGAATTTCCAAAATTATCAGGAACAGGAGAATGTTCTTTAGGAGAAGGAACTGAACCAATTGATGAAGCTGAAAAGTTAACCGCACTCATGGCTAATGAATATGAACCAACAACAGAAGAACTTCAAATGCTAAAAGAGGAAGACAGATATCGATACAAATCATCGATAGAAGAACCACCGACATTAGAGTTAAAGCCACTTTCAAACCATTTGGAATACGCTTATTTACATGGTGAATCTGAATTGCCTGTAATAATATCGTCTTCTCTTACGGAAAATGAAAAATCTTAACTCATTTCTGTGCTAAGAGCTCATAAACCAGCTATTGCATGGAAGATTCTTGATATTAAAGGAATAAGTCCTTCATATTGCACACATAAAATCCTAATATGTGCAACGCCAACAAAGACTAAATCCTAATATGAAAGATGTTGTTAAGAAAGAAATAATTAAACTGCTAAATGCAGGTTTAATTTATCCAATCTCTGATAGTCCATGGGTAAGCCCAGTTCAATGCGTACCTAAGAAGGGTGGCATGACTGTCATCACAAATGAGAAAAATGAGCTTTATCCTACTAGGACTGTAACAGGATGGCGTGTTTGTATTGATTATAGAAAATTAAATGACGCCACCAGAAAAGATCACTTTCCCTTACCTTTCATTCATCAAATGTTGGAAAGATTAGCCGAAAATAGTTACTATTGTTTTCTTGATGGTTTTTCTGGATATTTTCAAATTCCAATAGCACCCGAGGACCAAGAGAAAATCACGTTCACGTGCCCTTATGGTACTTTTGCTTACAAACGCATGCCATTTGGACTTTGCAACGCCCCTGCAACCTTTCAGAGGTGCATGATGGCGATTTTTCACGACATGATAGAAGAATGCATGGAAGTTTTCATGGATGACTTTTCAGTCTTCAGTGATACTTTTGAATCATATCTAGTTAATCTTGAACGAATGCTTATTAGATGCGAACAATCAAATCTAGTACTTAATTGGGAGAAATGCCATTTCATGGTTAAAGAATGCATCGTTCTTGGTCATAAAATTTCAAAGGAAGGAATTGAAGTGGATAGAGCTAAAGTAGATGTAATTGCTAAACTTTCACATCCCACCAATGTTAGAGGAGTTAGGAGTTTTCTAGGGCATGCCGGTTTTTACCGATGTTTCATAAAAGATTTTTCTAAAATTGCCACTCCTATGAATAAACTCCTAGAAAAGGATGCTCCATTCATCTTTTCGGATGAATGCATCAAATCTTTTAATATTCTTAAAGAAAAACTCACTAATGCGCCGATCATGATAACTCCAAATTGGAATCTACCATTTGAACTAATGTGCGATGCAAGTGATTTTGCAATGGGAGCCGTTTTAGGACAAAGGATTGAAAAATGATTTCAACCTATTTATTACGCTAGTAAGACATTACAAGGAGCATAAATAAATTACACAACTACTGAAAAAGAACTCCTTGCCATTGTCTTTGCTTTTGATAAATTTCGTTCATATCTCGTTCTAGCTAAAACGGTGGTCTATACCGACCATTCTGCTCTTAGATACCTATTTTCAAAACAAGATGCTAAACCAAGATTAATCCGTTGGATCTTACTCTTACAAGAGTTTGATATTGAGATCCGAGACAAAAAGGGAGCAGAAAATCTCGCAGCTGATCATCTTTCTCGTCTTGAAAATTCTGAATTAGAAGTTCTAAATGAATCGGCCATACAAGATAACTTTCCTGATGAATATCTATTGAAGATAGATTATAGTGAAATTCCATGGTTTGCAGACTATGCAAACTACTTAGTATGTGGATTCCTTGAAAAAGGGTTGTCGTACCAAAAATGAAAGAAATTCTTTAGTGATATAAAACACTATTTATGGGAAGATCCACATTTGTTTAAAAGTTGTCCCGATGGAATAATACGCCGATGTGTATTCGGAGATGAAGCTAGTCAAATCTTAAACCATTGTCACACAGGACCAACAGGAGGGCATTATGGGCCTCAACTCACAGCAAGAAAAGTTTACGATGCTGGATTCTATTTGCCTACAATTTTCAAAGATGCACACCTTCTTTTGCAAATCCTATGATGCATGTCAAAGGGCCGGAAAAATAAGTCAACGTGATGAAATGCCACAAAATGTCATTCAAGTATGTGAAGTATTTGACATTTGGGGTATTGACTTTATGGGTCCATTTTCAAAATCTCATAATAATCTCGACATTCTCGTTGCCATTGATTATGTATCTAAATGGGCGGAAGCACAAGCTCTCCCGACTAACGATGCACAAGTTGTAGTCAACTTCTTAAAACGTCTTTTTGCTAGGTTTGGAACACCGAAAGCTTTAATAAGTGATCGGGGTACTCATCTTTGTAACAATCAACTTGAGATAAAATCTCCACTGCTTATCACCCACAAACAAGTGGAAAAGTTGAAAATGCCAACCGAGCTTTAAAACGTATTCTAGAGAAAACCGTTGGATCAAATCCGAAGGAATGGTCCATGAAATTGGAGGATGCACTCTGGGCTTTTAGAACAGCCTACAAAAATCCAATTGGAACCACACCTTTTAGACTCGTTTACGAAAAAGCATGTCATCTTCCAGTAGAAATTGAACACAAAGCATTTTGGGCTTTGAAGACATGTAATCTTGATTTACATGAAGCTGGACGTCTACGGTTAAGCCAAATAAACGAATTAGAAGAATTAAGACATGAAGCATACGAAAATTCGTTAATCTATAAGGAAAGAACGAAGAAATGGCATGATAAAAGAATCAGAAGTTCAAAAGAATTTAAAGAAGGAGACAGAGTTCTTCTTTTCAATTCTCGATTCAAGCTATTTCCTGAAAAATTGAAATCAAGATGGTCTGGACCATTCATAGTCAAAAGAGTTTTCCCATACGGAACAGTAGAATTAATAAATTCAAATGAGATTGAATTTAAAGTTAGTGGTCACAGAGTTAAACATTACATAGATAATCCAATGGAAGTTGAAGATGAAGTTAATCACAATTTCGACACCACAGATAACTAAGTGTGGGAAGGTTCGAATCTTTTTAGGGTAATATATATTAGAGTTAGATATTCTGTTTTCGTGTAGTTCTCGAGAATGGAATCCGAATGGTCTTTCCCTAGCAGACCCTAAAGAAGTAGTCTTCTCCCCCCCATTCTGAATTTTTATTTTTTTAGGTTTTACGAGATGAAGAATTCCTTTGATCTGAACCATGGTCTAATGCTACATGCTATGATTACTAAACGTAATAATGACACACTTCCGAGTGAACTGGTATCCTTCATAAGAGGCAAAATGGACGGAGTAAGAAAAGAACTCAGAAAAGATCATCATAAGATACATTTTGGTAAAGGAAAATCAAAATCCGCAACAAAAAGAAGAGCACGACACCTTGAAAGATGTTATAAATGCGGAAAATGGTCACACGAAGGTAAATGTTCAAATAATCAAACATATTCAAATACCGAATTTGTTACTCTATGCAGAGAAGGACCGTTCATATGTTTACAAAAAAAGATATTGAAGATTCGAGGTTATGCTTACGTAGCTATGGAGAACCAAATCACACGACTCTCCTATGAGTCGGCTAAAGCAGGTCTCTGAGAATTCTTTCTCACAGGTAAGTATGTACAGTTTTTATTTATTTTTATTGCTTTTAACCTTTTGATAATAAACGCTGAATCGTTTGCTATAAAGTATTAAATTGGTATTCAATAAAATTAGCTATGCGTAACCGAAATTATTGATATCATACAAAAATTTATTACATCACTGCGAAATTTAACGTTTATTCTTAAGGTATAAATATCTTTAATCAATCAACCCAAAATATTTCAGAAATTCGTCAGGAGTAAAACTAGGTAATATAGCCGAAATTATTTTACCGAAAAGAGGGGCGTATATTTTTGATAATATTTGATTGATTAAAGTGAGATAAAAAACCAAAAAGATTTTTAATTTTAATTTTAATTTTTTTATTTTTTAAAATTAATATATAAATATTAAATGATTATTGTAAACTTTTTAAAATCAATATATTTAAGTTTGTACATATTTAAAAAATTAATATTTTTAATATAAGTTTGTATGTATAAAAACAAAAATATAATATAAATTTGGTGTGAATTTTTTATTTTATGCATTTTAAATTCAAGTTTGGTGTGAATTTAAAAACAAAAATTTACTTTATTTCATTGAGTTAAAAATGTGATTTCTAAAAATTCGTCGTAAGTTGAAAACTAGGTCGTTGAACCGAAATTGCTTTACCCGAGGGATGGACGAGAAATTTTATTATCATTATTTTTAAACTTATTGAATTAAAGTATACCAAAAACATTAAAAAAAAAAACCAAAAATCGTTGCTTTTAAAACAAACGCCAATATGTTTGGAAACTTTGGTAAAATTTAATCAATTTTCTACGCTAATCACCCTCAATAATTTAAATTGTTACTGATTTCTTGAAAATGAGGGCATTGCAAGATCTTAAGTGTGGGAAAGGATTAAATTCTTTCGGATTTTTAAAATTTTAAACTTAAACAATTGGTTATCATTAAAAAATACTAGTAACGCAGTAGTTGTATTAGAATCTAGTGCTCTCTGATAATAAAGAACAGCCCTAGTCTTATATACTGACTACCCAATTCTAGTAAAAAAAAAAATTTCAAAATTTTCAACTAAATGAACTCAAAATCAAGTTTATACAAATTTATGAACGATAAAACTAGGTGTTAACACCGAAATTATTGTTACCTCGGAAAGGATATAAATTGAGAAACAACCCAAAATGTTAGAATTCATTTAAAATGTAATAGAGGAAAATAAAAAAGCAAAGAAAGGAAAATAAAAGCCAAGTGTGGGAAAAATTTACCAAGTTATTTAGAACATATGTCACATATTTTTGTACAAATAATTGAAGATACTTTTGTTTTGGACAATATTAACTGTTTTACCCGGTAAATTGTAATATATTTGAAAGAAAGATGGATCTACACGATGAATCAATTCCATCATTAAAAGGAAGTAATGTCTTCTGAAAAAGAAACGCGCTTCTTGATTTAGGTCAGGAAGTTGTCGTCCAGACCAGTTGTAGAGTCTACGAAAAACCTTGAAAATTTTTCTTGAAAATCAGCTGGAAATCCACGGACCTCAGCATCAAACAGGGTCACCAAGTGGTCAGACTTATCCTAACCATGAGAGGATCTGTCTCGTAAAATGGAGAGGGCACCGTGAAAATTAGCTTGATAAGACTAATGAATCAGACCCCAGAAAAGATAATCTCCTTAAAGATTAAAAATTAGCTTTTAAGACTGATATTACTCAATCCTTGAGATTGACCTTAAAAATTGAGAATTCAAACTCATGGAATTCAATGATATCTAAACTCGAGCTTGAACGAGAAAATATTTTGATCAAATTACAAACCGATTTATTTTCTGAAAACCCTATTTTCAATGTGTTCATTACCATTGAACATAAAATCCTAGGAATTCACCTGGAATTCATTAGGTCACCTGAGCCAAATCGGGTGTCAACCGTAAGAACGGTGGTTGCATAGCATGGTCAAAGACAGAACCTTGTGCCAGACCGAAAAACTATAGGGTGAGCTTTACTATTGCTCCTACCAAGGATAGTAATTGCATCCGACACGTTATAGACCATAATTAAAAGCATGTCAGGGGACATTGCCTTAATAGTTGCTTGTTCAACGCTTTCCTTTACAACCGGACGGTAGTTTACCGAAAGGTAATATACGGAGCAAGTATACTTGACTTTTTGCTTTCCTAATACAAGGTTAGCAAGTGGGTGACACAAAACTGCAAGTTTTGAGCTAAAATTTTCAAATCTGAAACCCACCAAACCCACAAAAACAATTTGCAAACACCGGTGAAGGGTTATTCCAGAAAACTTATCTAGGGTAAAAGCTAGATTGTATTTTCAAAAGATCAAATGTTTTCATAAAGATCCAATTTCCTTAAGGATCTAAATTTTCATAGTCATGTGGGACTGTAAACCACATCGTTACTACCATTGTTCATACCGCCGTATAAAAATCACTGATGTACAAAGTGTGAAGAATAAAGAAGTGATTCTAGTATTTTTATTTCAAGACTATATTGCTTGAGGACAAGCAACGCTCAAGTGTGGGAATATTTGATAATGCTAAAAACGAACATATATTACATAGCATTATCCCTCAAGAAAGACAAGTTTTTAGTTGCAATTGTTCTATTTACAAGTGATGTTCGTTTAAATAATAAAAGGCGAAGATAAAAGACAGATTCGACGAATTGAAGACGCAAACGACCAAAAAGCTCAAAAGTACAAAATACAATCCAAGAGGTTCAAATTATTGATGAGAAACGTCTAAAAGTTACAAAAGTACAAGACGCAAAACGCAAAGTACAAGATATTAAATAGTACGAAAGGACGTTCGAAAATCCTGAACCGGGACTAGAGTCAACTCTCAACGCTCGACGCAACGGAGCTAAAATTACAAGTTAACTATGCACATAAATATAATATAATATATAAATAATACTTAAAAATTATATATATATATATATATATATATATATATATATATATATATATATATATATATATATATATATATATATATATATATATATATATATATATTTATAAAACCGTCGGCAAGAAGCAAACAACAAAATGTGAGCTGGAAAAGCAGGCCATGCGATCGCATGGCCTGGAGGCTATATTTCCATGCGATCGCATAGGCCACTTTTTCTGGCCACATCCCTATAAAAGGCAGTCTGGTGCTCGAATTTATCATACCATCTATCTCTCTATCTCAACGTAATATATATATATATATATATATATATATATATATATATATATATATATATATATATATATATATATATATATATATATATATATAATTTTAATTTTAATTTTAATAATAAGGGTATGTTAGCTAATGTTATAAGGGTGTAAGTCGAAATTCTGTCCGTGTAACGCTACGCTATTATTAATCATTGTAAGTTATGTTCAACCTTTTTAAATTAATATCTCGTAGCTAAGTTATTATTATGCTTATTTAAGCCGAAGTAATCGTGATGTTGGGCTAAATATTAAAGACAGGGTAATTGGGCTTTGTACCATAATTGTGGTTTGGACAAAAGAACGACACTTGTGGAAATTAGACTATGGGCTATTAATGGGCTTTATATTTGTTTAATTAAATGATAATTTGTTAATTTAATATAAAGATTTACAATTGGATGTACCTATAAATAACCATATACACTCGATCGGACACGATGGGCGGGATATTTATAAGTACTAATAATCGTTCATTTAACCGGACACGGGAATGGATTAATAGTCAATGGACTTATTAAAACAGGGGTGAATTATATACAAGGAAAATTGGTGTAATTATAGTTTAAGTCCCCAATTAGTTGAAATATTTGACTTCGGATATAAGGATAATTTGACGAGGACATTCGCACTTTATATTTATGACTGATGGACTGTTATGGACAAAAACCAGACGGACATATTGAATAATCTAGGACAAAGGACAATTAACCCATGGTAATAAACTAAAATCAACACGTCAAACATCATGATTACGAAAGTTTAAATAAGCATAATTCCTTTATTTCATATTTAATTGCACTTTTAATTATCGCACTTTTATTTACTGTCATTTTATTTAAATGCACTTTTAATTATCGTACTTTTTAATTATCGCAATTTTATTTATCGTCATTTTATTTATCGCATTTTTATTTATCGCAATTTCATTATCGTTATTTACTTTACGCTTAAAATTAAGTTATATTTATTTTTAATATTTTACATTAGGTTTTAACTGCGACTTAAGTTTTAAAATCGACAAACCGGTCATTAAACGGTAAAAACCCCCTTTTTATAATAATAATACTACTTATATATATACTTATATTTTTACAAATATAGTTTTTAAAAATATAGCGTTAAACTTGGCTAAGATACCTGTGGAACGAACCGGACTTACTAAAAACTACACTGCTGTACGATTAGGTACACTGCCTATAAGTGTTGTAGCAAGGTTTAGGTATATCCACTCTATAAATAAATAAATAAATTGTGTAAAATTGTATAGTATTTAATAGTATTTTGTAGTAAAAATATAACTATTTTGTATACACCTCGCATAACATCATTTACTTTACAGTTTTATCTAGTTTTTTGTCTCACTTGAATCCTTACAAAAGAATTTTAACCAATTATTCTTATCTATTTATGAAAGTGAACTATTAATTTGGGACAGCCCAAAAAGAAAAGATTGACTATTAAGATGGGACCCAATGAGTACCAAATTTAGGTGTTGTACTATACAACAATATAAACCATATTTAATGGTGCATATATAATTTTAGTAGTGTACAAATTGTAACTCATTTTATATAAATGAAATGCTTTAGATATGTATTGAAATCGAGTTCTTTTGCATTTGCATACGCGGGAGTATGGTACAACAGTTGTTTCTTTTCCGGTGAAGGGTTACATGGCAATTTGCTTTGAAATTGATTATGGAGTTCTCTAGAAATTTTTTGTAAATGGTGGGTTCTGCTCATATCTAGTAACGTCCATTTGAAGATTTCCCTTTGGTGCAGTATCTTAAAGTTTTCTCTTAATTGATATAGGAAGTGAGTATAACCCGTGACTTTCTGGATATGATCAAGTTGATTACTAATTGCTCATGTCAGTGACCTTAATACGATCGTTCAATATTCCCCCATATCATTTTTCACAATTTTCTCACACAACCCCCACCCCCACACACAATTATTCCACAAAAGATGGGGCACCATAAATCTTGTGGTAGGTTATTCATTACATATTCATTTTGTAACACCGTACTTTTTAATACACACATTTTTTTTAAAGACACTCACAGCGGAAGACTTATTAATTTACATATCATGTATTAGTACATACTATATGATTACACAAAATCACGGGTATTACGTATTAATACAAACCATTTGACCATATTGTTTATTACAAAACATCAGAGTTATTCACTGTGTCAAACATCTTCACTTGCCTTGCAAAACCCACCAAAAGCTGCTAATCTATACCTGCAGGGCAAAACACTGTGAGGGAATTAGCATAACGCTAAGTGAATGGAAATATCTAGGTGGACATCACTACAAGCATTAAGCACAGCTTAAATGCACTGATCACTAATCACTTAAAGCCATACACAAGAGGACCGACAACCCATAGCTGATCTGTAAAGACTCGACTTTTTCGACTTGCTTTTGTGCTTTGTGCTTTCACGAAAATGGGTATTTGTGCGTACTGAGCTATATTATACTCTGGGATCTTACTACTTGTGGATTACTTTCGTTTATATGTGAAAACATGCCTTTAAGTATGTAGGATACTTAACTTGATCCCCAGAAGCCTTTATGACCGTTAGTGTCACTTGACGTTTAGAACGAACTGCGTACTGTGTACACGTTTAACTTTTATTGTAATCGGAATATTATGACTACGAAATACTAATTGTTATTTTATAATAACAATTACTTGGGGTTTTGGATGCTTAATTACGCTTAGTAATTTACTAGAGCACACTAGTTAGTCTTGTTGGACTTTCTACCTTGTTGGACTTTAGACCACCCTACACTAGCTAGTGGACTATTTAATTAGCCCAATTTTTATTAGTTAATGACCCATATTAATGTAATACAAATGCCCATTTATTAGAGGGAACATACTAGCATTTTTGTTAACCATTATCTTTAATGTTGCATGGGATCCTAACATAAGCACCAACTTTAGACAACCATTAACCAAAAAGCAAAAAAGGTGTCCCCCTTGTCCCCCCTAAACCCCACGGCCACCATCCCCTCCCCATACCCTCACCTTCTATAAATACCAAGCTTATTCATCCCATTTCACACTTGATTTCATTTACAAATTACACACACTTACTCTCTAATTCTCTCTCTAGTCTTTCTCACTTTAAAAAGTGTAAGTTTTAAACTTTCTTCTTCTTCTTCTTCCCTTCTCATTTATGACATCATCATCATCATTGGATCTAGCTCTTTAGCTTTTAGATTTTGTTATATCCTGTAGATTCAAACATGGATTTGAATTCTTCAAGAACATGGAAGATTCAAGCTTTCTAGCTTTGAATCTTCACTTATTTTGTAGATCTAAACCTTTTTAGCTTTTAATCACTTTATTTTGTTGCAAAGATTCAAACTTGTGTTTGTAATCTTCATGTAACTTGAAGATCTAGCTTCATGCTTCAAGATCTTCAAGAACAACCAAGATTCTAGCTTTGAATCTTCATTTATTTTGTCGGATCTAGGTTTTCTAACTTATGATCTCATTATTTTGTTATAAAGATCAAAACTTGTGTTTATGATCTTCATGTATCTTGAAGATCTAAGCTTTATGCTTCAAGATCTTCAAGAACACCAAAGATTCAAGCTTTCTAGCTTTGTGATCTTATAACTTGTGTGAAAAGGATCCAAGCTCTCTAGATTAGGGTTCCATTACTTTGTTTGATGGAATTATGTTCATACTTGTTTGATTGATGGAAAGTTTGTAGCTTTAGTTGTAAATAGAACTTGTATTTGTGTTAAGACTAAGAATATGATGTAACATTGGTTCATCATCCTTCTAAAACTCTTAAGTGAGTTGTATTCTTACTTGGTCTTAACATATTGTGTGTTGATAGTTGAGTCTTGGTCAAAGTGATGCTAAAACATCAATAAGTTGTACACTTGAAGCTTACACGCATCAAGGATGAGAACCGTGATGAGCATCAAGCACCAAGAAATCTACCAGAGCACTTGTTTGCTGTTTTTCGGGGTCTGATCTGACTCCTGGACTTCTGGAAAATTGATTTTCATATAGTTCGTTTCGAGTAGATGACTTTTCGTTTAGGACTCGCCTTAATCCGATATATGGTTTAGGATTTATAGCCTTCCGAAAGTCACTACGCCTTTGTAACGTTGTGCTGAAATTTCTGAACTACTCGCACTTAAACCGTCGCCGTGGTTAAACGAAGACGAGTTACGTTCTGAAAATTGGTCAGAGTTAGAAGACTCACATACGGAGCCATAGCTACTGACTACGCATCTTTTTGATTTGTATAGAGGTCGTAACAGCTGTCCGAAGTCAGCCTTTTGTTTCAATCTCTATTCTTGTTAAACTTACCTTAGTTTTGATGAATGATGATGATAATGATGATGTTGATGATGACACTTAAACTTAATTCTTGCATTTAAACTTATGGGGACAACATATTGACCTAGTGACTTTTGACTTAGGTTGACGACCTTTCGGACCGACTTACTACCTGCATACATTTCATATCGACTTTTACTGCTTATTCACTGTGAGTTATAGCATCCCTTACTACTTTTTACTATTTTTGGGACTGAGAATACATGCGCTTTTTACGTTTTACATACTAGACACGAGTACTTAAAATTTATATATGTGTGGGTTACAAAACGGTACAAAGATTCCCCTTAGCTCGGTAACGTTTAATCATTGGTTTCCTAACCGTGAACGCGAATCTTAGATATGGATCCATAGGGTTTAACAACCCCACTCGGGCTAGTCGCGCTAGCAGACAACGGGTGTTTAATACTTCGAGGACAAACGCACTTGGCAGGTGTACTTTTAGGGGGTGATATACATACGTTAAGTCTACTTACCGGGTGCCCACGGTTAAGCATATACTTTTCATACTGATTTAAACTGCTGATTGAAGCACTAAAATCTCGTGGTCTACATTACTTTGCTGATTACAAACTATAGCTCACCAACATTCATGTTGAATTTTAAGCGTGTATTTCTTGGGTGCTTAGACGATGTTGCTTCCGCTGTTAGAATTGCTGTCTTGGTGTTATAGACTTGCTGTTACAGACCTGCTGTGTTAGATTTCCGCTGCATTACTTAGAGATGTCTCAATCATGAAACTTTTCTTTTGCATTCGTAACTTACGTTATTTTCAAATAATGGCTTTGTAACGACCTTTGGGTCACGTACTTATGTTAACACTTCTATTCATAGGAAGCACGTTATCTTTTGTAAAACGCTATCTTTTTATGAATGCAAAACTGGTTTTCAAACAGCATGTAGTGTTTGACCTTGTAATGATCATGTTGTTGATGAACCGTACACGATGGTTTTGTACGGGGCGTCACATTTGGTATCAGAGCATTGGTTGTAGGGAATTAGGTTGCACTAGTGAGTCTAGACCAGACCGAGTAGGATTCACTAATAGGACTAATCTACAACTTGCTCGTTTACTTGCTACTGCTTACTATTACTGCATGCTACTGCTTACTCTTACTGCTATGTGAACTTGCTGTATGCTACTACTTTCTCGCTACTGCATGCTACTATCTGCCTTTGATTTCATGTTACTTTTGTTTAGTACTGTTGTTATTGCCATGATATGTACTGCGATAGACGATCTAGGTTGCTGTAGTGCCTGATTACGTGCTTGCTATATGTCTTACTGACATGGAAAAAGTTATTTTTCCTTGTTCAGATGTCAGACATGCTGCCCATGACCTTTGACTTCGAGAGTGACTCAGAGACGACTGTTGTCTCGCCTACTATTGTTGCTGACTCACCGCTACCCTTCGACGACTCTGGCGATTCACCTTCTGGAGATAGTGGACTCGTGCTTGACCTGATTGACGTCTCAGACGGAGACGAGGATCCCGAGATGACTCCAGCACCACCCAGCCCTAGACTCCCGGAGCCACAGCACCATTCCTGTGGTACTGTGATCCCTGGGGGAAATGGAGACGGTCCTTTTTGTAACGAGCATGGACATTGGACTAGACGCACCGCTGATGGACGTGTTATACCGATTCTACCAGGCAGATATCGACTTATGACCATCGGCCAGACGCTTTCTCCCGCCCGCGACGATCCTGCATTACCTTCCGACGATTTAGACAGATCATCATCCGACGACTCCAATGAGGAGGATCCCGAGGAGGATTCTGAGGAGGACCCTGAGGAGGATCTCGTGCAGCCGCCCTCTACCCCGCCGAAGAAGCAGTATTGTTTCAATGGTACTATTATTCCAGGGGTTAACGGAGGAAGACCGTTCGTGGACGCACATGGACAGTTGGTTAGGGTCACAGCCCGTAAGAGGGTAATACCGTATCATGCCGATCCATTCGTGCATAAGACCGCCCGCACTGTGACGTCTACATCTGCACCACCTGCACCATCTACACCATCTGCACCACCTGCCCCACCAGTATCCCCCGTCGTCGAGGAACTGACGAGGGAAGTTCATGCCCTCCGTGCTCGGGTAACTGAGCTCGAAGATCAGATGTCCCACCTGATGGACATCATTTACCCACCTTCGACCTAGGACTATTGTATTAGATTTCCTTATGTATTCCGTTTGTAGTTTCCTATTTTTCATTAATGTATTGTACGAACCTCATGCCATTGTACGTAACTTTCTTATTATGAATGGAATTACTGCTGCTTAATTGTTGTACGGCGTTTTATTACATGTTGTCTTTTGTGCTACCTGCTGCTAGTTTTCCATGCTTAGTTATCGTGTGTTGTGTTGTTTCCGTACTGTTTACCTTATGCTATGACGTTACCGATTATCGGATTTTGACTTAAGTAGAAATTTTTGTTTGGAAGATCGATGGCTAACGAAAGAGGTCTGCGAGAAATCCCCACCACAGCTCATATCGAGGAGATGATAGCTGTAGTGACCCGAACTTTTCCATGGTTATATATATTAATTGAGATTGATATTTACATGACTAAATGTTTCCAACGTGTTAAGCAATCAAACTTGTTAAGACTTGATTAAATGAAATAAGTTTCATATAGACAATTGATCACCCAAGTTGACTGGTGATTCACGAACGTTACAAATTTGTAAAAACTACATGTTGTGGTACATATAGATATATATATATATATATATAGTTGACATGAGATTATGATGAGTAAGTATCTCACTAAGTATATTAACAATGTGTGATATACATAAGAAATGAGATTACTAAGTTAAGAAACTCGAAATGATATATATAACGATTATTGTTATGATAACGTCTACTAAATACATATGTTCTTCTGGGAAAATGATTTTTCATATGAACATGAAACTATATCCAAAAATCTTGGTTAAACTCAAAGTGAAAGTATGTTTTTCAAAATGGTCATCAAGATGTCGTTCTTTCGACGGAAATGACTACCTCTTTAGTAATTGACATGTAACTTAAATTTCCAACTATAAACCTATACTTTTTCTGTTTGGATTCTTAAATTAGAGTTCAATATGAAACCATAGCAATTTGATTCACTCAAAACGGATTTAAAATGAAGAAGTTATGGGTAATACAAGATTGGATATTTTTGATCTTTTTAGCTACGGGAAATGTTTAAAAAATCTATACAAATCATATCCTAGCTAACTTATATTGTATTATACATGTATTCTAATATATTATGTAATCTTGGGATACCATAGACACGTATGCAAATGTTTTGACATATCATATCGACCCATGTATATATATATTATTTGGAACAACCATAGACACTCTATATGCAGTAATGTTGGAGTTAGCTATATAGGATTGAGGTTGATTCCAAAAATATATATACTTTGAGTTGTGATCTAGCCTGAGACGTATATACACTGGGTCGTGAATTGATTCAAGATAATATATATCGATTTATTTCTGTACATCTAACTGTGGACAACTAGTTGTAGGATATTAACTAGGACTGCTGACTTAATACACTCAAATCTTTAAAACATAATAAAAATGGTTGTAATTATATTTTGATCATACTTTGATATATATGTACATATTTGTATAGGTTCGTGAATCGATCCGTGGCCAAGTCTTATTTCCGAGGAAGGAAATATCTGTGAAAGTGAGTTATAGTCCCACTTTTAAAATCTAATATTTTTGGGATGAAAATACATGCAGGTTTTATAAATAATTTACAAAATAGACACAAGTACGTGAAATTACATTCTATGGTTGAATTATCGAAATCGAATATGCCCCTTTTTATTAAGTCTGGTAATCTAAGAATTAGGGAACAGACACCCTAATTGGCGCGTGTAACGACCCAGATTTTTCCAATCGTTTTATACTTATGAGATTAATATTTATATAAATTAAACCTTACCAACATGATAAGCAATCCAAATTGTTGAGACTTGTGTTTTTGAAAAGAGTTTTACACAACGTTTGACCGTCCAATTTAACTGATGATATCACGAACTATATAACATACGATAATTATACATTTGTGTATATATATGTATTTATATATATTTAACATGATCTAAGGAAGGTTTAACATCTCATTGTGTACTAATGACAATGAGTTATAAGTATAATTTTGAAACTACTAACTTAAGTTTTCAAAACGATAACTATACGTAACATTCTTTGATATATATACTTATAACCTATAATGCTTATACATGTATCGTATATATAATGTATTTAATCACTTTTAAGGACTTAAATACATAAAACAATATAAGTATATTCACAAAAGATAGCTATATTTGAATTCTCATTCCGTTTCCTCGAGATTTCTATACGTATATCTAGGGTATATATACCCGTATCATACCCACCTTCTATATGTATTTACTATTGGTATATACACATCAAATCAACATCCTAATCAACATTATTACTGCCCTAGATATGAGGTAACTAGGATTTGTCAAGTAGCATGAATTATTAGTAAGAAAACAAAATTAGGAATCATTTTCTTTCTTTATAAACTAAAAACGTTTTTTATGAATGAACACCATTTCTTCACTCCATTTTCTCATACCTACACCCTCATTTCTCTCTCAAAATACTCCTAACTTCATACTTGATTATCTCCAAGTATTTTCCCCATCATTTAGCTTCAATTACAAGCCTTAAACACCATAAGAAAACTCTTTCAAGAACATATTAAAATAACCACCCATTTGAAGAAGTATACTTCTAACCTTTTGATCTAACTCCACCAATCTTTGATTCCAAGATTTTTTCTTATCTCTTACAGTAACTTTGTCCAAGTAACTTGAGGTAGTAACCTTGTTCATAATCTTGTTCGATTCATAATTATATAGCTATCTTATTTTATGTTGTAAAATTTTAACAACAAGAACATAGTTTGAATGATTTCAAACTTGTTTGCAAACTAAATAGATCCTTCTAACTTAACTTTTAAAACACTTCAAGACCTGTAATATATCATAATGCTATGCTAACTTAACAAGATATAACTTGGTTTTACAAAGAACACCTTAAAAACTGAATCTACGTCGTCGGAGTGCAACCGGGGGCTGTTTTGGGTTGGATAATTAAAAACCATCTTGAACTTTGAATTGGAAGTTCATGTTCTGGAAAAATGATATATCTTATGAATATGTTAACACATAAAAATTTCATGGTTTAACTCAAAGTGTAAGTATTTTTAGAAAAATGATCATTAAATGTTGTTTTTATGATGGAAAATGATTACTTTCATAAGTTTTACCAAAGTTTGACCTATAACCTGTGATTTCAAATACAAACTAAGGTATTTTCAGTTCATATTCTTAAAATTTGACTCGATCCAAGGAAGTGGCAAGTTGAACCAACAAAAACGGAGTTGTAATGAAGAAACTACGACTAAAACAAGATTGGGTATCCGAAGCTAGTTTAGCTACGAAAATATTTGGAGATAAAGTAAATTAATCATATCTTTTCTAATTAATATGATATTTTATATATAATTACTTATGATTTGATTTTATATATTTCAGGACCACCCGTAAACAACACGAGAAGATTAATCATAAGACCTCATGATTGTACGCAACACGTCATTTGACAACACGGTACTTTATGTACGCAACACGTCATTTGACAACATGGTACCATGGGTCGAGATTAATTCTGATCAATACGAATACGACGGGGTCTTTATTTATTTTATTGAGCAACTAATTGTGGACCACTAACATCGGACTGCTAACTACGGACTAAGAAAATATTAAAAGTATTATAAGTATATGTAACGATTACTTGAAAAGAAAATATGTTGATATATTATATATATATGGTTAGGTTCGTGATATCTATCGGAGACCAAGTCGAGTTAAATACCTTCAAGGCAAAAGTGGTATATAGTCCCACTTTTAAACTCTAAATATTTCGGGATGAGAATACATGCATTTTATGATTTACGTTATGGACACAAGTGATTAAAAATATATATTCTACGTTGAGTTGTACCACTGGCATATTTCCCTGTAACTTGGAAACTACTATTTACATGAGGTATTGTAAACGCGAATCCTGTTGATAGATCTATCGGGCCTGACAACCCCAACCGGACTGGACGACCAGTATTCAACGGTTGCACAGTACTTCGTTTCGGTGACTACACTTGGTACGGTGTAGTAAGATTTCATAATAAAGGGAATATGCGACGTTGATTAAATGTTAAGTATGGTTATCAAGTGCTCAACAACTTAGAATATTTTTATTAAAACGTTTATATATGAAATCTTGTGGTCTATATTTATAACGCTGCTAGCATTAAACCTATATCTCACCAACTTTATGTTGACGTTTAAAGCATGTTTATTCTCAGGTTCCTAGAAGTCTTCCACTGTTTGAATATATGTTAGAGAAACCATGTGCATGGAGTCATACATGTTTTATTCGAGGAAGCATTGCATTTACAAAATCATCACCGTGTATTTATTTTGACTGCATTGTCAATGGAAGTATTCTTGTAAACTGTTATTTACGGTGATTGTATACATGTAGAAATCATCAGATGTCGAAAACATTGAATTTTAAATATTCATTTATGGTATATCTTTTCAAAAGAATGCAATGTTTATAAAACATATCATATAGAGGTCAAATGCCTCGCGATGTAATCATATGTTATTGTATTCGTCCCTATGGATTGGGTCGGGTCATTTCATGTGGTATCAGAGCGGTGGTCTTAGCGAACCAGGTCTACATTAGTGTGTCTAACTGATAAGTCGTTAGGTTGCATTAGTGAGTATGGACTTCGACCGTGTCTGCATGTCAAAATTTTTCTTATCATTTTGTGTCGAAAATCATCTACTTATCATCTGTAGGAAATTACCTGCTTATCATCTTAAGTCTAAACGCGTCTTACTGCATTCATTGCATGAATGGTGTATAGACAAAATTCATATCTTAGCGTATTTGCTAAATCATATCTATGCGTATCTGTTACTGTAAACTTTGTCTGACATATTCCGTAAATCCCTCCGTAATCTATGAGATATTTTGTTCTATATATGTGGATATTCTATATAATTAGAATACCACCCGATAGCCGGAAAATCATTTAATATCAAAAAATCCTTTATTCAATCATACGAAATGGAACTCGTCACTAGTTGAAGTCCCTCGGATTCCGATATGGAATACCACTCAAGCTCTGAAAGCAGTGTGACCGGAATGGATCAACCAATCAGTCATCATCTATTTTGGATGGATTGGGGATGGGTTCGTAGCCTCCTCAATCATTGGAGATAAGAAGAAGGTGATCCCTTCCATCCACCACATTGCCCTCTTGACGATGAACCTGAAGCACTTACCGGCGAACCTGTTCGAGAAACCATTTTCTCTCTCATTTCCAGAGTATCTCGTCACGATTATATACTACATCAAATTCTAGATTTTATTTATCCGCTCGTCCGAACCGACAATCACCCCGGTGTAATAGAAGAAGTCAACGAGCTTCGCACTCGGGTAGTGGCTTTGGAGAATACGGTACGAAGGTTACAAACACCATCAGCAGCATCAGCAGCATAACCAGTACCGTCAATAACATCAACATCGCAAGCCTCAATACCCTAAGCACCAGCAGCATCACCAGCATCAACGTTATCACCATCATCAACATCAACAGGATCATTACCACCACCAACAATCACATCTGCATCACACGCCTCAATATCACCATCCGTACCTCGGATATCAACGTCACACGTACCATAGATACCAAGAAGTACCAACAACAACAAACGATGAAGTATTGATTCATAACTTCATCGGAGAAACATTCTATGGTGATTATGTAATCTCTAAAGACATAGAGATTACCTATTTCTGCCTTAACCATAAATCAGATGAGTGAACAGAAATGATAAAAGGAAGAGTAGAAACCCTGACAAGAATGATGCGTAAGGTACAAGCTAGACTGTTTTACCAACAGCATCAGCAGTACCCTTAGCCTCACCAACACAGTCAGTGCTGTCAACATCGTTAGAATCGTCAGCAACTTTAACATCACAAGCTCCACCAGTTCAAGAATCACCGTGGACATCATCAATAACGCGTATATTGCATCAACGAGTTATGAAGTATTAACTCATTCTTCTGAAGAATTTATATAAATATTTTATATATATGAATTCGGAAACCAAAATAAATCTTTTCGTACTAAGCTATTAAGTATGAATTGAAAAAGGGTAGATACTACTCGTTTAAATTCATATTACAAATATGCAATGATGTACGTCTTTCGTCAGCAACTTAATCATCGTTAACTACAATCCCTGTTTCAATTCAATGAATTTCGTTTTATAATAAACCAAGTGTATTATTCAATAATATGTTTGATTTTACACTTTCATCTTCAATGTACTCGAAGCTTACTGGGAAACAACATTCATATCTTGCGAAGTTAGCAAGAGTTCAATGAGTATCAGCATGATTCACTAAGGAAATATATATAAGAATAAATAATGAAGTATTGATCCATAACTTCATTAATATTCTGTGAAGAATATGTGGTTCCTAATCGTTTTAGAGATTACTTATTCTAGCTCAAACTGAAAATCAAATGAGTCTAATATTATATTGACTTGTTAAATTCATGATTACATCTGAAGAAGATATATATGTGTAGAGACCCGTCCTAATCCATCTAGACAAAGTCCGTATCGATTATAGATGATTCATAATAGTTGATTTCATCGCGAGGTACTTGACCTCTATATGATACATTTTACAAACATTGCATTCGTTTTTGAAAAGACAATATTTCATTACATCGAAAGTTGATGGCATGCATACCATTTCATAATATATTTAACTATAATTGACTTAATATTAATCTTGATGAACTCAACGACTCGAATGCAACGTCTTTTGAAATACGTCATGAATGACTCCAAGTAATATCCCTAAAATGAGCAATTGCACAGCGGAAGATTTCTTTAATACCTGAGAATAAACATGCTTTAAAGTGTCAACCAAAAGGTTGGTGAGTTCATTAGTTTAACATAAATAATCATTTTCATCATTTTAATAGACCACAAGATTTTCATTTCTCATAAATATACGTCCCATGCATAGAGACAAAAATATCATTCATATGGATTGAACACCTGGTAACCAACCTTAACAATATGCATATAGAATATCCCCATCATTCCGGGATCCTCCTTCGGACATAATATAAATTTCGAAGTACTAAAGCATCCGGTACTTTGGATGGGGCTCGTTGGGCCCGATAGATCTATCTTTAGGATTCGCGTCAATTAGGGTGTCTGTTCCCTAATTCTTAGATTACCAGACTTAATAAAAAGGGGCATATTCGATTTTGATAATTCAACCATATAATGTAGTTTCGATTACTTGTGTCTATTTCGTAAAACATTTATAAAAATTGCGCATGTATTCTCAGCCCAAAAATATAAAGGGTAAAAAGGCAAATGAAACTCACCTAATGTATTTTGTAGTAAAAATACATATGACTATATTGAACAACTGAACAATGCAGAATTGGCCTCGGATTCACGAACCTATATCATTTGTGTAATCATTAATATATATATATATATATATATATATATATATATATATAATTGTAATCGAATAAATATCTACCTTATTATTAGTGATATAATTTTTATGTTAATAACTTATATATATTTCATTATTTAATTAAATGCATTCATTTTGTATATAAAAATATTAATATAGTTAAGTTATGTATATTAAATTTACTTTTATATAATTACGCTTTTGTTTACAAAATACTAGTTATAATAACACTAGAATAATTATACTGATAATAATAATAATTTTCATAGTACTAATAATATTAATGATAATATTAATAATAGTTTTTATAAAAATATAGATTTAAAGTAAAGATACTTTTAGTAGTAATTATATTAATTTTCAATTATAATAGTACTTGTTAAAGATATTCGTATTAACGAAAATGCTAATATTAATAATAATACTTACGTCCATATTAATAATACTATCAATTTTAAAATTATACTAATACTAATAGTAAGGATGTTAATAATAATAATAATAAAACTTATAATAATAATAATAATAACAATAATAATAATAACAATAATAATAATAATAATAATAATAATAATAATAATAATAATAATAATAATAATAATAATAATGATAATAATCATAGTTGTAACTAGGGTTATGCTAATAATAATAATAAAAGGGTAACTAACACTAGTATTAGTAATAATGATAATACTAATAGCTAATGTTCGTAATACATAATAATAATAATACTAATAATTATGATTTTAATACTTAATGATAATAACAATAATAATAATCATGATATTCATAACAGTTAATATTTATAATAATAATATTAGTAAAACCTTTAATTCTTGCAACTATGATGTTAATAAAAATTACTATATTACTAATAATAACAATCATAGTAATAATCATAATAATATCAATAATAATAATCGTAATAATAAAAATAATAATAATGATAATAATTATAAAGAAAAAGAAAACTACCTCAAAAAGCTTTCTAAAAAAAAACTGCCTTCTACAAGTCTCGAACCCTTGACCTCATGCTAACCCGCAAACAACCTTAACCATCCCTCCAACCCAGCTTTCTTGATTAATTATACTGCCTAACAAGATTTAACTCGAATTATTATATGTTCATCTCTTCCTTCTCCATTTTTGTCAAATCGCTTTTATTCAGTTCTTTAAAACAATGAATTGGATTTTTAAAGTTGCAAACGAAAAATACAAAACAGATTAAGAGTATTTGTATTAAGGGAAATGAAAAAAAAAATATAAAAACAGCATCGATGATACTACTGCTCGTCGCTGTTGGTGTATAAAAAAAAATTTGATTTCATAATTTAGAATGTTTTAAATAAATGTCACAACGTGAATTAGATTGTAAATACTTCGTATAAACGTTCCAATTCATCAATTTAACTTAAATCTTAACAGGTAACATGAATTTGATCAAAGAACATTAGTTGACTTTTAAAAACTAAAACTTTGACTTCGAAATTTGAGTTTGTTAGAAAGAATTTAGATTTGAAACTTTGCAGATAGTTTGAGCATAAGATTCCTAACAACACTACATTATTACTTTTTGCAATTGAATTCAAATTCTAGTTTTTGTATTTTGAACCAAGAACACTATAAACCCACATCTTGATTTTTGAATTTAAGATTGTTTTAGTTAATAATTCCTACATCAAATATGTTTTAAATGATCCTTGAAAACTTTCTGGATCATCAAATAAACTTAAAACATAAAGACAAGTTCGAATTTTACCATGAATGATTCGGTTGACTTTTTGGAAATAATCTTTGACTCCAAAATTCTTATTCGATATTAAAAATTGAGGAATGAAACTTCACAGATAGTTTTAGAGGAAGATTCCTAACAACTTGGCATTAATATATTTTGGAAATTGGTTCAATTTCGAATTTGGCTAAAAAAAATGAACGTACAGAGGGTTCAAGCTGTGTTTATGTGTTTTGGTTTGATTTTTCTTCCCTTCTCTCTTGAATTGTAGTTAAAGTGTTTATGGGGTAGGAATGAGAATTAAACAGTCATAATATTCGATTATATTTGTTTTGTAGTCAAGATTTGTCTCGACAGGATTTTGGAGCAAGGACAGTGAATCAACTAACAGAGAAAAAAAATACAGTGACAATGATATGCAACAGAATTTGTTGTTATCTGAATAATATATTCAGTGTTTTTAATTATTAAATAAAATATGTTAGTGGTAATAAAATACTTATAATGATAATAATGGAATTTATAATAATATTAATAATAATAATAGAAATAGAAATAATAATAATAATAATAATAATAATAATAATAATAATAATAATAATAATAATAATAATAATAATAATAATAATAATAATAATGTCATAATAATAACTAAGATCCTAATTTTATTACTACTTATAATAATAATGTTATTAGTAATATTAATAATAATATTAGTAATAATATAACAAATCAAGTGTTTATAATAATTTTTAATAATACTGTTTATCAATATTCATAATGATAACAATAACATTTAGTAATAATAATAATATTTTTACTAATGGTAATGATGTTAACTACAATACTATGTATAACAATAATATTATTAATAACAATAATACGAATAATTTATATACATGTATCCATTTCTATATTTATATATTATCTATAATAATATATCTAACGCTGATGTTAATAATGTTAATAAAAATAATTTTATTATTAATGGTACTGATAATATTATTAGTTAACTTTACTGATAATAATATTAACAATACTAATATAACCATTTATGCTTATCTACATTCCTATATATATATATATATATATATATATATATATATATATATATATATATATATATATATATATATATATATTCATTTTAACCAACTTATTACCTTGCATATTATTTTACTTATTTGTTATTATTTCAAATTATTATATATATACTTACGTTTATATATTTATATATACGTATTCATTAATTTTGCAACCAATAGTTCGTGAATCGTCGGGAGTAGTCAAAGGTTAAATGCATACACGAACACAGTTCAAAGTTTTCGAGACTCAACATTATAGATTTTGCTTATTGTGTCGCAATCATATAAAGATCAAGTTTAAATTTAGTCGGAAATTCCCGGGTCACTACAGTACCTACCCGTTAAAGAAATTTCGTCCCGAAATTTGAGTGAGGTCGTCATGGCTAACTATAAAAATGTTTTCATGACGAATATGAGTTGATAAATAGAGTTTTATCATCATTGAGTAATATGGATAAAACAATTTGATTATTCGAAGAGCACGAGTGAAGCTATTCACAAAAGAATGAAATGAGAAACAAAGATTTGTTTTTAGCTTTTGACGTAGTCAGGTTTGAATTCCGGAATTCAAGGGATTTAAAAGAAAATCTTGAAGATCTATAAGATCTGATTCTTCGGG
Organism: Rutidosis leptorrhynchoides; assembly: GCF_046630445.1. Classification (NCBI taxonomy): domain Eukaryota; kingdom Viridiplantae; phylum Streptophyta; class Magnoliopsida; order Asterales; family Asteraceae; genus Rutidosis; species Rutidosis leptorrhynchoides. The sequence continues at coordinate 372,913,508 of NC_092340.1, read as the reverse complement.
ATTTATGGAAATTAAGATCTCTTTAATTAAATACGGTGATCTGCCCCGATTACTACGTCTGATATTTCCTTTATAAATTTACCTTTTCCGTTCCATTTGTTTTCACCACTTCTATACTCAATTTCCAAATTCAAAAGATTTATGAAAATGCTTAACCCTGTTCTATTCCTTGTTCTTATTCTAACTATCGCAATGATCGTTCTTCTTTTCCAACTACCACCTGAAGAATATGTTTATTTCTATTATGCTCTAGGGATTATTGTACTTATAATCCTCCCGTGTCTTTACACTGCTATACGTACTGATATCCACGGTTTGTAATTTAGGTGTTGTCATTAGGCTTTATATTTTCTCTTATATTTTGGATCTCTTTGCCTTTTTATTATCCTCCCGCCCTCTAGTAAAGCGAGTAATGGTCCAGACTTCGTAAGTATGGAATTTCGGATAAACATCATGTTTTAAATAAGAAAGAAGGTATTAGCACGATTTGATTTGTCAAATTATCAGAATCACTGAGTAAAGAACTATCAAGAATATATATTCTTGATATGTTCAGAAGTTACGCAGAATGAAAGAGTTATGTAACATGACACGTGATGACGTTATGATCTGTGAATCATCACGTCTCATTAGAAACTCAGCATGACTTACTGTAATATAATCACGTTGATCAAGTGTCATTATATTATACTAACTCATGCATTAGTTCTCAACATTACTTCAATAACATTCATATTTTAGGCTCGAAAGTTTACATAATATAGAAACTAATAGTTTCTATATGATGTAACACTGATAGCACGAAGAGATTAATGATTTCGGACGAGAATATTTATGAAAATATCTTCAGAAATATCGAAGATATTTATGATGATATTTTGGAATCTCTAAGTTCGATGGTTGATGAAGAAAGATTTTTTGTAAGATTTTAACATGACTTCGGAGCAGGATATTCTCTAAAGATTTCATCGAATCTAGAACTACCTGGATTCTTTGAATATAGGATATGGTCCTTGTATTTGTCCTTGGTCTCCTTCGTGGTTAGCTCAATCCGTTTTCTAGTTCCAACTTTTCTGAGCTTTTCCAACCTAATATTCTTTATCATCACTTCCGATGATTGAGGTCGTTTACGGTTATCTATGATTTCTGCTGCTTCATTCAGCTTCTTCAATATTTAGAGTATTGATTTATAGACTGAGTGCTTTTCAGAATTTCAGAATGAAAGATCATAATTCTAAGTGATAAATGTTATACATATAACAGTTGATGTAGCTATGCTGTGAGTTTTTAAAGTACTGATTGATGATTCCTGATAATTGGTATGACAATTATTGTTACAAGATGTAGATGAGTACCTGATAGAGTTTCAACGAACAATAATGATTTTTCGGAAAGTCAAAGATCAATGAAGTTGCTGGTAAGTTTACCGCTAATGTGGTGGAGTATAAATGGTTCTCCGGTAACGATGACGAAAGGTAAACTTATATATCAAAGTTATAGTAGAGTTTACTCGAATGAAAAGTCGAAATTGATTTGCTGAAGCTGTGACAAATTTGGCTAATTTGAAAAGGAATTGCAATGTTATTTTCGGTAATAACAATGCTAAGGAGTTAGCACAGATACGTGTTAAAAGTTTACTCAGGTTCTGAGTGTTTTCGGAGGCATAACTCTATGTATCAATCTTTTCTTCCTTAGATGTAGTGCGGTTGGTTCATCCTCTCGATTGAGGTGTTTTCAAGAATCATGAAAAGTTTGAACGTAGATTGGAATCGTCAAAATACAAATGAGGTTTAAGATGAAATCAAGTGGCAAACTTGAAGAATTGTTTAGTTTCATATATTATAATCAATATTTTAATTCATTTTAATTGTCCAATGTTATTAGTCCACAGTCGATAGTTCACAGTTGACAGTCCAATAATTCATATATAATTTAATATATAATATTCAAATTAATTAATACGTATCGTGACCCGTGTACATGTCTCACACTCGATCACAACTCAAAGTATATATATTATTATAGAATCAACCTCAACCCTGTATAGAGAACTCGATCATTACTGCATATAGAGTGTCTATGGTGATTCCAAATAATGTATATAGATGCGTCGATATGATATGTCAAAACCTTGTATACATGTCCCGATATTTAAAGTGCGTAAAAATAAATAACAGAAATTAAATGACGATAAATAAAATTGCGAGAATGTAAATTGCGATAATTAAATTGCTATAAAATAAAATGTAATACGGAATTAACAGTTAGCTAGGAATAGTTAGCTAGGATCTTGTTAGCGTGGTTTCTTAACAAAATTTCATATTGTTAATTAGTCTGTTTCTAATCAATTTTTATTGTGTCCATTATTTCTTCATTATGCCACTTGTTGGATTCTGATAGGTCAAAATCCAAATATAAAATTGAATTTGAATGAAAATAGTTATTCTTTGGTGAACGGATACGTATATCGGTGGTTGTAAATATGATATTAAATGAATGTTGAATCAGATTCGAAGAATGTACAGTATAACTTATTAAAGTGAAATCTAAATATTCCTCAGGTATTACCTACCCGTTAAAATATTTTCACCATTAACAGTTTGTACAAAAGAATTTTTAATTACAGTCTTTATGAAAAAATATATATACATATATATTTTCTTCAGATGTAATTATGGATTTAATGAGTCAATATAATATTAGACTCATTTGATTTTCGGTTTGAGCTAGAATAAGTAATCTCTAAAACTATTAGGAACCACATATTCTTCGCAGAATATTAATGAAGTTATGGATCAATACTTCATCGTTAATAGTTGTTGTTGGTACTCCTTGGTATCTATGGTGCGTAGGATATTGATGTTCGAGGTACAGATTGGGATGTTGAGACGTGTGATACGGATGTTGCTGTTGGCAGTGGTGATGGTACTGTTAATGTTGCTGATGGTGGTACTGTTGGTGCCAGTGATGTTGCTGAAGCTGGTACGTTTTACACCATATTTTCAAAATTACAACTCGGATGCGAAGCTCGTTGACTTCTTCGATTACTCCGGGATGATTTTTTTTTGTCAGAACGAGCGGATGAATAAGGTTTAGAATTGTGGGTAGAATCTAATCGTGTCGAGCTACTCTGGAAATGAGAGAGGAAATGGTGTCTCGAACAGGTTCGCCGGTAAGTGCTTCAGGTTCTTTGCCAAGAGGTGAATACGGTTGGTGGAAAGGATCGACTTATTCTCATCTTCATTGATTAAGTCGACTACGAACCCATCAGATGAATTGGGGATGGCTGATTGATTGATTCATTCTGGTGACACCGTTTTCGAAGCTTAGGTGAATATCCATGTCGGAATAGTTGTCGGAATAACTATCGGAATAGCTATCGAAATCTGAGTGACTCGAACTGGTTGAGGGATTCATCCCGTACAATCAGATGAAGGATTTTTGATAAGAAATAGATTATAGGATGTAGATTAGTACCCTGCAATACATAATTGTCATATGCATATATAATACTAAAATCCCATAAGTTACGGAGGAATCTACGGAAGCTGTCAAGCAAAGTCTACAATAACAGATACGTTAAGATATGAATTTTGCCTATACACTATTCAGTCAATGCAGTAAAATATGTCTAGACTAAGAATGATAAGCATGTAATTTTCGACACTAAATGATAAGCAAAACTTTTGACATGCAGACACGGTCGAAGTCCAGACTCACTAATGCATCTAAACAATTATCAGTTAGACACGCTAATGCAAGACCTGGTTCGCTAAGACCACCGCTCTGATACCAACTGTAGAGACCCGTCCTAATCCATCCAGACAAAGTCCGTATCGATTATAGATGATTCACAATAGTTGATTTCATCGCGAGGTACTTGACTTCTATATGATACATTTTACAAACATTGCATTCGTTTTTGAAAAGACAATATTTCATTACATCGAAAGTTGAAGGCATGCATACCATTTCATAATATATCTAACTATAATTGACTTAATATTAATCTTGATGAACTCAACGACTCGAATGCAACGTCTTTTGAAATACGTCATGAATGACTCCCAAGTAATATCCCTAAAATGAGCAATTGCACAGAGGAAGATTTCTTTAATACCTGAGAATAAACATGCTTTAAAGTGTCAACCAAAAGGTTGGTGAGTTCATTAGTTTAACATAAATAATCATTTTCATCATTTTAATAGACCACAAGATTTTCATTTCTCATAAATATACGTCCCATGCATAGAGACAAAAATATCATTCATATGGATTGAACACCTGATAACCGACCTTAACAATATGCATATAGAATATCCCCATCATTCCGGGATCCTCCTTCGGACATAATATAAATTTCGAAGTACTAAAGTATCCGGTACTTTGGATGGGGCTCGTTGGGCCCGATAGATCTATCTTTAGGATTCGCGTCAATTAGGGTGTCTGTTCCCTAATTCTTAGATTACCAGACTTAATAAAAAGGGGCATATTCGATTTTGATAATTCAACCATATAATGTAGTTTCGATTACTTGTGTCTATTTCGTAAAACATTTATAAAAATTGCGCATGTATTCTCAGCCCAAAAATATAAAGGGTAAAAAGGCAAATGAAACTCACCTAATGTATTTTGTAGTAAAAATACATATGACTATATTGAACAACTGAACAATGCAGGATTGGCCTCGGATTCACGAACCTATATCATTTGTGTAATCATTAATATATATATATATATATATATATATATATATATATATATATATATATATATATATATATATATATATATATATAATTGTAATCGAATAAATATCTACCTTATTATTAGTGATATAATTTTTATGTTAATAACTTATATATATATTTCATTATTTAATTAAATGCATTCATTTTGTATATAAAAATATTAATATAGTTAAGTTATGTATATTAAATTTACTTTTATATAATTACGCTTTTGTTTACAAAATACTAGTTATAATAACACTAGAATAATTATACTGATAATAATAATAATTTTCATAGTACTAATAATATTAATGATAATATTAATAATAGTTTTTATAAAAATATAGATTTAAAGTAAAGATACTTTTAGTAGTAATTATATTAATTTTCAATTATAATAGTACTTGTTAAAGATATTCGTATTAACGAAAATGCTAATATTAATAATAATACTTACGTCCATATTAATAATACTATCAATTTTAAAATTATACTAATACTAATAGTAAGGATGTTAATAATAATAATAATAAAACTTATAATAATAATAATAATAACAATAATAATAATAACAATAATAATAATAATAATAATAATGATAATAATCATAGTTGTAACTAGGGTTATGCTAATAATAATAATAAAAGGGTAACTAACACTAGTATTAGTAATAATGATAATACTAATAGCTAATGTTCGTAATACATAATAATAATAATAATACTAATAATTATGATTTTAATACTTAATGATAATAACAATAATAATAATCATGATATTCATAACAGTTAATATTAATAATAATAATATTAGTAAAACCTTTAATTCTTGCAACTATGATGTTAATAAAAATTACTATATTACTAATAATAACAATCATAGTAATAATCATAATAATATCAATAATAATAATCATAATAATAAAAATAATAATAATAATAATAATAATAATAATAATAATAATAATAATAATAATGATAATAATTATAAAGAAAAAGAAAACTACCTCAAAAAGCTTTCTAAAAAAAAAACTGCCTTCTACAAGTCTCGAACCCTTGACCTCACGCTAACCCGCAAACAACCTTAACCATCCCTCCAACCCAGCTTTCTTGATTAATTATACTGCCTAACAAGATTTAACTCGAATTATTATATGTTCATCTCTTCCTTCTCCATTTTTGTCAAATCGCTTTTATTCAGTTCTTTAAAACAATGAATTGGATTTTTAAAGTTGCAAACGAAAAATACAAAACAGATTAAGAGTATTTGTATTAAGGGAAACGAAAAAAAATATATATAAAAACAGCATCGATGATACTACTGCTCGTCGCTGTTGGTGTATAAAAAAAAATTTGATTTCATAATTTAGAATGTTTTAAATAAATGTCACAACGTGAATTAGATTGTAAATACTTCGTATAAACGTTCCAATTCATCAATTTAACTTAAATCTTAACAGGTAACATGAATTCGATCAAAGAACATTAGTTGACTTTTAAAAACTAAAACTTTGACTTCGAAATTTGAGTTTGTTAGAAAGAATTTAGATTTGAAACTTTGAAGATAGTTTGAGCATAAGATTCCTAACAACACTACATTATTACTTTTTGCAATTGAATTCAAATTCTAGTTTTTGTATTTTGAACCAAGAACACTATAAACCCACATCTTGATTTTTGAATTTAAGATTATTTTAGTTAATAATTCCTACATGAAATATGTTTTAAATGATCCTTGAAAACTTTCTGGATCATCAAATAAACTTAAAACATAAAGACAAGTTCGAATTTTACCATGAATGATTCAGTTGAATTTTTGGAAATAATCTTTGACTCCAAAATTCTTATTCGATATTAAAAATTGAGGAATGAAACTTCACAGATAGTTTTAGAGGAAGATTTCTAACAACTTGGCATTAATATATTTTAGAAATTGGTTCAATTTCGAATTTGGCTAAAAAAAATGAACGTACAGAGGGTTCAAGCTGTGTTTATGTGTTTTGGTTTGATTTTTCTTCCCTTCTCTCTTGAATTGTAGTTAAAGTGTTTATGGGGTAGGAATGAGAATTAAACAGTCATAATATTCGATTATATTTGTTTTGTAGTCATGATTTGTCTCGACAGGATTTTGGAGCAAGGACAGTGAATCAACTAACAGAGAAAAAAATACAGTGACAATGATATGCAACAGAATTTGTTGTTATCTGAATAATATATTCAGTGTTTTTAATTATTAAATAAAATATGTTAGTGGTAATAAAATACTTATAATGATAATAATGGAATTTATAATAATATTAATAATAATAATAGAAATAGAAATAATAATAATAATAATAATAATAATAATAATAATAATAATAATAATAATGTCATAATAATAACTAAGATCCTAATTTTATTACTACTTATAATAATAATGTTATTAGTAATATTAATAATAATATTAGTAATAATATAACAAATCAAGTGTTTATAATAATTTTTAATAATACTGTTTATCAATATTCATAATGATAACAATAACATTTAGTAATAATAATAATATTTTTACTAATGGTAATGATGTTAACTACAATACTATGTATAACAATAATATTATTAATAACAATAATACGAATAATTTATATACATGTATCCATTTCTATATTTATATATTATCTATAATAATATATCTAACACTGATGTTAATAATGTTAATAAAAATAATTTTATTATTAATGGTACTGATAATATTATTAGTTAACTTTACTGATAATAATATTAACAATACTAATATAACCATTTATGCTTATCTACATTCCTATATATATATATATATATATATATATATATATATATATATATATATATATATATATATATATATATATATATATATCTTCATTTTAACCAACTTATTACCTTGCATATTATTTTATTTATTTGTTATTATTTCAAATTATTATATATATACTTACGTTTATATATTTATATATACGTATTCATTAATTTTGCAACCAATAGTTCGTGAATCGTCGGGAGTAGTCAAAGGTTAAATGCATACACGAACACAGTTCAAAGTTTTTGCTTATTGTGTCGCAATCATATAAAGATCAAGTTTAAATTTGGTCAGAAATTCTCGGGTCACTACAATATGTACATATATTTTCATAAAGATTGTAATAAAATTCTCTGGTACAAAACATTACTTGTGAAATTTTTTTTTAACGGGTAGGTAATACCCGAGAGATATATAAATTCATAATTAATATGATTATATTCTTCGACTCTGATTCAACAATCATCAACTATACTCACTACCTTCACAATAATATACATTCTTTCATAGAAATCAAAACAATCATTCTCATCCAAATTTGATTACGACAAAACGAAATCCAAGTCAAGACTTAACAGAAGACATCACTCTTAGGACTCTTACAGCTTTCAAAACTATACTTTGACTTCAAAACTATGCTAGAACATCATTCGATTCTTGGAACCCAGAAAAATATTTGTATCATTCAAAGTTCTAAAACATCATATGTATATTAACAATTACAATCTATGATCAAACCCTTCGAAATTCCTGAAGACACTTCAAATAATCGAGATGATGATCCAACCACACATTACCCGCAGTCTTGCACCTGAAAAGCTCTCGAAACCAAGGACATAATTTAACACGTATCCGCGTTAAATCTTTTAGCATTTATTAGCAAAAATAACTTTGCGATTCCTTTTCAAAATATCAAATTTTGTCACAGTTTCAGCAAGTCAACCTCGACTTTCCATTCGAAGTAGCCTTATTATAACCTGTAATACATACGATTACCCTTTTGTTACCAGGGAACCTTTTATATTCCACGACATTATCAGCAGATGTACCAGCAACTCGTTACCCCTTTGGCAGAATCAACAATTGGTATTTTGAAATCTCGCAGCATTTCTATTTCGGCAGTTATATATATATATACAACGTCTATCCACAAGAATTACATATTTCAAATGTGAAGTTTCTGAAAAATGCTCCAGTCTACAAATTAGTGCTATTAAGTTTTAGAAAAGACTGATAAAGTGGTAAAGACAGTAGACAACAATTACGGTCAGAAGTTTGACAATAAAGAATAATAGATTGGAAAAGCTCGAACGAAAAAATTTGGTACTGGAAAACGGATTGAGCAGGGTATAAAGGAGGTCGTGGACAAATCACAATGACGAAATCTACCTTCAAAGGATTCAAATGATTCAGTGTCTGTTGAAACCGTTAGTAAGAACCTTACTCCTTATTCTAAACCTTCACAGACAGATTTTCCGCGTCATTCCCTGATCTTAGATATTCTAAGATATCATCGTATTTTTCATTATAAGTATCTCCGATATTCCTGAAGATATATTCCCAACTATCCTCATCAAAAATCATTTATCTCTTCACAATATTTGCGTTACAACATAAAAGAAACTGTGTTAGTTTCTAAATTCTGAAAAATTCGAGTTTAAAATATGAATGTTTTGAAGTAGTGTTGGAAACTGAAGCATGAATTAGTATAATATAATGACACTTGATCAACGTGATTATATTATAGTAATTCATGCTTAGTTTCTAAATGGAACATAATGATTCACAGATCATAACGTTATCATGTGCCATGTTACACAACTCTTACATTCTACCCAATCTCCAAACATATTAAGAACATATCTCCTTGATAATTCTATCTTTTCGGACATTCTGGTAACTTACCAAATCAAGATCGTGCAATTACTATTTCCTTCTTAGAACATTAACTATGTTTATTTCAAAATCCATACCTACGAATTCCGGACCATTATTCGCTTGACTCGAAGTCGGGAAGAGGAAACAGAAGTATGGAACTGTTGAATATAAAAGAAAATATAAAGCTCGATAACAACAAATAAATTACAAACCGTGTATATCAATACGTATTGCAACGTAAAGGCACGGGAGAATTAACAATACTATAACCCCAAGGTAATAGTAGAAATAAATAAAATCCTCCGGAGGTAGATGAAAAAGAAGAATGACAGAGATGAAAGTTAAGAGTATATCCAGGATCAGTACTGGATGAAGCATACTGATAAATGTTTTAAAGTATGAATTGAAGGAGGAAGAATAGAAGGTATGAGTTGTAAGGAAATGAAGGGAGGTGGATTTATAGTAAAAGATCCGACCGATCAATCAAAATAGATGATCGTATTTAAAGCGGATTCTAATTTCCTTGATTATCGAAGAATCAAATCTCATTATGAAGATTTTACTCCAAATCTCTTGAACTTGGAAATCAATCCTATCTACGTCAAAAGATATGACGAATCTATACCTACTCATTTCACCCTTTGGTGATAGCCTCACTCGTACTCTTCACAAAAATCAAATTACTTTATCAATATTACTTGATGATAATAAAACTCTAATTTCCAACTCGTATACGTCATGAAAACATACTTATTGTCAGCCATGACCATCCCATTCAAATTTCGGGACGAAATTTATTTAACGGGTAGGTACTGTAACGACCCGGATTTTTCCAATCGTTTTATACTTATGAGATTAATATTTACATAAATTAAACCTTACCAACATGATAAGCAATCCAAATTGTTGAGACTTGTGTTTTTGAAAAGAGTTTTACACAACGTTTGACTGTCCAATTTAACCGATGATATCACGAACTATATAACATACGATAATTATACATTTGTGTATATATATGTATTTATATATATTTAACATGATCTAAGGATGGTTTAACATCTCATTGTGTACTAATGACAATGAGTTATAAGTATAATTTTGAAACTACTAACTTAAGTTTTCAAAACGATAACTATACGTAACATTCTTTGATATATATACTTATAACCTATAATGCTTATACATGTATCGTATATATAATGTATTTAATCACTTTTAAGGACTTAAATACATAAAACAATATAAGTATATTCACAAAAGATAGCTATATTTGAATTCTCATTCCGTTTCCTCAAGATTTCTATACGTATATCTAGGGTATATGTACCCGTATCATACCCACCTTCTATATGTATTTACTATTGGTATATACACATCAAATCAACATCCTAATCAACATTATTACTGCCCTAGATATGAGGTAACTAGGATTTGTCAAGTAGCATGAATTATTAGTAAGAAAACAAAATTAGGAATCCTTTTCTTTCTTTATAAACTAAAAACGTTTTTATGAATGAACACCATTTCTTCACTCCATTTTCTCATACCTACACCCTCATTTCTCTCTCAAAATACTCCTAACTTCATACTTGATTATCTCCAAGCATTTTTCCCATCATTTAGCTTCAATTACAAGCCTTAAACACCATAAGAAAACTCTTTCAAGAACATATTAAAATAACCACCCATTTGAAGAAGTATACTTCCAACCTTTTGATCTAACTCCACCACTCTTTGATTCTAAGATTTTTTATTATCTCTTACAGTAACTTTGTCCAAGTAACTAGAGGTAGTAACCTTGTTCATAATCTTGTTCGATTCATAATTATATAGCTATCTTATTTTATGTTGTAAAATTTTAACAACAAGAACATAGTTTGAATGATTTCAAACTTGTTTGCAAACTAAATAGATCCTTCTAACTTAACTTTTAAAACACTTCAAGACCTGTAATATATCATAATGATATGCTAACTTAACAAGATATAACTTGGTTTTACAAAGAACACCTTAAAAACTGAATCTACGTCGTCGGAGTGCAACCGGGGGCTGTTTTGGGTTGGATAATTAAAAACCATCTTGAACTTTGAATTGGAAGTTCATGTTCTGGAAAAATGATATATCTTATGAATATGTTAACACATAAAAATTTCATGGTTTAACTCAAAGTGTAAGTATTTTTAGAAAAATGATCATTAAATGTTGTTTTTATGATGGAAAATGATTACTTTCATAAGTTTTACCAAAGTTTGACCTATAACCTGTGATTTCAAATACAAACTAAGGTATTTTCAGTTCATATTCTTAAAATTTGACTCGATCCAAGGAAGTGGCAAGTTGAACCAACAAAAACGGAGTTGTAATGAAGAAACTACGACTAAAACAAGATTGAGTATCCGAAGCTAGTTTAGCTACGAAAATATTTGGAGATAAAGTAAATTAATCATATCTTTTCTAATTAATATGATATTTTATATATAATTACTTATGATTTGATTTTATATATTTCAGGACCACCCGTAAACAACACGAGAAGATTAATCATAAGACCTCATGATTGTACGCAACACGTCATTTGACAATACGGTACTTTATGTACGCAACACGTCATTTGACAACATGGTACCATGGGTCGAGATTAATTCTGATCAATACGAATACGATGGGGTCTTTATATATTTTATTGAGCAACTAATTGTGGACCACTAACATCGGACTGCTAACTACGGACTAAGAAAATATTAAAAGTATTAAAAGTATATATATATGTAACGATTACTTGAAAAGAAAATATGTTGATATATTATATATATATGGTTAGGTTCGTGATATCTATCGTAGACCAAGTCGAGTTAAATACCTTCAAGGCAAAAGTGAGTATATAGTCCCACTTTTAAACTCTAAATATTTCGGGATGAGAATACATGCATTTTATGATTTACGTTATGGACACAAGTGATTAAAAATATATATTCTACGTTGAGTTGTACCACTGGCATACTTCCCTGTAACTTGGTAACTACTATTTACATGGGGTATTGTAAACGCGAATCCTGTTGATAGATCTATCGGGCCTGACAACCCCAACCGGACTGGACGACCAGTATTCAACGGTTGCACAGTACTTCGTTTTGGTGACTACACTTGATACGGTGTAGTAAGATTTCATAATAAAGGGAATATGCGACGTTGATTAAATGTTAAGTATGGTTATCAAGTGCTCAACAACTTAGAATATTTTTATTAAAACGTTTATATATGAAATCTTGTGGTCTATATTTATAACGCTGCTAGCATTAAACCTATATCTCGCCAACTTTATGTTGACGTTTAAAGAATGTTTATTCTCAGGTTCCTAGAAGTCTTCTGCTGTTTGAATATATGTTAGAGAAACCATGTGCATGGATTCATACATGTTTTATTCGAGGAAGCATTGCATTTACAAAATCATCACCGTGTATTTATTTTGACTGCATTGTCAACGGAAGTATTCTTGTAAACTGTTATTTACGGTGATTGTATACATGTAGAAATCATCAGATGTTGAAAACATTGAATTTTAAATATTCATTTATGGTATATCTTTTCAAAAGAATGCAATGTTTATAAAACATATCATATAGAGGTCAAATGCCTCGCGATGTAATCATATGTTATTGTATTCGTCCCTATGGATTGGGTCGGGTCTTTTCAGCGCGAATCCTAAAGATAGATCTATTGGGCCTAACAAATCCCATCCAAAGTACCGGATGCTTTAGTACTTCGAAATTTATATCATATCCGAAGGGTGTCCCGGAATGATGGGGATATTCTTATATATGCATCTTGTTAATGTCGGTTACCAGGTGTTCACCATATGAATGATTTTTATCTCTATGTATGGGATGTGTATTGAAATATGAAATCTTATGGTCTATTGTTACGATTTGATATATATAGGTTAAACCTATAACTCACCAACATTTTTGTTGACATTTAAAGCATGTTTATTCTCAGGTGAATACTAAGAGCTTCCGCTGCTGCATACTAAAATAAGGACAAAATTTGGAGTCCATGTTTGTATGATATTGTGTAAAAACTGCATTCAAGAAACATATGTCGATGTAATATATTTCTATTGTAAACCATTATGTAATGGTCATGTGTAAACAGTATATTTTAGATTATCATTATTTGATAATTTACGTAATGCTTTTAAAACCTTTATTGATAAAATAAAGGTTATGGTTGTTTTAAAAATGAATGCAGTCTTTGAAAAGCGTCTCATATAGAGGTCAAAACCTCGCAACGAAATCAATTAATATGGAACATTTATAATCAATATGAACGGAACATTTCAGTTGGTATCTGAGCGTTGGTCTTAGAGAACCAGAAAATTTACATTAGTGTGTCTTATCGAGTTTGTTAGGATGCATTAGTGAGTCTGGACTTCGACCGTGTTTTCTTTAAAAATGATTGCTTAACATTTTTGTTGGAAACTATATATTATTAACATGTAAATATTATGTGATATATTAATCTGTTAACATGTTTGATATTGTGTGATAGATGTCTACCTCTAGCACAAATCCCATTGACTCACCTAATAATATCGAAGAGTCGAATATATATTGGCAAGATTCACAAGTTCCCAAAGAACCGGAAGAAGAGGAAACGGAACCGGAAGAAGAGGAACCGGAAGAAGAGGAACCAGAAGAAGAGGAACTGGAAGAAGAAGAGGTTTCGGAGGGGAGAATAGTAGGAACCACAGAGAACCGGTCAAATAAAAGAAAATCCTCAACCAATGGACCAAAGTTAATAATGGTCAATGGTATTTCCGCTAAGGAAGCAAAATATTGGGAAAATTACCAATTTTCCGATGAATCGGATCCTGATGAGGATTCCGATGATGTTATAGAAATTACCCTGACCCAATTTAATGAGGCAAAAGAAAATAATAAGGGAAAAGGCATCAAAATATTGAAATCTGATTCCGACCCCGATGAACTTTATATGTACCGTCAACACCCGTATTTTCAATATCTTGACAATAACCCGGGAACCTCTAAACCACCAGGTTTTTCTAAACCTATGTGGAAAACGACGGCTCGTATTAAAGGAACATCATATATCCCTAGAAAATTAGGAAAAAGAACTAAGTTCGAAGAATAAGAAGAAGAAACCAGTGATTCAGATTAGAGGGGTGTGAGCATGTTGTGTAATAAATGTATTGTAGTGTGCTTGTACTTTTATGTTCTATGTAAAAATTGCTTGTATTGTTTGTTATTACGAATCTAATCCTTGTCTATTTTACAGTATAAAAACAAAATGGACATTAAGGGTAGACAACCGAATATTTTAGAAGACCTACCAGAGGATATGATTGAGGAAATCTTGTCTAGAGTCGGTCAGAATTCATCAGCACATTTAGTTATGGCGAAATTAACTTGTCAAACATTTGAAAGACTTTCCAGAAATGCCTTAGTTTATAAAAGGCTTTCCTTTGATAGGTGGGGTATATCACATTGGGGAGACTTTAAGTTACGCCGTGTTTTCTTTGAAGCGTTAAATGTGGGGAACCCAAATGCGGAAGCAATATTCTACAGCGGAAGCAATTAATACCTGAGAATAAAACACGCAAAATGGATCATAAATAATGTTGAGTGAATCTACAGGTTTTAGGTAAACAATACAGTATGTTTAAGAAATAATATTCCGAAAAACGTTTATTAGTGGAAGACCAAGGTTCACTGTTAAAGTTTTTAGACAACACCGTTTCTCGTTTCAAAAGTTTATTGACACTACTATGTCAAGTTTCAAATATCTGTAAACAATACCATGTCAAGTTTTATCTCATTTTGCTCGTAAACCACAGTTTTACATAACGTTGTATAGCATCTGAAAAACAGTTATCAGAAAAATAGTTTAAATTTCCTTGACCACGAGATTTTACAAGTACAACACCAAGTTGCAAAAACGTTTGCATAATCTGAGCACCTGAATACTAGCAATGACCCGAGTATAGAAACCACTATACCCTCCCTTACCTCGTAAAATGTTATACACCTGTTCAAGTGTATCTAATGTTCAAAGTCAATGCACCACAGTTAATATTGTAGGGTGAGGTTGTCAACCTAACGGACCCGTCCATCTAAATTGTGCTTACACCGATGGTATTAAAAGTATTCAAGCTAGAGGCTTTTTGAACAAATTCAATATGCATATATAGTACTCGTGTCAATACAAAAGCATTTGATAATGTAAGTATAACAGCGTGTATTCTCATCCCTGAAAATATGTAAAAAGCGGGACTGTAGACTCACCTTTGAATAAAGCACGGATTGAAAGACAAACTTGTACGGATTATAGCTGAGTAATGCAACCTAAGTATACGTATTTAGGTTGGTCAATATATGTATCTTAAATAGTGTGGTTTCATAGTGTAAGTTGTCTCAATGCTCGACTCAACGCGTTTCAAAGTAAAAGTCAACTATATCATGCAAGTCAAACAAAGTCAATCGAAGTCAAATCGAAAGTCAAACTTGGTCAATGTGGTCAACTAAAGTCAACATCAGTAGGTTCATGCCAAATGTTGCTCAACATGTCAAACCTAAGTCAAACAACACGTTTTAGATCATACATGGTCAATTTCACAATTTCAGTTTATCGTTGTGCACAAAGTTCATGAACACGTAGCATACTTAGCATTATCTCATAGTACAAAATTCATGCAAACATGGAAAACTCTAGATCATAATTATACTCAAAATAAATTCCAAAAAGTCTAGCCAGGGTCTCATACAATAATTAAAAGTCAGGAATCAGAAGGGGTACATTTGGGGTTTGCCAAGTCAGTTTCTGACCGCGCACTGATTTCGTTTTGGCTATAACCGGAGCTAGGAACATGAAATTGATACAAGGTCAGTGGACATAGTCCAAGGACAAGTCAAACTAACACATATCAAAAATTGAGCAATTTTTGTTTAGCCAATTTGTACAGTTTATTCATGCAAGTTAAATGTTCAGTTTTTCAGCTCAATTCAGAAGTCACACAAAGTATGACCCTATGGTGCCCAATGCATAAGGTTTCAGAGATTGACATTAACTAACCATAAGTGAAATATCATGTCAAAATTCATATTCCATAAGCTTACATGCTCATTCAATAAACACAATTAACAGAGTATAAAACAGTTAGCAATTTACAGATTCGATTCTAGTTTAGCTAGTCACATTCGCACGCGATTATCCGAAGATCTAGATACAATTAGCCTATGATATCTACATGAAAGGCGAATTAATTTTTGTGTAATTTTCAAATATGCAAAGCTTAAATCACAGAAGTTAACACATTTTATCATACAAGGATGTTTTCATGCAAGTGCTGTATAAATCCACTTTTACACTAAATCAAGCATATCTCGGGTTATACATAAGCAAATGACATGATATCCTAGTGTAACTTGAGTGTTTTTAAATTATCTTTCCAGTGGGATAAGTTTCACATTCCAATTCGTGGTCTATATAACCCATATTTCTGATTACACACCAAAAACACAACGTTAATTTCAATTGGCCATAACTTGATCATCCGGAAGCGAAATCAAGTGAATCCAAAGCCTAAAATCAATAGTTTTTCGCAAGGAATCTGATTATAACATAATAATTAACATTTAACAAAGTCAATTTTCTGTACACACAAGCATCAAATTCGGTTTTCATACAAAACAATCAATACGATCGAATTAACGACTAACAATACGTACAAACGCGATGAATCAAGCAATTGACCAACATAAACTATAAAAATTTATGAAATCAGAATTTTTAAAGCTAGGGTTCATGTGATTATACCTTTGTTCAACAAATTAAATACACCAACGCGTAGAGGACGATGTGAATTACAAGTTTGATGTTGAACATTTAAGCTAAAAAGCAAAAATTGATGGTGCTATGGGATGGTGATGGGCGAAGGTTCAAGGGGGAGGGGAAGAGATCGACTGCACAAAAATTAGAGTAGGAGATATTGCAGTTTAGGTTTAACACATACTATTTATATTAAGCCCTAGTTCCACTAATTAACACTTAAGTCCTCCAAGTTGCAAAATTTTAAAAATAAAAGGGGTGGGGATGGGGGTGTTCGGCCGAATGGGGCCCACTATGGGTATCCCGGGCTCTCGTTTTGCAAAAGCGCGTATTCGTGGTCCGTTTTAAGTGCTGTTTAGTCGTACCGAAGGCCCGAAACGCTAAACCGATCGTTAAACGCAACCAATCGCTTAATTTATTAAAAACCCAATAAATTAAATATTTTGAAAAGTTAATAATTAATAATTTAATTATTAAAATAAAACCGAGCGTTTCGTTGTTCAAAAAGCATTTATCAAAACTGTATCGTTTTTATCGTATTTCTTTATCTGAAATATATATTCGAGTTAATATCAACCCACATTAATTATTGTAACCCTTCAAGGATCAAGTACGCATCTATTACACATAAACACATAACGTCAAGTAATCGCCGTTAAATAAACTAACAGAAGGTTAACGGAAGTAACGGAAAAGCAGGGTTGTTACATTACCCACCTGTTATTGATGTCGTAGGGGGTGTATACAAAATAGTATTATTTTTAGTGCGAAATACTATTAAATATGCTACAATTTTACACAAGTTATTTATTTATTTATCGAGTGGATATACTTAAACCTTGCTACAACACTTATAGGCAGTGTACCTAATCGTATTATAGTATAGTTTTTAGTAAGTCCGGTTCGTTCCACAGGGAGCTAGTGAAGTTCAACGCTATATTTATTTTAAATATATTTGTACAAAAATAAAAATATATAAATATATATATATACAAGTAGTATTATTATTGTTAAAATGGGGGTTTTACCGTTTAGTGACCAGTTTGTCGATTTTAAATAAAGCGTAAAAATAAATGATGATAAAATAAATTACAGAATTTAAATTGCGATAAAGTAAATGACAGAAAATAAAATGACAGTAAATAAAATTACAGTAAATAAAAGTACGGTAAAAAAAATACAATAAAACAATTATGCTTATTTAAACTTCCATAATCATGATGTTTGACTTTTTGATTTTAATTTAGTCCAATGCGTTAATTGTCCTTTGCCCTGGAGTATTTGAAACCTATATGGTTTTTGTCCAAAATAGTTCATCGGTCATAATTATAAATTGCTCGGCAAATTAGCCTTATTCCCGAAGTCAAATATTCCAACTAATTAGGGATCCGAACTGTAACAAGGTCTTAATACTTTGTTAACAATTACCCCAAGTGCCCTTGAATGTAATCCACCCCTATTTTATTGGTCCATGAATATTAATTTACCCACTTGGCCATAGTGAATAATAAATTACCCAACCCAAATAATTAATTAAACGATTGTAAAGGATGTCGAATAAACGTCACTAAATAGGACATCCATAACCATTTAATAATTTATTCAGATTAATTAATTTGAAGATAGGTTCGACAGGCTCCCCTGAGTTGTCACCCAATTTAGACAATACCCCCATCTATTAATTGTCCATGGTCCAAAATTCACAAGTGTCGGTCTTTTGTTCATATCCTAATTATGGTACAAAGTCAAATAGTCCCGTCTTAATTTAGTCCAACATCACGATTACTTCGGTATTAAATAAGCATAATAACGGCTTAGCTACTAGACATTAAATTAAAAAGGAAAGACATAACATACCGTGGGTATTAATATCGTAGTATTAGACGGGCAGAGTTCTGACTTAAAACCCGTAAATTATTTGTACCATAACTAAATTATTATTATTAAACTTTAAATTAAAATTAAAATTTATATTATAAATATATATATTACATAATTCGCTTTACAGAGAAATAGAAAGAGAGATTGAAAAATGGGATTAAAAAGGGGTGTCCTTAAATCGATGAATTGCAAAGCCTTTTATAGGCGAAATGAAAATTTGAATTTTCATTTACGACCCCTGAACTATGCTCAATTAATAACTTTTTATTATTTAATATTATTCTTATTATGAATTATTTAAATATTATATTTTATTCTTGTGCATAGTTGACTCGTAATTTTTACACCGTTGCGTCGAGCGTTGAGAGTTGACTCATGTCCCTGTTCCGAATTTTCGAACGTCCTTTCGTACTATTTTATATCGTGTACTTTGCGTTTTGTAACTCGTACTCTTGTCATTTTTAGACGTTCTTCATCAATAATTTGAACCTTTTTGATTGTATCTTGTACTTTTGAGCTTTTTGGACCTTTGCGTCTTCAAATCTTCGTTTTCGCCTTTTGTCTTCGCACTTATTTAAAATAAACGAATATTACTCGAAAATGGAACAATTGCAACTAAAATCTTGTCTTTCTTGGGAGATTTTGCTATGAAATATATGTTCCTTTTTAGCCTTATCAATATCCCCACACTTGAGCGTTGCTTGTCCTCAAGCAATACAGTCTTGAAATAATATAATACATCACACGAATCACTTCTTTATTCTTCACACTTTGTACATCAGTGATTTTGATAGAGCGGTATAAACAATGATATTAACAATAGAACCATGGTTAAAGGTGGTTGTGCCATCCACAGTTGCCTTGGGTTTAGGTCAACGACACTTGCAATCAAATAGCCGATTTACTTTCGGTTTCCAAAGCAAAGTGCACATTTGAAAGGCGGTTTACAGTCCCACATGACTACAAAAATTTAGATCCTTTAGGAAATTAGATCTTTATGAAAACATTTGATCTTTTGAAAATTCAAGCTAGATTTTACCCTAGACAAGTTTTCTGATTTGATCCATCATCGGTGTTGCAAAATATATTTGTGGATCATTATTTTGGCTAAAACTTTTAGGCTCGTGTAATCCACTGCTATCCCGGTATCGGAAAGCACACATCCAGTTTACTTGTTCCGTATATTACCTTTCGGTAAACTACCGTCCGGTTGTAAAGGAAAGTGATGAACAAGAAACTGTTAAGGCAATGTCTTGTGACATGCATTTGTTCATGGTCTAATTACGTTTCGGATGCTAGTACTATCCTTGGTAGGAGCAATAGTAAAGATCATCCTATAATTTTTCGGTCTGGCACAAGGTCCTGTCTTCGACCATGCTATGCAACCACCGTTCTTACGGTTGACACCCGATTTGGTTCAGGTGACCTAATGAATTCCAGGTGAATTCCTAGGATTTTACGTTCAATGGTAATGAACGCATTGAAAATGGGTTTTCAGAAAACAAATCGGTTTGTAATTTTGATCAAAATATTTTCTCGTTCAAGCTCGAGTTTAGATATCATCGAATTCCATGAGTTTGAATTCTCAATCTTTAAGGTCAATCTCAAGGATTGAGTAATATCAGGCTTAAAAGCTGATTTTTAATCTTTAAGGAGATTATCCTTTCTGGGGATCTGATTCATTAGTCTTATCAAGCTAATTTGCACGGTGCCTCCCCATTGTACGAGATAAATCCTTCTCATGGTTAGGATAAATCTGACCACCTGGCGACCCTGTTTGATGCTGAGGTCCGTGGATTTCCTGCTGATCTTAGTGATGACTTTTCTAGATTTTTCGTCAACCTACAGCTGGTCTGGACGACAACTTCATGACCTAAATCAAGAAGCGCGTGTCTTTTTCGGAAGACTTTACTTCCTTTTAAATGATGGAATTGATTCATCGTGTAGATCCATCTTTCATTCAAAAGTATTACAATAAATCGGGTAAAACTGATTAGTTTCGTTCAAAACAAAAGTACCTGCAATAACTTTACAGAAACATGTGATAGATAGTTTTTAATTGAATAACTTGGTATATTCTCCCCACACTTAGTTTCTTTCTTTGCCTTTTTATTCTCTTCTATTCCATTTTAAATGAATTCAAGCATTTTAGGTTGTTTCTCAATTTATGTCCTTTCCGAGGTAACGATAATTTCGGTATTAACACCTAGTTTTCACCGTTCATAAATATGTATAAACATGATTTTGACTTCATTTAATTGAAAATTTTTCAAATTTTCGCAAAATTTGGCAAACAAACCAAGTATAAACCCGAGAGAATTTATAACCCTTCCCCACACTTGAGATCATGCAATGCCCTCATTTGCATGAAATCAGATTCTAATTATAAATTCATGAGGGTAATTAGTGTAGAAAAGTGATTAGAAATACCCAGTTTGTAAATTCTAAGCTCATCGAATGATAGATGGCGCGCCTCATCGTTCATTCGTTCATTTGTATATCACATTTGTTGTTTTGCGTCTTGTCTTCAAAATCAGTAGCTATTGCTGAACTTAATGTTAGTCTTTGAAAGTGCGTTGTTCTACCCTGTTTTGTACATAATATAAAATACAAACATATATATACATATTTTTGAAGTTGGGTATATTACCCCACGTTCAAAAATTTATAAAGTCTAATATCTTTTTGGCATACTTTAGATCAATAAAATTAAAAATAATGATAACAAAATTTGCCGTCCCACCCTCGGGTAAAGCAATTTCGGTTCAACGACCTAATCTTCAACTCACGACGAATTTTAGAAACCATTTTTTTAACTTAATGAAATAAAGTATATTTTTGTTTTTAAAAAAAAACACACAAAACATAAATTTTAAAAAGCATATTAATTTAATATAAAACCTACAAAACAAAAAAAATTCAGAATGGGGGAAGAAAACTAGTTCTTTAGTGTCTGCTAGCGGAAAAGACCAATCGGATTCCATTCTCGGAACTACACGAGAACAGAACAACTAATTCTAGATAGCATTTTTTTAGAACACTTAAATCTCCCCACACTTAGGTAGCTGTGGTGTCGAAATTGTGATTAGCTTCATCGTCAATTTCTCTTGGTCCATAATCAACTTGCATATCCGTGACTTTTTCTTTAAGCCATTGGTCGAATTCCTGTGTAATATCCACAATTTCAACTAGTTTCTCCTTTTCTTTAGGTGATAGATTGGATACTAACCGGTTACATAACTTAAAGTTCCCCTTGGTTCTAGCATCGCGAATCCGTTTAATAAGTTTCTTCATTGAACTATTAATAACGGGGTCATTTAATTTCGTATCAATAACGGGGTTCTTTGTTATCAAGTCATCATTAGGCGTTACTTCATTTTCCCCACACTTAGGCGTTTTATTATTGCTAAGTACTACCGTTGGAGTTGGTAAAACAACATGGTTCTTACCAATCGTTTTTGCTGGTTCAACGGTTTTGGTTGGTGGAGATTTAGACTTTCGAATCATAAAGGTGATCAATTTTTTATCATTACTAAGTGTCATTCTACCATTTCTTACATCAAATAACACCCCGGTGGACGCAAAGAATGGTCGACCTAAAATTAGAGGAATGTTTGGGTCCTCTTCTATGTCAATGACAATGAATTCGACTAGAAAGGTTAAATTACCTACTTGAACGGGTAGGTTGTCAGCAATTCCAACTGGGTGCTTAATGGTTTGATCAAAGAGTCGAACACTCATATCTGTTGGAGTTAACTTACCTACTCCTAATCTCTTATATAAGGAAAGAGGCATAACACTTACACTCGCACCTAAATCTGCTAGTGCATCATACATGACACAATCAATAAGTAGACAAGGAACAATAAATTCACCCGGATCACCTACCCTAGGTGGAGGTTTTGGTGGAACTGTATTCACCGGGTTTACTTCTACGGTTTTTGTTTCTTGTACTTTCTTATTCTTTTTCTTCTTCTTCTTTCCAGAGGTATCACCAACTTTATTACCTATTACTTGCTCATACTCAACTCTTTTTCTTGGAAACGGGATGAGTGGTTTATATGGTGCCACCACTGGCTTTACATACTCTGGTGGTGGTGGTGTAACTTCTTCATTTTTATTTTCATCTAAAACCTTCCCATCTTCCGGAGCTGGTTTTTCAGAATTTGTTGAAACCATGTTAACATTCTCATTCCGAGGATTTGCTTCAGTATTACTCGGTAGCTTTCCTTGTTCCCTCTCACTCATTAAGCTAGCAAGAGTACCTACGTGTTTTTCTAGATTCAAAATGGAAGCTTGTTGAGTTCTTAATGACTGATCAAACCTCTCATTCGTTTGGGTTTGAGATGTAATAAATTGTGTTTGAGATTCAACTAGCTTTACCATCATTTCTTCTAGATTTGGCTTTTTCTCTTCGGTTTGTTGTGGTGGTTTATACAAGCTAGGTCTTTGTTGATTGAAAGTGTTGTTTTGAGTTGGCTGGTTATTCGGACCTTGTTGGTTATACGAGTTGTTGTTTGGTCCATTTGGATTGTAAAGAATATTTTGATTTCGATTGAAGTTTAGCTTTGGCGGTTGATAATTATTTTGATAATTATTTCCCGGCCTTTGGTTCATGTAGGAAACATTCTCTCGTTGTTCCATGGTTGGTTCAAAGTGACAATCTTTCAATAAGTGTGGTCCACCGCATTGCTCACAACTGATTCGTATTGCGTGAATATCTTTATTCATCTTTTCCATTCGTCTTTCGAAAGCATCTATTTTTGCGGAAACAGAATCAAAGTCATGGCTAGAATCGGCTCTAGCCGCTTTAGATGATCTAACGATATCTTTTTCTTGGTGCCACTCATGAGAGTGGGAGGCTGTATTATCAATAAATTTGTAAGCTTCAGTTGCGGTTTTCTTCATGATGGAACCACCAGCTGTTATGTCGATGTCTTTTCTTGTAGCGATGTCTACGCCTTTATAGAAGATTTGCACTATTTGAAAAGTATCTAATCCGTGTTGAGGACATCCTCTCAACATCCTTCCGAATCTTGTCCACGCCTCATATAATGTTTCATTTGGCTTTTGCGCGAATGTAACAATTTCTCCTTGAAGTCTCACGGCTTTGGATGCCGGAAAGAATTGTTTAAGAAATTTTTCTACTAAAACATCCCATGTATCAATTGCCCCTTCAGGTAACGATTCTAACCAATCTTTGGCTTCTCCCTTTAAGGTCCAGGGAAATAACATGAGATAGATCTGTTCATCCTCCACTTCTCGGATTTTGAATAGTGTACAAATCCTATTGAACGTACGAAGATGTTCATTTGGGTCTTCATTCGGCGTACCACTATATTGGCACTGATTAGTTACCATGTGTAGGATTTGTCCTTTGATTTCATAATCTGGAGCATTAACTTCTGGCTTAATAATGGCGTGACCTTGGCCAGTGCGTTTAGCTCTCATTCGATCTTCCATACTTAGAGGTTCTAGATTTTCCATGATTGGATTTGTTGTATCTGAATCACTAGAGGATTCTGATTTAACGGTTTGGGGTTCAGGATCTTGGAATTGTCCTTGAATATCCTCCGGGTTCTTAGTTGTGAAGTCGGGTTCAAAAGATGGATTATTGGAAATTTGAGTTGGAGTATTTGTTCGACTAGATGATGATTCTAAAGAAAAATCAACGGCGACGATATTTGCTAAATGTCTTGATCGAGTTATAGGTGGTGAACGTATAAAAGGTGGTGAACGTTTTGCTTG
Source organism: Rutidosis leptorrhynchoides (assembly GCF_046630445.1). Lineage (NCBI taxonomy): Eukaryota > Viridiplantae > Streptophyta > Magnoliopsida > Asterales > Asteraceae > Rutidosis > Rutidosis leptorrhynchoides. Next base: position 372,888,603 of record NC_092340.1, on the reverse strand, counting down.
GTGCATTCACAGAATATCCTATTAGTTATAAAAATAATAAGAAAAACTTAAATAAGCTATCCAATTAATAGACTTTTCTGATTTTTGCCCACGTTTCGAATAGCCAAAAGATGCAGCAGAGGGGCAGGATTCGTTTGGTCTCAATATAATTGAGGACTGTTTGGCTCCAACAACCCGGTCCACGTACAAATCCAACTATTACTACGAACCAGAAAATTTTGATGTCTATCAATTTAACCACTTAAAATAAATTTTCGTAATTTTAAGAAATTTAGATAAGAAGTAGAATAAAAATCTATGTCCTAAAACTAGAATAGCGAGAAATAAGAAAGAAAAAGATTGCGCGTCGAAAAATGTCGAAAAAATAAAAGGTCGAAAAATAGGCGTCGAAAAATAAAAATAAGAAAATAGCGCGAAAAATGGCGTCGCAAAATTCTAAAGCACCTAAATCTTAGTCTAAGGAATAAGCACTTAAGGGATTTTACGGCAAAGCCTAAAAAATTCTAGAAATAAAAATAACTACGCCAAAAATAAACTTAATACTAAAAATTGTAACTAGAGTCTAAAAATCTAAAGGTAATAAAACTTAAAAAAAATTATTATTAATTATTTTTTTTTAAAAATTTTTTTTTAAAAAAAAAAAAAAAAAAAAAAACTAGACCCAAACCAACCCAAAGGAAACCCACTGTTATTTATTTCAATCGAACCTCCACATCTCTATGTTTCTGTCCGGTTTTGGCTGTACAACGATGAAGGGGTGACCAAGTGAAATGATGATAATAAGGAATGTATTAGGAAAGAGATAATGATAAATGAGGTGACGTGATGATGTCTGTATCCACTCTTCACCAAAGTTACTTTTGTGACTAGAAAAATGCAATTATATGCATCGTTTTACCAACCTCCAAGACTTTTGTGTACATATGGAACTTATTAAATCCTAGTGGCCGACAGTGGGCTAACATCCCATATTTTTTTTTTTATTATTATTTTTTTTTTATTATATGATGAGGAGAGGAGGAGATGAACTAATCTTAAGGAATTTTGAATGGGGTTCGATGGGATATTTTATAATTATGGAGTAATATGTGTACTGAGAGCCTCCCTACTACACTAACATTCGTACTACTTTATTTATATATTTTTATTAATGTAGACGAATTTTGAATGCTTTGGATGAGAACCAAAGTTTTGACAAATACGGAGCAACTATTTTTCTTTTAGATAAGAACGTGTGAAAACCTCCCTCAGGATGACACGTTTACGTTTTTTTTTTTTTTTTATTCCATTTTTTAGAAAACGAAAATTTTATTTTATTAAAAGGAAAAATGAGTGAACAATAAATGGTGCCAATCAGGGATCGTAAATCCCTCTTGTTAATAGCTTTTTATGTAAGATTAATTAAATCTATGGTTTGAAAATAAACTAATAGTCCATAGTAAAAAGAATCTTACACTAGTAGTAATGAAGTGGGGTTGATGAGAACAAGACGTCCAAATGGTAATTGGACCCACCCGAGTTGTTTTCACATTTAGGTACCCTCTAAAATTATTACTTGTAAACTTTATTTCACACTAAATATTTATACAAAATGCTCGTACATTTTATATCTAGTTGTAGAACAAACTTTTTTTTTTCTTTCAAATTTTATGAAATGAAATAAGTCCAAATCTCATATGAATGATATGCGACTAGATTTATTAACAATTAAATTAATTACGGTTATTAACTTGTACCAAATCTAATTTCGTTTTTTTTTTTTTTTTTTTTTATTTCTGTTGAAGCACAACGTCAAAGAAAATGAGTAAGATATTTTTGGTAGGCAAGTAAGGATTAGGACCCCTTGCTTTTGCTTTTAGTGGTCACAACAAAAACAAAGAACCCGAATTTCTACTAGCTCACTATTTTGATTGATTAAATTTGCACAGTGACCACCAAATAGTGAATTAACATAGTTTTTTTTTTTTTTTTTAATTACACTGCCAGATGGACTTATAAAATTACACTACTTTCAAGTTTTTATTCGTATTATATTTTAAATAAGCACTTATAGTACGTAAAAAAAAAAAAACTAAAAACTCGTGGTTTAAATAAAACTTGTGTAATTAGTGAATTACTCGTGGTTTGTTTGTTTAAAATTTTATTTATTTAATTATTTATTTATTTTTTTAAACTTATATATAATTATATTTTTACAAATATAGATTAAAAATATAGCATTTTTGCGCTCCCCGGCAGCGGCGCCAAAAATACTTGATGTCGTAGGGGGTGTATACAAAATAGTATTATTTTTAGTGCGAAATACTATTAAATATGCTACAATTTTACACAAGTTATTTATTTATTTATCGAGTGGATATACTTAAACCTTGCTACAACACTTATAGGCAGTGTACCTAATCGTATAATAGTATAGTTTTTAGTAAGTCCGGTTCGTTCCACAGGGAGCTAGTGAAGTTCAACGCTATATTTATTTTAAATATATTTGTACAAAAATAAAAATATATAAATATATATATATACAAGTAGTATTATTATTGTTAAAATGGGGGTTTTACCGTTTAGTGACCGGTTTGTCGATTTTAAATAAAGCGTAAAAATAAATGACGATAAAATAAATTACAGAATTTAAATTGCGATAAAGTAAATGACAGAAAATAAAATGACAGTAAATAAAATTACAGTAAATAAAAGTACGGTAAAAAAATACAATAAAACAATTATGCTTATTTAAACTTCCATAATCATGATGTTTGACTTTTTGATTTTAATTTAGTCCAATGGGTTAATTGTCCTTTGCCCTGGAGTATTTGAAACCTATATGGTTTTTGTCCAAAATAGTTCATCGGTCATAATTATAAATTGCTCGGCAAATTAGCCTTATTCCCGAAGTCAAATATTCCAACTAATTAGGGATCCGAACTGTAACAAGGTCTTAATACTTTGTTAACAATTACCCCAAGTGCCCTTGAATGTAATCCACCCCTGTTTTATTGGTCCATGAATATTAATTTACCCACTTGGCCATAGTGAATAATAAATTACCCAACCCAAATAATTAATTAAACGATTGTAAAGGATGTCGAATAAACGTCACTAAATAGGACATCCATAACCATTTAATAATTTATTCAGATTAATTAATTTGAAGATAGGTTCGACAGGCTCCCCTGAGTTGTCACCCAATTTAGACAATACCCCCCATCTATTAATTGTCCATGGTCCAAAGTTCACAAGTGTCGGTCTTTTGTCCATATCCTAATTATGGTACAAAGTCAAATAGTCCCGTCTTAATTTAGTCCAACATCACGATTACTTCGGTATTAAATAAGCATAATAACGGCTTAGCTACTAGACATTAAATTAAAAAGGAAAGACATAACTTACCGTGGGTATTAATATCGTAGTATTAGACGGGCAGAGTTCTGACTTAAAACCCGTAAATTATTTGTACCATAACTAAATTATTATTATTAAACTTTAAATTAAAATTAAAATTTATATTATAAATATATATATTACATAATTCGGTTTACAGAGAAATAGAAAGAGAGATTGAAAAATGGGATTAAAAAGGGGTGTCCTTAAATCGATGAATTGCAAAGCTTATAGGCGAAATGAAAATTTGAATTTTCATTTACGACCCCTGAACTATGCTCAATTAACAACTTTTTATTATTTAATATTATTCTTATTATGAATTATTTAAATATTATATTTTATTCTTGTGCATAGTTGACTCGTAATTTTTACACCGTTGCGTCGAGCGTTGAGAGTTGACTCATGTCCCTGTTCCGGATTTTCGAACGTCCTTTCGTACTATTTTATATCGTGTACTTTGCGTTTTGTAACTCGTACTCTTGTCATTTTTAGACGTTCTTCATCAATAATTTGAACCTTTTTGATTGTATCTTGTACTTTTGAGCTTTTTGGACCTTTGCGTCTTCAAATCTTCGTTTTCGCCTTTTGTCTTCGCACTTATTTAAAATAAACGAATATTACTCGAAAATGGAACAATTGCAACTAAAATCTTGTCTTTCTTGGGGGATTTTGCTATGAAATATATGTTCCTTTTTAGCCTTATCAGTTATTAAAAATTTCGTCCCGAAATTTTAGTGATCGTCCGATGAAGTAGTTTCCTCGGGAAACAGTTGCGGGTATTTCAGTCTCATCTGGTCTTCATGCTCCCACGTGAACTCTAGTCCTCTTATCGCGTTCCATCGAACTTTAACGATAGGAATTCTGCTTTGCTTAAACTGTTTGACCTCACGGCCCAAGATTTCGACAGGCTCTTCAATGAAATGAAGTTTGTCATCGATACGCAGTTCCTCTAATGGAATAATCAAATTCTCATCGGCTAAGCACTTCTTCAAGTTGGATACGTGAAAAATGTCGTGTATACCACTGGGTGCTTGTGGTAGCTCCAATCTGTAAGCCACTGGTCTAACCCTTTCTGTTATCTTGAACGGTCCAACATAACTAGGACTCAGTTTACCTCGTTTTCCAAATCGTACAACATCCTTCCAAGGTGATACTTTAAGCATAACTTTGTCACCAACTTGGAACTTTATATCCTTCCGTCTAACATCAATGTAACTCTTTTGACGACTCCGAGCCGTTCTCAATCGTTCCTGAATCTGTAGAACTTTCTCAGTTATCTCCTGAATAATCTCAGGACCTTTCAACCGACTATCTCCCAATTCGCTCCAACAAACGGGAGATCCACATTTCCTTCCGTACAACGCTTCGAAAGGTGCAGCTTTAATGCTCGCATGGTAGTTGTTATTTTATGAGAACTCAGCTAGTGGTAAGTACTTATCCCATCCGTTTCCAAAATCAATGACACATGCTCGCAACATGTTCTCAAAAGTCTGAATAGTTCGTTCTCTTTGGCCATTGTCTGGGGGTGATACGCTGTACTCATATCTAAACGGGTCCCCATTGCTTTCTGTAATGACTGCCAAAAACTGGAATTGAATCTGCTGTCGCGATCGGATATAATAGATATAGGCACTCCATGCCTAGAGTCGACTTCCTTAATGTAAACTTGAGCCAACTTCTCCATTTTATCAGTTTCTCTTATCGGTAAGAAGTGTGCAGACTTTGTGAGACGATCCATGATAACCCAAATAGTATCGTAACCTCCCACTGTTCTCGGCAGTTTCGTGATGAAGTCCATTGTAATACCTTCCCACTTCCACTGGGGAATCTCTGGTTGAGTTAATAATCCTGATGGCTTTTGATGTTCAGCCTTGACTTTAGCGCAAGTCAAGCACTTTCCGACATAGGTAGCAATGTCAGCCTTCAAATTTGGCCACCAATAAAACGCCTTCAAATCTTGGTACATTTTATCTGATCCCAGATGAATTCAGTACCTTGACTTGTGTGCTTCCTCCAGCACTAGTTCTCTCAATCCACCAAACTTTGGTACTCAGATTCGATTAGCAAAGTATCGTGTTCCATCCTCCTTGATGTCGAATTTCTTATCCATCTTTTTGATAAATTCAACATTGACATTTTATTGTTTTATGGCTTCTTGTTGTGCTTCGCGGAGCCGTGATGTGAGATTCGTATGGACAACTATGTTAAGCGCTTTAACCCTTAGGGGTTTCTCTCGCTCTTTTTTGTAAAGCATCCGCCACGACATTCGCTTTGCCCGGATGGTATTAAAGTTCGCAGATATAATTGTTAAGTAGTTTCATTCAATGTCGTTGTCTCATGTTGAGCTGTTTCTGATCGAATATGTGCTGTAAACTCTTATGGTCAGTAAAGATAGTAAACTTGGTTCCATACAGGTAGTGTCTCCACATTTTAAGTGCAAAGACAACAGATCCTAGTTCAAGGTCGTGCGTAGTATAGTTCTGCTCATGAATCTTTAACTGTCGTGATCCATAAGCAATAACCTTGTTTCGGTGCATAAGCACGCAACCCATTCCTTGATGTGAGGCATCACAATAAACAAAAAAAATCTTCACTTCCCTCTGTTAGAGACAATATCGGTGCAGTTGTTAACTTCTCCTTCAACAACTGAAATGCAGTTTCTTGCGATTCTGACCACTCATACTTTTTTCCCTTATGAGTCAACGCGGTTAATAGTCGAGCAATCTTAGAGAATCTTTCAATGAATCTCCTGTAGTAACCAGCTAAACCCAAAGATTTCCGGATCTAAGTTGGCGTCTTTGAAGTTTTCCAGTTCTTAACCGACTCAATCTTTGCTGGATCAACTTGTATTCCATTGGCCCCTACAACATGGCCAAGGAATTGTACCTCTGGTAACCAGAAGTCACACTTATAGAACTTTGCATACAACTGCTCTTTCCTAAGCATGGTCAATATCGAACGTAGATGTTGTTCGTTCTCTTCCCTGTTCTTGGAGTATACCAATATATCATCAATAAACACTATAACGAATTTATATAGGTATGGCTTACACACACGGTTCATGAGATCCATGAACACTGCTGGTGCGTTCGTCAAACCAAACGGCATCACGTTAAACTCATAATGTCCATAACGTGTTCTAAACGCTGTCTTCGGGACATCAGCTTCTTTGACTCTCAATTGGTGATACCCGGATCTCAAATCAATCTTCGAATAACAACTAGATCCCTGTAGTTGATCAAATAAGTCATCAATCCTCGGTAGCGGATACCGATTCTTGATTGTCAACTTGTTCAATTCTCTGTAGTCGATACACAATCTCATCGACCCATCCTTCTTCTTAACAAACAAGACTGGAGCTTCAACTCGGAAATTCATGGTTATGTGACCCACCTTCTAGTACCTGTCACATTAGGGCATTACAACCCTGATGTTCTTCAACATGGGAAGCTCTTATAGTTCTGAGGGTGCAAGTTCGTATATTGTACGTGTAACGGGTGCAGTTGCTGGGACCAAATCAATCCGAAATTCGACTTCATAGTGGGTTGGACGTGTAACCTCGGGACAATCTCTAATAGTCGGGAAATATTCGGGTCTCTTAAATGTCAGCTCATCCTTACTTACATGTGCTAGAATTGCGAGACATTCTCGTCTCATGTACTTCTAGACCTTCGAGTAATTAGTGTAGCATGACGGTGTACAAATCTCCTCTCCGTACACCATTACAGTCGGTGAAAGGATTTTGAATAGCCTTCTAGTCGTAGTTGCCTTGGTTGTATCGTCAGGTAACCAGTTTGTTTCAACCACGAGGTTAAAACTTCTCAGTTTAATAGTTCTATAGAGTACACGTTGTCTAAGGAAGGTACATGTTTATAAACGTTGTGACCAAATTCTCTAGTGTTAAAGCTTCTATCAGCACCGGTGTTGACAAAATATATAAACAGTATGATCGATGAGTGAGAACAATCTCGTGACGAATTTCATGGAAAATGAAATTGAACAAGGTGTAATGGCAACTCAAACAAAATCCGATATTTAATCGAAAAGGGTTGGTACAAACTCCCAGACGGGTGTGTCTCGTGGGAACAGATGAAGTGTAGTTCACGTCGATGTGTTCAAAGTTGGTTGGTAATCTTTGTGGGTATAACGAAAATGATTGCAGCTTGAGAAAAGTACGTTGAGACAGAATGAGAAAAGATACGGTAACAAGTAGTATTACTAGTAGTAATGAGTGATGGTGTCAGCGATAAATAGCGATGGGTTGTGATAAGCAGTGATGATAGTAGTGACGTATTAGTTATTAGGTAGCATGCTAGCATCATAAGTATATACACATGTATTCTAATAATAGTCATCAGTGGGTAGGCTCGTGTTTGGAAAACAAAATCATGAACTGCGAGTGGCTGAATGATAGGTAAGTTGGAAATCGAGTGGACAATATCTACTACGTATTGTGCGGGCTGTTACCAGGAAATCCTCCTCTAAAGGCGTATCAGAATTAAGTTGTGATGCACAGTAGTAAGTAGTAAAGCGTGGATGTGTTAGTGGTGATGAGTAGTACTTAGTAGTGGTAAGTAGTAATGAGTAGTAGTAAGTGACAATGGGTAGCAGTAAGTAGTATTTAGCAATGACAAGTAGTGAGAAGTAGTGATCAGTCATGACTAGCAGTGAGAGGCGGCGTTGAGTAGTAATTAGCAGTGATAAACAGTACTGAGTAGTGGTATAAGATGACGAGTGTGTTCAAGTAGTGTCTTTGTAGTGACATGTAGTGATCGGTGGTGACAGACAGTGTCGAGCAGTGATGAGTTGGGTCAAGATTTACGAGTTACTTACAAGTTATATTAACAATTAATTTGAACATGGTAAGTTTCTTCTCACATTTGAGATTACATGGTTTGTTTTCTAAACGTTGTTTATCCAAGTAACCTACTTGACTCGGCCCCAATTCCTTATTTTGCAATGTCGAAACTTCTATATGAGTTACCGTAATGTAATCCCGGTCATTACATTATGCTATCTCACATTTCCATTCGACATCACTCTATAAGTTCAAGATAGCGTAGTCAACTTAATTCATTTAAGTTTCGCGTCGTATGTACGTATGCGATTCGTGATACAATATTGAGTCTAAGTCCGTATCGTATTGGTATAAGGTGTATATGTTTGTGATGTGGTGTGTAGCCCTACATGTAGCATGGTGTCACAAACAGTGCAAGTATATGATGCATAAAAGTCATCCAAGACACACGGCTATAGACTAGACTTCACTAATGCGTCCTACGGTTAGACACACTAACATATCCTAGTTCCCTATAGCCAAAGCTCTGATACCATCTGTAACACCCCGTCAAAAATCCCTTTAACGGAATGTTAACTCTGGTCCCAGTGCTTAGCTTGACTTCTACGTAACAACAATATTCTACAGCGGAAGCAATTAATACCTGAGAATAAAACACGCAAAATGGATCAACAATAATGTTGAGTGAATCTGCAGGTTTTAGGTAAACAATACAGTATGTTTAAGAAATAATATTCCGAAATACGTTTATTAGTGGAAGACCACCAAGGTTCAATGTTAAAGTTTTTAGACAACACCATTTCTCGTTCCAAAAGTTTGTTGACACTACTATGTCAAGTTTCAAATATCTGTAAACAATACCATGTCAAGTTTTATCTCATTTTGTTCGTAAACCACAGTTTTACATAATGTTGTATAGCATCTAAAAAACAGTTATAAAAAAAAATAGTTTAAATTTCCTTGACCACGAGATTTTACAAGTACAACACCAAGTTGCAAAAACGTTTGCATAATCTGAGCACCTGAATACTAGCAATGACCCGAGTATAGAAACCACTATACCCGCCCTTACCTCGTAAAATTTTATACACCTGTTCAAGTGTATCTAATGTTCAAAGTAAATGCACCACAGTTAATATTGTAGGGTGAGGTTGTCAACCTAACGGATCCGTCTATCTAAATTGTGCTTACACCGATGGTATTAAAAGTATTCAAGCTAGAGGATTTTTGAACAAACTCAATATGCATATATAGTACTCGTGTCAATACAAAAGCATTTGATATTGTAAGTATAACATCGTGTATTCTCATTCCTAAAAACATGTAAAAAGCGGGACTGTAGACTCACCTTTGAATAAAGCTCGGATTGAAAGACAAAACTTGTACGGATTATAGCTGAGTAATGCAACCTAAGTATACGTATTTAGGTTGGTCAATATATGTATCTTAAATAGTGTGGTTTCATAGTATAATTTGTCTCGTTGCTCGACTCGACGCGTTTCAAAGTAAAAGTCAACTATATCATGCAAGTCAAACAAAGTCAACCGAAGTCAAACCAAAAGTCAAACTTGGTCAATGTGGTCAACTAAAGTCAACATCAGTAGGTTCATGCCAAATGTTGGTCAACATGTCAAACCTAAGTCAAACAACACGTTTTAGATCATACATGGTCAATTTCACAATTTCAGTTTATCGTTGTGCATAAAGTTCATGAACACGTAGCATACTTAGCACATTATCTCATAGTACAAAACTCATGCAAATATGAAAAACTCTAGATCATAAGTATACTCAAAATCGATTCCAAAAAGTCGAGCCAGGGTCTCATACAATAATTAAAAGTCAGGAATCAGAAGGGGTACATTTGGGGTTTGCCAAGTCAGTTTCTGACCGCGCAATGATTTTGTTTTGGCTATAACCGGAGCTAGGAACATGAAATTGATACAAGATCAGTGGCCATAGTCCAAGGACAAATCAAACTAACACATATCAAAAATTGAGCAATTTTTTGTTTAGCCAATTTGTACAGTTTATTCATGCAAGTTAAATGTTCATTTTTTCAGCTCAATTCAGAAGTCACACAAAGTATGACCCTATGGTGCCCAATGCATAAGGTTTCAGAGATTGAAATTAACTAACCATAAGTCACATATCATGTCAAAATTCATATTCCAGAAGTCTACATGTTCATTAAATAAACACAGTTAACAGAGTATAAAACAGTTAGCAATTTACAGATTCGATTCTAGTTTAGCTAGTCACATTCGTACGCGATTATCCGAAGATCTAGATACAATTAGCCTATGATATCTACATGAAAGGTGAAGTAAATTTTGTGTAATTTTCAAATATGCAAAGCTTAAATCACAAAAGTTAACACATTTTATCATACAAGGCTATTTTCATGCAAGTGCTGTATACATCCACTTTTTCACTAAATCAAGCATATATCGGGATATACATAAGAAAACGACATGATATCCTAGTGTAACTTGAGTGTTTTTAAATTATATTTCCAGTCGTATAAGTTTCACATGGCAATTCATGGTCTATCTAACCCAGATTTCTGATTACACACCAAAAACACAACGTTAATTTCAATTGGCCATAACTTGATCATCCGGAAACGAAATCAAGTGAATCCAAAGCCTAAAATCAATAGTTTTTCGCAAGGAATCTGATTATAACATAATAATTAACATTTAACAAAGTCAATTTTCTGTACACACAAGCATCAAATTCGGTTTTCATGCAAAACAATCAATACGATCGAATTAACGACTAACAATACATACAAACGCGATGAATCGAGCAATTGACCAACATAAACTATAAAACTTTATGAAATCAGAATTTTTAAAGCTAGGGTTCATGTGATTATACCTTTGATCAACAAATTAAATACACCAACGCGTAGAGGACGATGTGAATTACAAGTTTGATGTTGAACACTTAAGCTAAAAAGCAAAAATTGATGGTGCTATGGGATGGTGATGGGCGACGGTTCAAGGGGGAGGGGAAGAGATCGACTGCATAAAAATTAGGGTAGGAGATAATGCAGTTTAGGTTTAACACATAATATTTATATTAAGCCCTAGTTCTACTAATTAACACTTAAGTCCTCCAAGTTGCAAAATTTTAAAAATAAAAGGGGTGGGGAGGGGGTGTTCAGCTGAATGGGGCCCACTATGGGTATCCCAGGCTCTCTTTTTGCAAAAGCGCGTATTCATGGTCCGTTTTAAGTGCCGTTGAGTCGTACTGAAGGCCCGGAACGCTAAACCGATCGTTAAACGCAACCAATCGCTTAATTTATTAAAAACCCAATAAATTAAATATTTTTGAAAAGTTAATAATTAATAATTTAATTATTAAAATAAACCCGAGCGTTTTATTGTTCAAAAAGCAGTTATCAAAACTGTATCGTTTTTATCGTATTTCTTTATCTGAAATATATATTCGAGTTAATATCAACCCATATTAATTATTGTAACCCTCCAAGGATCAAGTACGCATCTATTACACATAAACACATAACGTCAAGTAATCGCCGTTAAATAAACTAACGGAAGGTTAACGGAAGTAACGGAAAAAGCAGGGTTGTTACACCGCCCCAGCTGTGAGGACAAACCCAAATGGACCAAGGAAGTGCAATGAGTGCGGACAACAGGTCCACTTTAGGAATGAATGTCCCAACAAGAAGAAGGATGGCGGGCCAGCACGTGGAAGAGCCTTCAACATGAACGCAAGAGATGTCCGCGAGAATCCTAACTTGGTTACAGGTACATTCACAATCAATAACCTATTAGCTTTTGTTCTGTTTGACACTGGTGCCGATAAGAGTTACGTATGTAGACACTTTTACTCTAAGATAGATTGGTCGTTAGTGCCTTTGGAGGAGAGTATGTTTGTTGAGGTAGCCAATGGAAAACATGAGAAAGTTGACCAAATTAGCCGAGGAGGTATTATCAACCTAGCCGGAGTGGATTTTGAGATTGATCTAATACCCATCAAATTGGGAAGCTTTGATGTGATAGTCGGTATGGACTAGTTGTCCAAATTAAGAGCCGAAGTTATCTGTGGTGAGAAGATTCTCTGTATACCACGCGAGATTGGAGAGCCACTGATTGTTTACGGAGATAGATGTAGCCCGAAGTTGAACCTTATTAGTTGCTTGAAGGCACAAAAGGTTATGAAGAAGGGGCGCTTTGCTATTCTGGCACATGTGAAAAAGCTAGAAGTTGAAGGGAAGAGCGTGGATGATGTGTGAATTGTGAACGAATTTCCCGACATCTTTCCAGAAGAGTTGCCTGGATTACCGCCGCCGAGATCAGTAGAGTTTCAGATCGATCTAGTGCCAGGAGCTGCACCTGTAGCTCGCGCACCTTATCGACTTGCACCCTCCAAACTGCAAGAGTTGCAGAGTCAACTGCAAGAATTTCTAGACCGAGGGTTTATCCAACCGAGTTCATCGCCTTGGGGCGCACCTGTTTTTCTCGTGAAGAAGAAGGATGGATCTTTTTGCATGTGTATCGATTATCGTGAACTGAATAAGTTGACGATCAAGAATCGGTATCCCCTTCCCAGAATTGATGATCTTTTCGATCAGATGCAAGGATCCAGCGTCTACTCTAAGATTGATTTGCGATCAGGTTATCACCAGTTGAGGGTGAAGGAGAGCGATGTGCTGAAGACTATGTTCCAAACTCGTTATGGTCATTTTGAGTTTCTCGTGATGCCATTCAGTTTAACCAACGCACCTGCCGTGTTTATGGATCTCATGAATCGCGTATGCAAACCGTACCTGGACAAGTTCGTTATCGTCTTCATAGATGATATCCTCATCTATTCTAAAAGTGAAACAGAACATGAGCAACATCTTCGACTCGTGCTAGAACTCTTGAGATAAGAGCAACTTTATGCCAAAATTCTCTAAGTGCGAATTTTGGTTGAAGGAAGTTCAATTTCTCGGTCATATCGTGAGCAATCAGGGTATCAAATTCGATCCCACAAAGATCGAAGCTACCAGCAAGTGGGAAACCCCCACTACTCCTACTCATATCCGCCAATTCTTAGGCCTCGCCAGTTACTATCGTAGATTCATTGAAGGTTTCTCTCTGATTGCACGTCCTTTGACTGCATTAACTCATAAGGGGAAGAAGTTCGTTTGGGAAACCGAGCAAGAGTCGGCATTCCAAACCCTGAAGCATAAGTTAACTACCACTCCTATTCTATCCCTTCCCGAAGGCAGTGATGACTTCATTGTGTATTGCGATGCCTCCCGACAAGGTTTTGGGTGTGTATTGATGCAACGGAAGAATGTTATTGCTTACGCCTCCCGACAACTGAAGATTCACGAGCAAAACTACACTACTCACGATCTCGAGCTTGGAGCCATTGTCTTTGCACTCAAACAGTGGAGACACTATCTGTATGGAACCAAAAGTACTATCTTCACCGACCACAAAAGCCTCCAACACATCTTTGATCAGAAGCAACTGAATATGAGACAACGTTGATGGATCAAAACGTTGAACGACTATGATTGTGAACTTCGCTACCACCCTGGCAAGGCAAATGTTGTAGCCAATGCCTTGAGCTGAAATGAGAGAACGGTACCACTTCATGTTCGTGCCTTGAGCATCACCATTCAGACTAATCTCAACAGCCAGATCTGTGTAGCTCAAGAAGAGGCTCTCAAGGAGGAGAATATTTCTCAAGAGCACTTGAACATTCTCGTTTCTCGATTTGAGGTCAAGGAGACTGGACTCCGATACTTTGCCGGAAGAATCTGGGTGCCTAGTTATGGAGATTTACGGAGCCTTATTCTAGACGAAGCCCACATGTCAAGGTATTCAATCCATCCAGGAGCTGGTAAGATGTACCACGACCTCAAGGTTCAATATTGGTGGCCAAACCTCAAAAGGGATGTTACAGCATATGTTGGAAAGTTTTTAACTTGTTCCAAGATCAAAGCCGAACATCAGAAGCCGTCTGGGTTACTTCAACAACCCGAAATCCCGCAATAGAAGTGGGAAGGAATAACAATAGATTTCATCACGAACCTACCGAAGACGGTAGGCGGTTATGATACCATCTGGGTTATGGTTGACCGTCTTACCAAATCTGCAAACTTCCTAGCCATGAAGGAAACTGATACGATAGAGAGACTGGCATAGTTATACATAAAGGAGATTGCATCTCGTCACGGTGTACCCTTATCGATTATCTCAGATCGCGATACCCGTTTCACTTCCAGATTTTGGCGTTCTTTACAAGAAGCCTTGGGAACACGTCTAGATATGAGTACTGCGTATCACCCACAAACTGACGGACAGAGCGAGCGCACGATTCAAACCCTGGAGGACATGTTACGTGCTTGTGTTATTGATTTCGGGAAAGCTTGGGAGAGACATTTTCTTTAGCCGAATTCTCTTACAACAACAGCTATCACGCAAGCATTAAGGCCGCACCTTTTGAAGCATTGTATGGTCGTAAATGTCGTTCTCCTATCTGTTGGGCCGAAGTAGGTGAAAAACAACTCACCGGTCCCGAACTCGTCCATGAAACAACCGATAAGATTGTCCAAATTCAAGCGAGGCTCAAGACGGCCCGTGATTGTCAAAAGAGCTATGCCGACCTTAAACGTGGAGATCGCAAATTTCAAATCGGCGACCACGTTATGTTGAAAGTCGCACCTTGAAAAGGTGTAATCCGTTTCGGAAAGCGTGGGAAGTTGAATCCGCGATATATTGATCCTTTTGGAGCGTGTTGGACCCGTTGCTTACCGTTTGGATCTTCTGACTTAATTAAGCGCAGTTCACCCCACTTTCTACATGTTGAATCTGAAGAAATGTCTTGCCGAACCAGAACTCGTCATACCTCTCGAGGAGCTTATGATTGACAACAAACTCCACTTCGTAGAAGAACTTTCGAAATTATGGACCGTGAGGTCAAGACCTTGAAACGCAACAAGATTCTGATCGTCCGAGTCCGATGGAATGCAAAACGATGGCCTGAGTTTACTTGGGAGCGAGAGGATCAGATGAAGCAGAAGTATCCTCACCTCTTCACAACTCTACCATCTAACTCAGCTTAAAATTTCGGGATGAAATTTTCATTAACATGTGGGTAATGTAACGACCCGACTTTTTCGACTCGTTTTTGTGCTTTATGCTTTCACGAAACTGCGTATTTGTGCGTGCTGAGCTATATTATACTCTGGGATCTTACTACATGTGGATTACTTTCGTTTATATGTGAAAACGTGCCTTTAAGTACATAGGGTACTTAACTTGATCCCCGAAAGCCTTTATGACCGTTAGTGTCACTTGACGTTTAGAACAAACTGCGTACTGTGTATATGTTTAACTTTTGTCGTAATCGAAATATTATGACTACGAAATACCAATTGTTATTTTATAATAACAATTACTTGAGTTTTTGGATGCTTAATTACGTTTAGTAATTTACTAGAGCACACTAGTTAGTCTTGTTGGACTTTAGCCCACCCTACACTAGCTAGTGGACTATTTAATTAGCCCAATTATTATTAGTTAGTGACCCATATTAATGTAAGACAAATGCCCATTTATTAGAGGGAACATAATAGCATTTTTGTTAACCATTATCCTTAATGTTGCATGAGATCCTAACATAAGCACCAACTTTAGACAACCATTAACCAAAAAGCAAAAAGGTATCCCCCTTATCCCACCCTAAACCCCACGGCCACCATCCCCTCCCCTTACCCTCACCTTCTATAAATACCAAACTTATTCATCCCATTTCACACTTGATTTCATTTACAAATTACACACACTTACTCTCTAATTCTCTCTCTAGTCTTTCTCACTCTAAAAAGTGTAAGTTTTAAACTTCTTCTTCTTCTTCTTCTTCTTCTTCCCTTCTCATTCACGACATCATCATCATCATTGGATCTAGCTCTTTAGCTTTTAGATCTTGTTATATCTTGTAGATTCAAACATGGACTTGAATTCTTCAAGAATATGGAAGATTCAAGCTTTATAGATTTGAATCTTCACTTATTTTGTAGATCTAAAAATTTTTAGCTTTTAATCACTTTATTTTGTTGTAAAGATTCAAACTTGTGTTTGTAATCTTCATGTAACTTGAAGATCTAGCTTCATGCTTCAAGATCTTGAAGAACAACCAAGATTCAAGCTTTCTAGCTTCGAATCTTCATTTCTTTTGTTGGATCTAGGTTTTCTAACTTATGATCTCATTATTTTGTTATAAAGATCAAAACTTGTTTTTATTATCTTCATGTATCTTGAAGATCTAAGATTTATGCTTCAAGATCTTCAAGAACACCTAAGATTTAAGTTTTCTAGGTTTGTGATCTTATAACTTGTGTGAAAAGGATCCAAGCTCTCTATCTTAGGGTTTCATTACTTTGTTTGATGGAATTATGTTCATACTTGTTTGATTGATGGAAAGTTTGTAGCTTTAGTTGTAAATAGAACTTGTATTTGTGTTAAGACTAAGAATATGATGTAACATTGGTTCATCATCCTTCTAAAACTCTTAAGTGAGTTGTATTCTTACTTGGTCTTAACATATTGTGTGTTGATAGTTGAGTCTTGGTCAAAGTGATGCTAAAACATCAATGAGTTGTACACTTGAAGCTTACACGCATCAAGGATGAGAACCGTGATGAGCATCAAGCACCAAGAAATCTACCAGAGCACTTGTTTGCTGTTTTTCGGGGTTTGATCTGACTCCTGGACTTCTGGAAAATTGATTTTCATATAGTTCGTTTCGAGTAGATGACTTTTCGTTTAGGACTAGCCTTAATCCGATATATGGTTTAGGATTTATAGCCTTCCGAAAGTCACTACGCCTTTGTAACGTTGTGCTGAAATTTCTGAACTACTCGCACTTAAACCGTCGCCGCGGTTAAACGAAGACAAGTTAGGTTCTGAAAATTGGCCAGTGGTTAGAGGACTCACATACAGAGCCATGGCCACTGACTACGCATCTTTTTGATTTGTATAGAGGTCGTAATAGCTGTCCGAAGTCAGCCTTTTGTTTCGATCTCTATTCTTGTTAAACTTACCTTAGTTTTGATGAATGATGATGATAATGATGATATTGATGATGATATTTAAACTTAATTCATGCATTTAAACTTATGGGGAGAACATACTGACCTAGTGACCTTTGACTTAGGTTGACGACCTTTTGGACCGACTTACTACCTGCATACGTTTCATATCGATTTTTACTGCTTATTCACTGTGAGTTATAGCATCCCTTACTACTTTTTACTATTTTTATGACTGAGAATACATGTGCTTTTTACGTTTTACATACTAGAAACGAGTACGTAAACTTTATATATGTGTGGGTTATAAAACGGCACAAAGATTCCCCTTAGCTCGATAACGTTTAATCATTGGTTTCCTAACCGTGAACGTGAATCTTAGATATAGATCCATAGGGTTTGACAACCCCACTCGGGCTAGTTGCTCTAGCAGACAACGGGTGTTTAATACTTCGAGGGAAAACGCACTTGCCAGGTGTACTTTTAGGGTGTGATATACATACGTTAAGTCTACTTACCGGGTGCCCACGGTTAAGCATATACTTTTCATACTGATTTAAACTGCTGATTGAACCACTGAAATCTCGTGGTCTACATTACTTTACTGATTACAAACTACAGCTCACCAACATTCATGTTGACTTTTAAGCGTGTATTTCTCAGGTGCTTAGACGATGTTGCTTTCGCTGTTAGAATTGCTGTCTTGGTGTTATAGACTTGCTGTTATGGACCTGATGTGTTAGATTTCCGCTGCATTACTTAGAGATGTCTCAATCATGAAACTTTTCTTTTGCATTCGTAACTTACGTTATTTTCAAATAATGGCTTTGTAACGACCTTTGGGTCACGTACTTATGTTAACGCTTCTATTCATAGGAAGCACGTTATCTTTTGTAAAATGCTATCTTTTTATGAATGCAAAACTGGTTTTCAAACAGCATGTAGTGTTTGACCTTGTAATGATCATGTTGTTGATGAACCATATACGATGGTTTTGTACGGGGTGTCACATGATCAAGCTAGAATATACCGATAGCCCACACTACTGAGTCACTGGTATAGTCATCCAGACGTGACGCACTCATCATTCATACTATACCACTAATCAGTAACACTTGGACCCAGTATTATCACCTTAAATACACAAGGTAAACAACATTGACCTCTTACGTCGGAATTACACCCATCGACGTTCACTGGTGCGCACATAATCACATATAGTCACAATACTGGTCACAGTCTCATTACACAGTCTAATTATAAGCATGGCACGGATCACTATACTTGTCACTATATAATCACATCCATAAAGATAATCCCACTCACCTGGATGCATAAGTACTCAGTTGTCTTATATCACTGAGCCTTCACATTTCCGTTTATCACCTGAGAATATCAGTTCTCTAGTTAGTACACTTTTCAATCAAATTACTCATTAGCATAAATATCACAAAAATACAGTAAATGAGTCAGAATTGCACTTGACCCAAACTTACAAATACTGTTACTCGCACGGATGAGGTCTCACTCGTGCGACTGACTATGCTCACTCGCACGGGTGAGTATCCTCACTTGCACGACTGACCTATCACTTATACTAGTGATTATCAAAGCTACTCACATGGTTTAGTGTCTCACTCGTGCGAATGGACACTTCACTCGCACGAGTGAGTGCCTCAGACGCACGGTTGAGCAAGTACAGTAGTACAACTACAATTCGAGCTTTTTACACCCAACCTAAAGTTTGATTTAGTGTTTTAAAACCTGATCATTGGAAACTAGACCTCAAGATGATTCTAGCGATAGTTTATTTGTCAAAAACGGAGTTACGGTTTGAAAGTTACACCCTTTTCAATTTTACCAAAAGCTGACTACTGCTCAACCGCATGGTTGAGCCTCAACCGTACGGTTGAGCCCTCAACCGCGTGGTTGAGCCCTCAACCTCGTGGTTGAGCCCTCAACCACGTGGTTTAGCCCTCAAAAGTGTGCTCAACTGCGTGGTTGAGCTATCAAAAGTGTGGATGCTGATGAACAGCATCAGCTAACTGTTTTTGAGTTTTTTACACCTAAAACTCGATTTTTGCTTGTTTTGATCAATCCAATGACCCAAGAACACTATATAACACATATATAATCTATTTCTAACCACATACAAGCATAATAAACATATTAAAAGCAAGAATTGATCATCAAAAGCTTACTTTTTCAAAACCCACTTAAAATCCATTTCAATTCATCCAAATTAAAGATATTTACCTTGTTTTGATTCTGAAATCACAGAGAATTTGGTGTACGAAATCACTAGCTTTGATTTACACTTCTTGATTTTAGAATTTAGAGAGCAAAAGGTTAGTTTAGGGTTTATGTTATTGCTAAAATTGGCAAGTAATGAACGTACAGGTATATATCTATAATGGTTTTCTTCATTGTGAGGAAACCCTAATCCGTATAACACACGGGTATTTACCAGTTATCTGAAACCCAAAATTTCTAATAACTTATTCATTCTAAGTCTAATTCACAAAAGGAAATATGTTCTGTGACCCTTGTCACAAAACGCACATTATCCCATACACAATAATTATAAAACACATAATTATTAAAATCACTATTTTAGCACAGAAGGGTAAATAAGTCATTACCTACTAGGCCTAAAGCTAGGATGTTACAAATCTACCCCCTTAAAGGAGATTCCGTCCTCGGAATCTGTTCAAGGTCAAACAAATGAGGGTATCTAGAAGTCATCAACTCCTCAGTCTCCCATGTCAGATTGGTGCATAAATTATGCTTCCATTCCACAAGCACCATTGGAATCTGCTTCTTGCGTAACTTAGTCACTTTTCTGTCGATGATCCTCACTGGTTCTTCCACCAATTTCTTACTTGAATCTACTTTCAGATCTTGGAGCGGAAGATTTTGATTTTCATCGTCCACTTTACACTTACGAATATAGCAGATGTTAAAAGTGTCATGAATACCTGCTAACTCTGGAGGGAGATCTAACACTACAGTTTGATCATTCAGCACTTGACGAATTCTAAAAGGACCAATGTATCTCAAAGCTAGTTTTCCTCGTTTACCGAATCGAATTACACCCTTCTACGGTGACACTTTTAAATACACACGTTCACCCACAGTAAACATCATTGGTCGTCGATGAGGATCTGCATACATCTTTTGTCGATCTCTAGCAGCTTTCAGCTTTTCACGTGCGATAGTCACTTTTTCTGCAGTCTGCTGCACAATTTCGAACCCGCAAACTATTTCTCACCTGCCTCCAACCAACACGATGGAGTTAGACACTTTCTACCATACAACATTTCATAAGGCAGCATGCCAATACTTGAATGATAGGAATTGTTGTAAGCAAATTCGATCAATGGCAGATGATAATCCCACGATCCACCATACTCTAAAACACAAGCCCTTAACATATCCTCTAAAGTCTGAATAGTTCGTTCACTTTAACCGTTAGTCTGAGGATGATAAGCTATACTAAGGTTGACACGAGTATCCAAATTTTCTTGTAGACTATTCCAGAAACTAGACACAAATCGGGAATCTCTATCTGACACAATAGACAACGGTATCCCATGTTGTGATACTATTTCATTTAGGTAAAACTGAGCTAATTTGGTCAACGAAGTTGTTTCACTAGTAGCTAGAAAATGCGCACTTTTGGTTAAAAGGTCCACTATTACCCAAGTCATATCATTTCCTTTCTGGGTTCTGGGTAGTTTTGTCACAAAATCCATGGTGATATGTTCCCATTTCCACTCTGGAATCTCTAATTGACGCAAAGACCCATACAGTTTCTGGTGTTCCGCTTTCACTTGGGCGCAAATATGACACTTTTTCACATATTGCGCGATGTTTCCTTTCATAGTTGGCCACCAATATAACACTTTCAGATCATGGTACATTTTTGTACTACCGGGATGTACAGATAATCTCGATTTATGTGCTTCATTTAAGATTAAATCCCTCAATCCTCCAAATAACTTCACCCAAACTCGTTCACGATAAGTCTTTAATCCTCGAGAATCATTCATCAATTCTTCTTTTCTTTTCACCATTAACTCAGATTTTAAATGTTCATCTTGTAATGCTTCGAGTTGAGCTATCTTTAGCCGATCCACTAAATCAGACACAATCTCAATTCACATAAACTTTACACTGTCAGCGGATTTCTTAAGACTTAACTCATTAGCCACGACGTTTCCCTTGCTAGGATGATATCTGATCTCACAGTCGTAATCCTTAATTAATTCTTGCCACCGTCTCTGACGCATGTTCATCTCTTTCTACGAAAAGATATACCGTAAACTTTTATGATTGGTGCAGATAACACAGTGCGTACCATAAAGATAATGTCTCCACAACTTTAACTCAAACACTACTGCAGCCATTTCTAAGTCGTGTGCTGGGTAATTCTTTTCACTTAATTTTAACTGTCGAGACGCATACGCAATTACACGATCTCTTTGCATTAATACACAGCCCAAACCGGATAAAGACGTATCGCAATACACAACGAAGTCGTCAGATCCTTCAGGTAAGGCTAACACTGGTGCTTTACACAATAAACTTTTCAAGGTCTGAAACACAGTTTCTTGTTCATTACCCCACTGAAAAGACACATTATTTCTAGTTAACTTTGTCAAAGAACTTTCAATATTTGAAAAATCTTTAATAAACTGTCGGTAGTAACCAGCCAATCCTAGAAAACTCTTGATTACTGTCGGATTCTTTGGCGAATTCCAATTCATCACAGCTTCAAGTTTAGACGGATCCGCTTTTATACCTTTCGCACAGATAATATGACCTAAAAATTGAACTTCACGTAACCAGAACTCACACTTTGAAAATTTTGCATACAATTGTTCACGTCTTAAGAGTTCTAACACTTGTCTTAAATGCTTCGCATGCTTGGATTCGGTTTTGGAGTAAACTAAGATGTCATCAATGAACACGATAACAAACTTATCTAAAAACGGTTTATACACCCTATTCATGAGATCCATGAAAACTTCTGGAGCATTGGTTAACCCAAACGGCATCACTAAGAACTCATAATGACCATAACGAGTACGAAATGCAGTCTTAGAAATATCAGATTCAGCAACACGAACCTGGTGATATCCCGAACGTAGATCTATTTTCGAAAAGAACGAAGCTCCTTGAAGCTGATCAAATAAGTCATCTATTCGAGGAAGCGGATACTTATTCTTCACTGTTCTTTTATTTAGTTCACGATAATCTATACACATTTGGAGCATACCATCTTTCTTTTTCACAAATAACACTGGTGCACCCCACGGCGAAGAACTCGGACGAATGAACCTGCGGTCTAACAGTTCTTGAATTTGGGACATCATTTCACGAATTTCTAAAGGAGCTAATCTATACGGAGCTTTGGCAACCAGCGTAACCCCTGGCACTAACTCGATCTTATATTCAACTTCCCTGATCGGAGGTAAACCCGACAATTCATCTGGGAACACTTCTGGATATTCAGACACCACGGGAATATCAGACACTACCTTCTTTTCCTTCTTTACATTGATCACATAGGCTAAGAAAAAGAATCACATCCCATGACCAAAGATTTCTGAGCTTTCATCATTGACAATAATGGACAACGGAACCCGCCATGATCACCACGAGCTACTACCCGTTTCCCACCGGCCACCAAAAAATAGATAACTTTCCTATCGCACTTAATACTGGCCTTATGATCTCTAAGCCAATTCATACCTAGTACTACATCAAAGCTTGGTATAGACATCACTAGGCAAGTCAAAGGGAAAAGACTACCCTCTATGTCAATAATAATTCCAGACACAAACTTTGTGACTGAAACTGTTCTACCGTCACCCTCTTCGACACTTAAGGGTTCATTCAATACACTAACAGGCACATTTAACATAGCACAAAATGTAGTTGACACAAACGAGCGATTTTCTCCACAGTCAAATAGTACACGAGCTGGCACAGAATTTACTAAGAACATACCGGTGATTACATCATCAGTATCAGTGGCAGCGTCTACTGACATCTGAAAGGCTCTATCTTCAGGTGGTGGAGGATTCTTGCACTTCTGCCCCACAGAGGAAGCAGATGATCCCCCAGCTGACACATGACGTACCCCTGACCCGGACCCCGCCCTGGAATAACTCTTTCTTGCAGCTGGACACTCTGCAGATCTGTGACCCTCTTTATGGCAGTTCCAACACACATTATTCTTAAATGAACAATCTTGAGGCTCATGTCCCACTATACCACAATGAAAACACCGTTTCGTGAATGTTGAACACTGCCCACTATGCAAAGACTTACGCGCTCTACACCATGTCTTCTGACTTCTTGACACTGATCTACCCTGGCTAGATTGCTCTTTTAGCTTAAACCGACTTAGTTTCTTTGATTGCTGGCTAGACTGACTTGCCACTGGTTTCACTTGCGACTCACTTTTAGTTTTCACACTCCTGGCCACCTCAATGTCAAATTCAGCTACCTTTGCCAACATATGCACTTGTGACAAAGTAGTAGCAAGTCTTGCAATCGTGCGATACTCAGGTCGCAAAATTTCTACAAACCGTTGCACTCTGGACTGTTCGTCAGGTATCCACTGGTGCACGAACCTTAACTTGCCCATAAAATTCTCAAACGCTTCATCGACTGTCATGTCCTCAGTCATCGTCATTTGCATGAACTCTTGCTTTAATTGATTGATATCAAATGCAGTGCAGTACTGCTCCTGGACCTTTGCAGCAAATTGTTCCCAAGTAACCTGATTAAGTTGCTCTTCGGACAACGGAGCAGTAATTGTATCCCACCAAACCATAGCTCGATTCTTTAACAGTCGGCTAGCATAAGTTACCCATAATTCTGGTTCACATTGACAGGATTTCAGTGCCCGTTTAACTTCCCTTAGCCAATTCATTGTAACAATCGGATTGCGATGACCCAAATACTCAGAGGGCTTGCAGTCCATAAACTACTTAAACGTACACTTTTTCTTCTCCTTCACCACTTGCTAAAACAAAGGAGTTTGAAATGGTTTCATCGTCGTGTACTGATATTGAAGAGGGTACTAGTATTGTTGGGAAGATTGATATGGCACCTGAGGTATAACTTGAGGTTGAGACTGGGGTGGTTGGAAAGCACTACCTGACGAACTAGATGTATACTGAGTACCAGTAAACCCTGGAGGTATCGGTGGATCACTAGCTTCAGACACCACAGTTGAATGCCTGATTTGGGTCTCTAATTCCTTCACTTTTTCTCGAGTTTCCTGTAAATGGCCTTCTAACTGTTGAACATAATCATCTGGATCACTTTCTGTACTATGTTTCACTGATGGCGCTCAAAATATTCTGGGTCCGGGAGTTACAGGGGCATCCTTATTTCTGGTCTGGTCAACCATACCTGTTTGCAAACACATCATCTCACAAAAGCTTAGTTCTAACCTGTTAGCACCTATCACTAAGTACAATCACCTAGACACATATCTCTACATTCACTTATTTCCCAATCAGATGTTTGACACGACACATTCATAAGTTTGGGAGTAAGTCACTTACACAGTGCACAAACTGCCAAACCTATGCTCTGATACCAACTTGTAACACCGTACTTTTTACATACACACATTTTTTTAAGACACTCACAGCGGAAGACTTATTAATTTACATATCATATATTAGTACATACTATATGATTACAAAAAATCACAGGTGTTACGTATTAATACAAACCATTTGACCATATTGTTTATTACAAAACATCAGAGTTATTCACTATGTCAAACATCTTCACTTGCCTTGCAAAACCCACCAAAAGTTGCTAATCCATACCTGCAGGGCAAAACACTGTGGGAGAATTAGCATAACGCTAAGTGAATGACAATATTTAGGTGGACATCACTACAAGCACCAACCACAGCTTAAAGGCACTGGTCACTAATCACATAAAGCCATACACAAGAGGACCGGCAACCCATAGCTGATCAAGTTAGAATATACCGATAGCCCACACTACTGCGTCATTGGTATAGTCTTCCAGATGTGACGCACTCGTCATTCATACTATACCACTAATCAGTAACACTTGGACCCAATACTATCACCTTAAATACACAAGGTAAACAGCATTGACCTCTTACGTCGGAATTACACCCATCGACGTTTACTGGTGCGCACATAATCACATATAGTCACAATACTGGTCACAGACTCATTACACAATCTAATTATAAGCATGGCATGGATCACTATACTTGTCACTATATAATCACATCCATAAAGATAATCTCACTCACCTGGATTCACAAGTACTCAGTTGTCTTATATCATTGAGCCTTCACCTTTCCGTTTATCACCTGAGAATATCAGTTCTCTAGTTAGTACACTTTTCAATCAAATTACTCATTAGCATAAATATCACAGCAATACAGTAAATGGGTCAGAATTGCACTTGACCCAAACATACAAACACTGTCACTCGCACGGATGATGTCTCACTCGTGCGACTGACTATGCTCACTGCACGGTTGAGTATCCTCACTCGCACGACTGACCTATCACTTATACTAGTGATTATCAAACCTGCTCACATGGTTTAGTATCTCACTCGTGCGAATGGACACTTCACTCGCACGAGTGAGTGCTCAGACGCACGGTTGAGAAAGTACAGCAGCACAACTGCAAAAATCGAGCTTTTTACACCCTGCATAAAGTTTGATTTAGTGTTTTAAAACCTTATCATTGGAAACTAGACCTCAAGATTATTCCAACAATAGTTTATTAGTCAAAAACGGAGTTACGGTTTGAAAGTTACACCCTTTTCAATTTTACCAAAAGCTGACTACTGCTCAACCGCGTGGTTGAGCCCTCAACCGTATGGTTGAGCCCTCAACCTCGTGGTTGAGCCCTCGAAAGTGTGCTCAATCACGTGGTTGAGCTGTCAAAAGTGTGGATGCTGATGAACAGCATCAGCTCGCTATTTTTGAGTTTTTTACACCTAAAACTCGATTTCTGCTTGTTTTAATCAATCCAATGACCCAAGAACACTATATAACACATATATAATCTATTTCTAACCACAAACAAGCATAAAAACACATTCAAAGAAAGAATTGATCATCAAAAGCTTACTTTTACAAAACCCACTTAAAACTCATTTCAATTCATCCAAATTAAAGATATTTACCTTGTTTTGATTTTGATATCACAGAGAATTTGATGCACGAAATCACTAGCTTTGATTTACACTTCTTGATTTTAGGATTTAGAGAGCAAAAGGTTGGTTTAGGGTGTATGTTATTGCTAAAATTGGCAAGTAATGAACGTACCAGTATATATCTATAATGGGTTTCTTCATTGTGAGAAAACCCTACTCCGTATAACACACGGTTATTTACCAGTTATCTGAAACTCAAAATCTCTACTAACTTATTCATTCTAAGTCCAATTCACAAAAGGAAATATGTTCTGTGACCCTTGTCACAAAACGCACATTTTACATCATTGGCGAATTATGTTTACATTTTTTTTTTTTTGACGAAAAATATATGTATATTATAAATAGATCATAAAGATCGGCAGAATACAAATTACATCATTGGCCAGATCTAATGACCTGAAGTACGTGAACGAACCCAAAAATGACAAAAATTGAAATTGAAATTGAATTACCCAAACACTAATACAACTTGACAAACATTAGAGACCATAACCACGATCCAACTGCAACCTTGCTGAAATCCGAACTGTCGATATACATCCCCCGAACCCGGCCAGGCCCGAGAAAGACCACATGATCCACAACTGCACCATCCTAACCCAAAGAGCACATCTGTGACAACCCGGAAATTTCCAACCAAATTTAAACTTTATCTTTATATCATTCCGACATGATTAGCAAAGTTTGTTAAGTTAAATCTCAAGAATTTTAAATTGTGTTCATACATTCATTATAACCTCGACCAAATACCGACGATTCACGAACTGTTATATATAAATAAATATGTATATATATGTATATATATATATATATATATATATATATATATATATTATAACTTGAGAATATTAATAAAGTATTAAACGTATAATACTTTACATGAACGTATTTGTTTCAATATGTTTATCGATGGAATTAGAAGATAATATCAAATGATTGATTTATCAGATACATTGTAATATGATTACGGTTCTATGTTATGAGGTCCACTGTGATTTAAGAAATCTATTCTTTTTGACAACATTTGGAAAATGATAAAGTGATTTATAAGTAAGAACGTGGAGTGTAAATAACTTAGATGTTGGATATCGACAAGTTAAGTAACTCGACATTTTTCATTAAGATGATTTCATACATTTATTTAACCTTTGAACTTTATCCCATGCTTCACTAACAGACTGTAATTTAAAAACTTGAAACCTATTATGAATATATATGATTCTACTTTTCTAAAACGTTTTATGATATAACGATTTCCATTATTTTAACCTTTAAACAAAATGATTCTTAAGTATATTTAGCTTTGGAAAACAAAATTATCATATTTATTTGATTTAGTTTCAAAAATACAAAAACGTTTTCAGTTTAAAAAGAACTTAATTATTAAAACGTATATAACTTTTATAAATATCTAGAACCACTTTTGACAACTCATTACTTAACCAGTATGATAAAGATAACGATATTTATATTTTATTTTATTAAATATATATAACGATTTAAATTAATATTATATATATTTATACGCGTATTATACGTACATAGTTTTATACTTTTACTATACTTAAACTTTACCTTTACTTTATTTTTACTTTACATTAATTTTAATAATTCACTTTAATAATTCATACTTTAATAATTCACTTTAATAATTCATACTTTAATAATTCACTTTAATAATTCATACTTTAATAATTCACTTTAATAATTCATACTTTAATAATTCACTTTAATAATTCATACTTTAATAATTCACTTTAATAATTCAAAAATCTATTATAAATAGAATTCAATAGGTTTCATTATTTCATAGAAACTTAAAAATATTTTTCTCTAAACTCTCTCAATCGATTACATATATATATTTACTCCGTATTATTTCAAGATATTATTAGTATACATAAAATATTACGACGGAGTGCTGTCCGAGTGATTTCGAAATTGTTTTTCGAGTGGGATATGATTAAGAAAATTATGGGTTATATCTATGGAGGTGATTGGGTATGGTTCATGGGTATGCTCGTGAGGTCAATATAGTGTTTATCATCTCCGTTGCATCTACATACCTTTCCTGCAATATTGAATCTCAATATTGATTCGTGAATACTCATAATTTAAATTTTACATACTAATAGTGTATCCCTTACTAGTGCTCGAGTATATAGGATTATGCATGTTTGTACTTTTGATATTACCTTTAATTAGGTTATGTTGAATCCTGAATTAGTTATATATGCGACTGAGATAAGGTATAAGATATGCATGTCGTTGGAAAGCTAGCGAAAAATTAAGAACTTTTCATTTAGATATCGAATGATTTCGATGAACGGATTTGAAGTTATAATCCATGAATTTTTGTATTATTATTAAAAATGATTATTATTATCGTCGTTCTAGTTTTATCTTATTATTATTATTATTATTATTATTATTATTATTATTATTATTATTATTATTATTATTATTATTATTATTATTATTATTATTATCTTTATCAATAAAAGGATTTATCATTAAAAATTGATTATTTTTATTATTATTATTACTATCGTTATTATCATTAAAGTTATAATTAGTATTATTATTATTATTATTATTATTATTATTATTATTATTATTATTATTATTATTATTATTATTATTATTATTATTATCCTTATTATTATTATTATCATTATTAATATATATATCTTTATTTAAAAATGGTTATTGTCATTATTATTATATTATCATTATCGTTAATAATGTCATAGTAATTATCATTATTAGTATTATTGTAATTAAAACTAATATTAGTAACACGTAATTATTTTGATTACTATTATTATCAGTATTATGAATACGATATAAAAGACGATTAAAAGCTATTAAATGAAACGATTAGAAAATAATGAGTAAGAGTATCATGATGAAATTAAAATATTATAAGATGTTGATTTAGATAAAATTATCATTCTTATTATTTTTATCATTACTATTATTATTAAAAGTATCGTTAGTATTAAAACTATCATTTTAACAAAAATTATCATTTTAATAGAAATGTCATTGTTACTATAAAATATCATTATTATTATCATTTTAAATAGAATTATTATTTTAAAGATAATATTAAAAATTATCGTAAATATTAAAGTTATCATAATTAGAATTATCATTTTATCATAAAGTCATCATAGTAATTATAAATATTGATATTTTTATAATAATAATTATTATTGCAAAATAATACATCTTTTATTTACTATCATTATAGATATTATTTTATCAAATAAATATGTGATACAAACATATTTTACTACGTGTAATACATTACTTTAATAATACCTATCATATTATCTTTATGATATTAAATGAACCCTATAAATTTTATTACTTAATCTATATAAAAGTATATTTTATTATATAAATTTTAATATAAAATTTTATTTGTTAATAAATGAATTATATTATTTTACTCTAATAAATCTTTTAAAAATATTTAAAAATATAAAACGATGATATTTAAACTATATATTAATCATGTATAGATTTTTGGAAATTATTTTCAGTCAAATTGACTTTTGTTGACTTTTGCATATTAGTCTCGAGCATTAGGATTGTGGTACACTATGACTTGACCTAATTTTTTAGACAAATATTGACCAACACATAAATATATATAGTTAATTTAAGTTCGTGAATCCGAGGCCAACCTTGCACTTGTTCAATGACGATATATGTATTTTTACTACGAAATACAATAGGTGAGTTTCATTTGCCTTTTTTTACCCTTTATATTTTTGGGCTGAGAATACATGCGCAAATTTTTATAAATGTTTTATGAAATAGACACAAGTAATCGAAACTACATTATATGGTTGAATGATCGAAGCCGAATATGCCCCTTTTTGCTTGGTAACCTAAGAATTAGAGAACATCACTAATTTTGAGAATTAGTGCACGCCTAATTGATGCGAATCCTAAAGATAGATCTATTGGGCCTAACGAACCCCATCCAATGTACCGGATGCTTTAGTACTTCGAATTCGTTTTTATCATGTCCGAAGGATTTCCCGAAATGATAGGGGATATTGTTATATGCATCTTGTTAATGTCGGTTACCAGGTGTTCAATCCATATGAATGATTTTTATCTCTATGCATGGGACGTATATTTATGAGAGCTGGAAATGAAATTCTTGTGGTCTATTAAAATGATGAAAATGATCGATTATGATAAACTAATGAACTCACCAACCTTTTGGTTGACACTTTAAAGCATGTTTATTCTCAGGTGTTAAAGAAATCTTCCGCTGTGCATTTGCTCATTTTAAAGATATTACGTGGAGTCATTCATGGCATATTTCAAAAGACGTTGCATTCAAGTCATTCAGTTCAATAGAGATTATTATTAAGTAAATGACAGATTAGGTCATTTATAGTTGAATCTTATGAAATGGTATGCATGCCTGTCAATTTTCGATGTAAAGAGAGTTTATCTTTTAAAAACGAATGCGATGTCTGAAAAATGTATCATATAGAGGTCAAATACCTCGCGATGTAATCAACTATTGAGAATCGTTTATAATGTATATGAACGGGTCCTTTCAGTTGGTATCAGAGCGGTGGTCTTAGCGAACCAGGTCTGCATTAGTGTGTCTAACTGAAAGTCGTTAGGATGCATTAGTGAGTCTGGACTTCGACCGTGTCTGCATTGTCAAAAGTTTTGCTTATCATTTTTGTCGGAAATTGCCTGCTTATCATTCTTAGTCTAGACACGTCTTACTGCATTGATTGCATGAATAGTGTATAGACAAAATTCGTATCTTAGCGTATCTGTTACTGTAAACTTTGCCTGACATATCCCATAAATTCCTCCGTAATCTACGAAATCTTTTGCGCTATATATATAGATATTCTATGTAATTAGAATACCACCCGATAGCTGGAAAATCATTTCATATCGAAAAATCCTTTATTCAATCAAACGAAATGGAATTCATCATTAGTTCAAGTCCCTCGAATTCCGATATGGAATCCCACTCAAGCTCCGAAAGCAGTGTGACTGGAATGGATCAACCAATCAGCCATCATCTATTTTGGATGAATTGGGGATGGGTTCGTAGCTTCCTCAATCATTGGAGACAAGAAGAAGGCGATCCTTTCCATCCACCACATTGCCCTCTTGGTGAAGAACCTGAAGCACTTACCGGCGAACCTGTCCGAGACACCATTTTCTCTCTCATTTCCAGAGTATCTCATCACGATTATATACTACATCAAAATCTAGATTTTATTTATCCGCTCGTTCGAACCGACAATCACCCCGGTGTAATAGAAGAAGTCAACGAGCTTCGCGCTCGGGTAGTGGCTTTGGAGAATATGGTGCAAAGATTACAAACACCAGCAGCAGCACCAGCAGCATAACCAGTACTACCATCATCAACGCCAATAGTACCATTACCACCCCCAACCACAACCGTGTCGTCAACCTCAACTTTACAATCTGTCCCACGAGCACCAATGTCATACGTCTTGTAGATACCAAGGAATACCAACAACAACAAACGATGAAGTGTTGATTCATAACTTCATTGGAGAAACACTCCGCGGTGATTATGTAATCTCTAAAGTCTTAGAGATTATCTATTCTAACCCTAACCATAAATCAGATGAGTGAATCGAAATGATAGAAGGAAGAGTAGAAACCCTGACAAGAATGATGTGTGATTTATAAGTTAGACTTGTTTTACCAACAGCATCAACAGTACCGTAGCATCACCATCACAGTCAGTGGCGTCAGTGTCATCAGAATCAGCAGCACCTATAACATCACAAACTCCGTCAGTTCAAGAATCACCGTGGACATCATTACAAATCAATAACACGTATATTGTATCAACGAGTTATGAAGTATTAACTCATTCCCTCTGAAGAAATTATATGTATATTATATATATATAAATTTTGAGACGAAAATAAATCTTTCGTACTAAGCTATTATGTATGAATTAAATAAGGGTAGATACTACTCGATTAAATTCATATTACTAATATGCTAAGATGTACATCCTTCCTTAACAACTTAACCATCGTTAACTACAATCTCTATTTTAATTCAATAAATTCCATCTCATAATAAATCAAGTGTATTATTCAAATATATGTTTGATTTTACACTTTTATCATCGATGTACTCGAAACTTTTCAAATAACATCATTTGTACTTTATGAAATTCACAAGAATTCCATGAACCGAACATCATACACCAACAAATAACGAAGTATTGATTCATAATTTCAATGTCATTAAAGAAATACTCCGTAAAAGTTATGTAATTTTTAAAGCCTTTAGGGATTATTCAATTGTAGTTTCAACCGTAAATCAAATGAGTTTAATTTACCATTAACTCATTAAATCTATATTACATCTGAAGAAAATATACATATATATATTTTCATAAAGACTGTAATAAAATTCTTTTGTACAAAATATTAATTGTGAAATTTTTTTTAACGGGTAGGTAATACCCGAGAGATATATAAATTCACAATTAATATGTTACATTCTTCGAATCTGATTCAGCAAATCATCCATTATACTCCCTACTTTCACAATAATATACATTCTTTTATAGAAATCAAAACAACCATACTCATTCAAACCCAATTACATATTCTGATTTTGAAACCTCATAATTCAATTCGAGATATAACCGGTACCATCACTTTAGACTCCTACATTTTTCAAAGATATACTTTGACTTCAAAACTGCGTTAGAACATCAAATGTATATTAACGAGTACAATCTGTGTTCAAACCCTTCGAAAATTTCTGAAGACACTTTAAATAATGAGCAATCGAGATGATGATTCAACCACATATTACCCACAGTTATGTACTTAAAAAGCTCTCGAAATCAAAGTCATAATTCAACACATATCTGTGTCAGATCCTTTGGCATTTATTAGCAAAAAAAAAAAAATAGCTTTGCAATTCCTTTTCAAAGTAGCAAATTCTATCACAGCTCCAGCAAGACAATTTCGATTTTTTCATTCGGAGTAGCCTTATCATAATATATATGTTGCCCTTTCACCATTATTACCGGGAAACCTATCATATTCCACCATATTAGCAATAAACTTATTCACAACTTCACTGATCTTTAACCTTTCGGAGAATCATTATATTTACCAAAACCCCATCATTTACCCATTCGCATCTTGTAACGAAAATTGCCATACGAATCATTGGGAGTTAGCAATCAGTATTTTGAAATCTCGCAGCATGTCTACGCCAATAGTTATATGTGTATATATAACGTCTATTTTCTGGACTTAATTTGAATGTGAAGTTTCTGAAAAACACTCCGAACTACGAATTGGTTCTACGAAAATGGAAAAATGCTGATGAAGCAGCAAAAACTATAAAACGACTTTAACGGTAAAAGCTGGATGTTAATGAAGAAGTGTGCTGGAAAAGTGCAGAAAAAGAGAAGTTTTGAAACTGGAAAACGGATTGAGCAAAGTATGAAGGAGGCTGTGGACAAATCAAAAAGACTGAACCTGACTTCAAAGGATCCAAATGATTCAGTACCTGCTGAAGTCATTAACGAATACATTGCTCCTGACTCTAAACCCCTGCGGACAATATTCTTCATCATCCTCTGATATTAGAAATTCTAAAATATCATCGTATCTTTCATTATAAATATCCTCCATATTTCTGAAGATATTTTCATAATTATTCTTATCTGAAATCATTTATCTCTTCGCGCAATCTGTATTACATCATAAAAGAAACTATTTTAGTTTCTAAATTCTGAAACATTCAAGTTTAAAATAGGAATATTTTTGAAGTAGTGTTGGGAGCTGAAGCATGAGTTAATATAATATAATGACACTTGATCAACGTGATTATATTATAGTAAGTCATGCTGAGTTTCTAAATGGAACGTGATGGTTCACAGATCATAACATCATCATGTGCCATGTTATACGACTCTTGTATTCTATTTAACCTCTAAAATATCAAGAAAATATTTCTTGATGATTCGGCCTTTTCAAGGTATTCTGGTAATTTGACAAGTCAAGATCGTGCCATCACAATTTCCTTCCTAGAACATTAACAATGTTCATTCCAAAAAAAAAAAAAAAATTCATATCTGCGAATTCTGGACCATTACAAGCGGTGCTTAATCGCAAGAAGAAGAAACGAAAGGACAAAACTCCGAAATAGAAATTGGGGTATAAATTGCAGCAAATAAAAGAGAGCATTAACTGTGGATTACAATGATTATAGAAGACAGAAGCAGAGACTTTGAAATATAAGGGAAGATATAAAGCCCAACGACAAACTAGAAATTATAAACCATATATATCGATGCATATAGCAATATAAAGACACGGGAGAACTAGAAACACTATAAACCCAAGAGTATAGTAGAAGTAAATAGATTTTTTCGGCGGTAGATGAAAAAGAAGAATGACCGATATAAAAGTTAGAAGTATATCGAGAATCAGAACTGGATGGAGCATATTGATGAATACTTTAAAATATGAGTTGAGGGAGAAAGAATAGAAGGTGATGAAATATGACTAGGAACTTAGAAATCAACAGATTTTACTCACACAATGACGGAATAAGTGAATCAAACCCTCTAGTGAATAGGTTAAACTTTTTGGGATTAATTTAGTCAAACCACAACTAAATCAAGTATGATTAGATCAACACCTAATGCTATTATTCACCACCTGGGTGATTTGGGTTGAGAGAGAATCGGAGGAGCTCACTAGATCTGAGTGTGTATAACAAATGAGAGGCTTAACCTAAAATGAAGAACATAAGACTTTATATACCTCTGCTGTTGACTCACCCATACGATTCATCCATCACACGTACGAGTTGGCTTCATCAGCCGTACGGGTGATCACTCACTCGTGTCTTCTCATTTAGGTTGTAATTGTGACTTAGCTCAGCATCAACTGTGTGTATGAGCCTGTCAGCCGTACGAGTGAGGCTTCACTCGTACGAGTGAGACTTCACTCTTACGTCTGACCTAGTCTAACATAGTCAAACATCCAAATCCTGTTTCTGCAGTTCCTGTAACCACATACAAACACGGATAGGATAATAACAAGAGATCATGGTGGCCTGTAAACTGTTGTACCTGCAATGGACGTGGGTAGATGTCTAGGGACTTGCATAAAATGCATCAACAGAAGGTGTGAGTTGTAAGGAAACGAAGGAGGTGAATTTATAAGAAAATCTCCGACAGAACAATTAAAATGGACGATCGCATTTAAAGTGGATCCTAATTCCCTTGGTTACCGGAGAATCAAATCTTATTACGAAGATTTTCTTCAAATCCCTTGAAATCTGGGAATCAATCATATCTACGTCAAATGATAAGATGAATCTACACTTACTCATTCCACTCTTCTATGTTAGCTTCATTCGTACTCTTCATATAAAAGGATTGTTTATCCAAATTATTCGCTGATGATAAAACTCTAATTTTCAGCCCGTATGCATCATGAAAACATACTTATTATCATTCACAACCTTTTCACTCAAATTTCGGGACGAAATTTCTTTAACGGGTAGGTACTGTGACAATCCGGAAATTTCTAACCAAATTTAAACTTTATCTTTATATCATTCCGACACGATTAGCAAAGTTTGTTAAGTTAAATCTCAAGAATTTTATATTGTGTTCATACATTCATTATAACCTCGACCAAATACCGATGATTCACGAACCGTTATATATAAATAAATATGTATATATATGTATATATATGTATATTATAACTTGAGAATATTAATAAAGTATTAAACGTATAATACTTTACATGAACGTATTTGTTTCAATATGTTTATCGATGGAATTAGAAGATAATATCAAATGATTGATTTATCAGATACATTGTGATATGATTACGGGTCTATGTTATGAGGTCCACTTTGATTTAAGAAATCTATTCTTTTTGACAACATTCGGAAAATGGTAAAGTGATTTATAAGTAAGAACGTGGAGTGTAAATAACTTAGATGTTGGATATCGACAAGTTAAGTAACTCGACATTTTTCATTAAGATGATTTCATACGTTTATTTAACCTTTGAACTTTATCCCATACTTCACCAACAGACTGTAATTTAAAAACTTGAAACCTATTATAAATATATATGATTCTATTTTTCTAAAACGTTTTATGATATAACGATTTCCATTATTTTAACCTTTAAACAAAATGATTCTTAAATATATTTAGTTTTGGAAAACAAAATTATCATATTTATTTGATTTAGTTTCAAACGTACAAAAACGTTTTCAGTTTAAAAAGAACTTAATTATTAAAATGTATATAACTTTTATAAATATCTAGAACCACTTTTGACAACTCATTACTTAACCAGTATGATAAAGATAACGATATTTATATTTTATTTTATTAAATATATATAACGATTTAATTTAATATTATATATATTTATACCCGTATTATACGTACATAGTTTTATACTTTTACGATACTTAAACTTTACCTTTACTTTATTTTTACTTTACATTAATTTTAATAATTCACTTTAATAATTCATACTTTAATAATTCACTTTAATAATTCACTTTAATAATTCATACTTTAATAATTCACTTTAATAATTCAAAAATCTATTATAAATAAAATTCAATAGGTTTCATTATTTCATAGAAACTTGAAAATATTTTTCTCTAAACTCTCTCAATCAATTACATATATATATTTACTCCGTATTATTTCAAGATATTATTAGTATACATAAAATATTATGACGGAGTGCTGTCCGAGTGATTTCAAAATTATTTTTCGAGTGGGATAGGATTAAGAAAATTATGGGTTATATCTATGGAGGTGATTGGGTATGGTTCATGGGTATGCTCGTGAGGTCAATATAGTGTTTATCATCTCCGTTGCGTCTACGTACCTTTCCTGCAATATTGAATCTCAATATTGATACGTGAGTACTCATAATTTAACTTTTACATACGAATAGTGTATCCCTGACTAGTGCTCGAGTATATAGGATTATGCATGTTTGTACTTTTGATATTGCCTTTAATTAGGTTATGTTGAATCCTGAATTAGTTATATATGCGACTGAGATAAGGTATAAGATATGCATGTCGTTGGAAAGCTAGCGAAAAATTAAGAACTTTTCATTTAGATATCGAATGATTTCGATGAACGGATTTGAAGTTATAGTCCATCGAATTTTTGTATTATTATTAAAAATGATTATTATTATCGCCGTTCTAGTTTTATCTTATTATTATTATTATTATTATTATTATTATTATTATTATTATTATTATTATTATTATTATTATTATTATTATTATTATTATTATTATTATCTTTATCAATAAAAGGATTTATCATTAAAAATTGATTATTTTTATTATTATTACTATCGTTATTATCATTAAAGTTATAATTAGTATTATTATTATTATTATCTAATTATTATTATTATTATTATTATTATTATTATTATTATTATTATTATTATTATTATTATTATTATTATTATTATCCTTATTACTATTATCATTATTAATATATATATATATATCATTATTTAAAAATGGTTATTGTTATTATTATTATATTATTATTATCGTTAATAATGTCATAGTAATTATCATTATTAGTATTATTGTAATTAAAACTAATATTAGTAACACGTAATTATTTTGATTACTATTATTATCATTATTATGAACACGATATAAAAGATGATTAAAAGCTATTAAACGAAATGATTAGAAAATAATGAGTAAGAGTATCATGATGAAATTAAAATATTATAAGATGTTGATTTAGATAAAATTATCGTTCTTATTATTTTTATCATTACTATTATTATTAGAAGTATCGTTAGTATTAAAACTATCATTTTAACAAAAATTATCATTTTAATAGAAATGTCATTGTTACTATAAAATATCATTATTATTATCATTTTAAATAGAATTATTATTTTAAAGATAATATTAAAAATTATCGTAAATATTAAATTTATCATAATTAGAATTATCGTTTTATCATAAAGTCATCATAGTAATTATAAATATTGATATTTTTATAATAATAATTATTATTACAAAATAATACAACTTTTATTTACTATCATTATAGATATTATTTTATCAAATAAATATGTGATACAAACATATTTTACTACGTGTAATACATTACTTTAATAATACCTATCATATTATCTTTATGATATTAAATGAACCCTATAAATTTTATTACTTAATATATATAAAAGTATATTTTATTACATAAATTTTAATATAAAATTTTATTTGTTAATTAATTTTTTATATTATTTTACTCTAATAAATCTTTTAAAAATATTTAAAAATATAAAACGATGATATTTAAACTATATATTAATCATGTATAGATTTTTGGAAATTATTTTCAGTCAAATTGACTTTTGTTGACTTTTGCATATTAGTCTCGAGCATTAGGATTGTGGTACACTATGACTTGACCTAATTTGTTAGACAAATATTGACCAACACATAAATATATATAATTAATTTAGGTTCGTGAATCCGAGGCCAACCTTGCACTTGTTCAATGATGATATATGTATTATTACTACGAAATACAGTAGGTGAGTTTCATTTGCCTTTTTTTACCCTTTATATTTTTGGGCTTAGAATACATGCGCAAATTTTTATAAATGTTTTACGAAATAGACACAAGTAATCGAAACTACATTATATGGTTGAATGATCGAAGCCGAATATGCCCCTTTTTGCTTGGTAACCTAAGAATTAGGGAACATCACTAATTTTGAGAATTAGTGCACGCCTAATTGACGCGAATCCTAAAGATAGATCTATTGGGCCTAACGAACCCCATCCAAAGTACCGGATGCTTTAGTACTTCGAATCCGTTTTTATCATGTCCGAAGGATTTCCCGGAATGATAGGGGATATTCTTATATGTATCTTGTTAATGTCGGTTACCAGGTGTTCAATCCATATGAATGATTTTTGTCTCTATGCATGGGACATATATTTATGAGAGCTGGAAATGAAATTCTTGTAGTCTATTAAAATGATGAAAATGATCGATTATGATAAACTAATGAACTCACTAACCTTTTGGTTGACACTTTAAAGCATGTTTATTCTCAGGTGTTAAAGAAATCTTCCGCTGTACATTTGCTCATTTTAAAGATATTACTTGGAGTCATTCATGGCATATTTCAAAAGACGTTGCATTCAAGTCGTTCAGTTCAATAGAGATTATTATTAAGTAAATGACAAATTAGGTCATTTATCGTTGAATCTTATGAAATGGTATGCATGCCTGTCAATTTTCGATGTAAAGAGAGTTTATCTTTTAAAAACGAATGCGATGTCTGAAAAATGTATCATATAGAGGTCAAATACCTAGCGATGTAATCAACTATTGAGAATCGTTTATAATGTATATGAACGGGTCCTTTCAACATCTGATCATCAGCGAATCAACTAGCTCCGTCTACCGAGAAACCCAAGAACACCTCCCTCGAGACCAGCAAACCGAATTAGCCCCATAATACAAACCAAACGACCGAACGGGGG
Source organism: Rutidosis leptorrhynchoides (assembly GCF_046630445.1). NCBI lineage: Eukaryota > Viridiplantae > Streptophyta > Magnoliopsida > Asterales > Asteraceae > Rutidosis > Rutidosis leptorrhynchoides. The sequence continues at coordinate 372,848,497 of NC_092340.1, read as the reverse complement.
GTTAAAAAGTCCGCAAGAGAATACACCAGAAAACCTCATTTTTCGATATCGACAAAGTCGACTACGGCGGTAACAATGTCGTTCCTACTCTAACTGGAAACGGCGACATGGAAAATGGAGCGGAACGAAACCAACACAATTATCCTATAACCAAACCCGCCCTAAATCAACCAACCACGTCTTGCCACTGGAAATCCGACCGGATTCCAGCCACCACACCACCAGCCGACAGTGGGACAACCACAACAGCAACCAAGAAGCATAAAGACTCCATTTTCTAAATAAAAGACCTAAACGACAAGGAAAATAATGAAAAACAAAAAATGGCAGCAATTCCGGTGAAAACCCGTCGGAGCAAGTGCTCCAACCCCCAGATCTGACGACCAGAAAGGAAATAAACGGCGGATAAGGTAAAAAACGGTCATTAACACCTCCTAAATCTCAGATCTCGCAAGGAGATTGTCGCCTGAGATCAGCTGAGGTAGGCCGGAGGTTGTCGGAGCCATGAAGAACACACCTAACCGAACAAGCTGCAAAATATTCGATGGAAAGGAGATCTTACCAAACGGAGCTCTTAAACACAGAATTCACAAGGCATTCACCGATTGTGTCGCCGTAAAACACCAAAAGGTAGGCGGCTGCCGCCTCAACTTGCCAGAAAATATCGCTACCTAATAGATCTTAGAGAAATGGAAAAGAAGCGAAAAAGAAAGGTCATTCTACCTCCGGCAAGGTGCTGGAGGCCGGAATGGTGCCGGATCAAAATGCTCAGGCGTGACAAGTGTGAGGTCAACGGTAAATAAAGACAAAGCAAGCTTATAACAGTATATATGTGAAGATTTACAGTAGTAAAAGGTGTAGATGAAAGATGTTATATGAAATTAATAAGAAGAGGTTACAAGTAAAGATGAAGATATTTACATGTTTGTTTTGATTCGTTAGTTTAAGGTTTATTTATGGGCAAACTGCCCAAAAAGAGAACATAAAATTCAAGTTTTTTCCATAAAAGAAATATCACTTTTTCGTTTGCCAGTAAGGGTTTATGCTACTAAATTTGGAAATCCTTACATTTTTTTTGAACGGCGAATTTGCATCAGCGGATCATTTATTTCAACGACCCTCATCATTTGCACCCACAAACGCTAGAAGGAAACTCCTACCCAGGTTGCTTGGCAACTAATCGGAGGAAATTGGAGAGAAAACCTTCCGCCCCCAGGAATTGAACCCGGGTTGCTTGGCAACTGATCGCGGGCCCTTCTACACTGAGGCTTGATACCGTTGAAGTAAACGTTCGTTGGTGAAATCCTTACATATTGTTGATTGAAATTACATGATTATGAGTTAATTGAATTACTTTGTGGCAATGAATTAAATTTAACAATTGATATTACTTGCTCATTCTTAATAACCCACAATAGTTGTTGAAGTTATAAAAAGATAAACGAGACAACGTTTCAAATCTAGTTACAATACAACACTAAGGCTAGTATACCATCCCAAGTCCCAATTCATCAGCAATACAGCAACCACGAACTCATTAACCATGAAATAGACCTTAAAAGAAGACATGAAACCCGACAAACATCGAAACTAACCGGTTTCAATCTCCCAATCTAAATTGATAAGTGGTAACACGTAGTCAAGAGACGTATAAAAAGAAATCTTCTAAATTATTAGAACCCCATATGCTCAAATAATGATCAAGTATCACTTGTGACTATCTGACTCATTAACAAAAAACACTCAAACTCAATGGCACTAATTTTTTTTAACGACGATTTTTTCGTATCAGTAGATCATTTCTTTCAACGACCCTCATGATTTGCACGTATTGTTAAGTCTAAAATTATAGATATGATTTGTTGTAATGACTTACTATAAATACCTCTTAACTAGCTTAGATCTTAAGATTTTTCCCTCACTTGTCACTCTCACTCACACCTTAGCCTACACCTAGTTCACTAAATGCTCTCAAACTTCATGTAACCCTAACCTTGTAATCTTGGAAATATACAAACATACAGTGCATATATATATATATATATATATATATATATATATATATATATATATATATATATATATATATATATATATATATATATATATATATATATATATATATATATATATATATATATATATATATATATACTCTGATCATACGTATATTCGTCTAGAACACGAATTCAACCTAGTTTTAATCCAAACACGTGGTATCAGAGTAAAAGAAGCTAGTCTTCAACGATCCAGATCGAATTCGTGTTCTAATTCTGTGATTTTTCATCTGTTCTTAATTATTTTGACTTTTTCTAAAAAGTCAACTGTTTTGGTCAATTTGTAGATCCAGATCGAATTTGAAAAATCTAAAAACATAGAAAGCTTTGAAATACTCTTGTGATGCATCGTTCAAAATTTCAGAATCTAACTCTCAGTATTGAGTTCTAACTTCAAAATTTTCATTCCAAAAAGTTATAGTTCGAAATTGAATCTGTTTGATCAATTCAGTGTTTAATATGAAAAACTAAAAGCGTAGTTGTTTTTAGAAGGAATAAACGCACCTTTTTGCAAAGTTTCGCCTCTTAATTCTCAGTTTTAGGTTAGGTCCGTCATTGAACCGCCACACAACCACGATTCTGTTAGTTTTCCGGTCATCTGAATCTGAACAACCTCAAGAACTGCACCCGTGTAACATCATATCCGTATACCATCTCACACGGATACAAACTCAATTGGATTGAAACCCATAACTGCCCGGATTCAAACCACTAATCGTACGGATGCAATTATTCGATAAATCCATATAGTGACGTTATGCTACCCAAATTTTGTTGGAAATAACCTAGCCACAATCAACAGAGACCATGGCATCAATTGATTGAAGACTATCATGTCAATTTGAAACAATTGAAAAGTTAGGGTTCATCTTTGATAAAAAAAAAAAAAACAAATCGAATTGATTGAAGAGAAGAAGATAGTTTTAATGAGTATTGAACCTTGATCGAATCAAATAAGTGGGATTATACGTTTTGGTTCAGGACGATTGTGGAAGAAGAAGAAGAATTTAAGTGTGATTTGTTTTTGTGAAAAGAACTGGTTCGTGCTTGTTATGTAGTATTATTTTGGGGAATCAACTCAAATCAGAATTAAGGGATTTAAACTCTCAGTTGCATTATAAATCAGAAAAGCAAGCTTGCTCAGCTGGTTAACACCTTGGTTTGCATTTAACAGATCACAAGTTCGAAACTCTTTTCAGCCTCTTATTTCTTTTAAATCTATCAGTTACTGTAGCAGCAAGCTTGGCCCATTTATGTACATTATATCACAAGCCCAACATGATTACTAGTGAATCCAATTCAGCTCAAGCCCACAAAAACTAAAGGATTAACGAAGCCAAGAAATTCAACGATTTTCGTTAAATTTTCTAACGAAATTTTTAGAAGTTTACTCGTGTTGTTCGAAAATTTCTCTTTCAAAAGACGCAAACCGTTCAATTTCCGAAGAACCTCCAATACCAACTTGGGATCAAGAACTAAAACACCTCAAGGGTTTGTGTACATGTGTGATGAAAGGTCCGAATACAGAAAGAAATAAAGATCAGATGTGTACATTCAAGATTTATGATGATTATCTGGAATCAAAAGCTCGACAAGAAATATTTGAAAGAAATAGCATGAAAGAGAGGATTCTCATACAGGAGAATGAGTTGACTATTCAGCAGAAAATGAATTGTGAGATGAAATCTCAAATTTCGAAGATGGCTAACAGAATACATGAGCTTGCCAAGAATGAGTTTCAGTTAAAGGAACAAATTTCAAAACTTCGAGCAAAACTACAAAGTCAAAAAGGTTCTTTCGATGAAGAAAGACTCAATTTAGAGACACTGAATAATCAACTCAAAGAGAAATTTGTTCATCTCAAAGAAGAAAATAAGATAATTCGGATTCTTCAAGAAGAAAGTAGTCATCTCAAGTACGAACGTGAACTTGATTCAAAGACCATTCTACAACTTCGCACAGCTGTTGATCATGCTCAAACTCTTAACCAAACATTAACTCATGACTTTGAAAAACACATTTTTGATTTGCAACATGAGTTAGATGTTAAATCGACGCCAACTACAAAACCAACAATGGTGTCGACGGGTATACAAGTTGAAATCCCGGAGTACAACAAGACACAAATTTCGAAATCATTATTTTCTTCGCTTACAGTTGAGAAAAAGGATCCTTCATCAAAGATCCCCAAGGTTATTCAAAATCACAAAGCTGGTTCCCACAGACAACGCATCTATTCCCATTACCAAACCAAAACAAATCAACCGTTTCTACAACTAACTTATGGGAAATATGGGGAACTCGCCGGATTTCGCGATCAATACGGATGGTTTCCTCATAAAACGAAGCAATCAAGTTCAGAAAAACCATCCATCAACTCGAACAAAACATCGTTTGTTAAAACACCTTCAAAACCAATCAAGTACTCATTCAAAGAGTTACTTTCCCTTAAGCCACGACCCGTGATTCAGGTTAAACCAAAAATATTCAAACAAAGATCCAACTTCGATGGAATGCAAGATCAATTAACCACATCGACCAAACCTACAAATTGTACACCAAAAACAATGACAATGCTAACCGAAAACCCCACTACTCAAACTTCCGCACAAAATCCCCAAAAAAAACTCTTCCCAACAACAATTCGAACTCCCTAAGTCCAATTGAGGGGGAGCAAGATAACGCAGTGATTAAGGGGGATCAAGATGATTCTTCATTCAAGTGGGTGCTAAAGAAAATCATCAACAAAGCTCTTTCCTACACCCCTCTCAATTCCATCAAGATATATTTAGATAACTGATAATGCTAAAAACGAACATATATTTCATAGCATTATCCCTCAAGAAAGACAAGCTTTTAGTTGCAATTGTTCTATTTACAAGTGATATTCGTTTAAATATTAAAAGGTGAAGACAAAAGACAGATTCGACGATTTCAAGACGCAAACGACCAAAAAGCTAAAAAGTACAAAGTACAATCAAAGTGGTTCAAATTATTGATGAGAAACGTTTCAAAATTACAAGAGTACAAGACGCAAAACGCAAAGTACAAAATATTAAATAGTACGCAAGGACGTTTGAAATCTGGAACCGAGACATGAACCAACTTTCAGTGCGCGATGCAACGGACAAAAAATTACAAGTCAACTATGAATGAGAATAAAATATAATATATAATTAATTATATATATTATTATATAATATAATTTTACACAGCCCACGTTTTGGATCTAATATGTGAGCTGGTTTCCAGACATCCGCACTCGCGGTACTTTTGTGAAGGATACATCTGCACTCGCGGAGCTCTACAGTACAACGTGGGCCTATAAAAGCCATCGAATTCTGCACGAATTTTACACATCTATTTCTTTCATATCTTACTCTACATCTGCACTCGCGGAGCTCTACAGTACAACGTGGGCCTATAAAAGCCATCGAATTCTGCACGAATTTTACACATCTTTTTCTTTCCTATATATATATATATATATATATATATATATATATATATATATATATATATATTAATTTTAATTTTAATTTTAAATTCTAATAATAAGGGTATGTTAGCGAATGTTGTAAGGGTGTAAGTCGAAATTCTGTCCGTGTAACGCTACGCTATTATTAATCATCGTAAGTTATGTTCAACCTTTTTAAATTAATGTCTCGTAGCTAAGTTATTATTATGCTTATTTAAGCCAAAGTAATCATGATGTTGGGCTAAAATATTAAAATTGGGTAATTGGGCTTTGTACTATAATTGGGGTTTGGACAAAAGAACGACACTTGTGGAAATTAGACTATGGACTATTAATGGGCTTTATATTTGTTTAATTAAATGATAATTTGTTAATTTAATATAAAGACTTACAATTGGACGTACCTATAAATAACCATATACACTCGATCAAACACGATGGACGGGATATTTATAAGTACTAATAATCGTTCATTTAACCGGACACGGGAATGAATTAATAGTTAATGGACTTATTAAAACGGGGGTGAATTATATACAAGGACACTTGGTGTAATTATAGTTTAAGTCCCCAATTAGTTGGAATATTTGACTTCGGATATAAGGATAATTTGACGAGGATACTCGCACTTTATATTTATGACTGATGGACTGTTATGGACAAAAACCAGACGGACATATTGAATAATCCAGGACAAAGGACAATTAACCCATGGGAATAAACTAAAATCAACACGTCAAACATCATGATTACGGAAGTTTAAATAAGCATAATTCCTTTATTTCATATTTAATTGCACTTTTAATTATCCCACTTTTATTTACTGTCATTTTATTGAATTGCACTTTTAATTATTGTACTTTTTAATTATAGCAATTTTATTTATTGTCATTTTATTTATCGCATTTTAATTTATCGCACTTTAATTTACTTTACGCTTTAAATTAAGTTATATTTATTTTTAATATTTTACATTAGGTTTTAATTGCGACTAAAGTTTTAAAAATCGACAAACCGGTCATTAAACGGTAAAAAACCCCCTTTTATAATAATAATACTACTTATTTATATACATATATTTATACAAATATAGTTTTAAAAATATAGCGTTAAACTTGGCTAGATCCCTGTGGAACGAACCGGACTTACTAAAAACTACACTACTGTACGATTAGGTACACTACCTATAAGTGTTGTAGCAATGTTTAGGTATATCCATTCTATAAATAAATAAATATCTTGTGTAAAATTGTATCGTATTTAATAGTATATAGTAGTAAAAATACAACTATTTTGTATATACCTCGCATAACATCAAGTATTTTTGGCGCCGCTGCCGGGGACAGTTAAACGCCAAAAGCGCAACGCTATAAAAAATAAAAAATAAAAAATATTTTTATTAAGTCATAATCTATTTCTGTAAAAATATACGTTTTAAATATTAAAAATACAAGAAAAATAAAAAATATATCTATGTATTTTTAAGTTTAGTTAAATTAAAAAGTTTATATTTTTTTTATTGTGAAAAAGTTATAAAAAAGTAATAAGTTATATTTATATTTTATATATATTAAAAACAGTAAATAAAAAAATAATAAAAAAACCACTGAACCTGCATAAAAATCGACTTGCACCTCATCTGAATCTGTGGCATCCGCACTCGCGGTACTTTTTGCCAGCTGGTATCTGCACTCGCGGAGCCCTCTGACAGCTGCAACATCAGATTGCATTAATTACGAAATTAGGGTTAAAATTAATTATTAATAATTAAAATTAGGGTTTTAATTTAATATAATTAGTATAAGTTTAGTTTTAATTAATTTTAAGCTTTAATTAGTTTTATTAATATATAAAACTACTATTTTTATAAAATACTTAATATAAAAATAATATTTTTATAAAAATTGTATTTTTACAACTTTAAGTTTTATTTTTAAAATTTCGTACCTTTTTAATCGTTTATTCGTAATATTTATATTTTTCGCTCGTAATTAGTTTTAAGTCATAGTTTTTGCCATAGTTATTGTTAATTTTTTTAGATTTTTAAGCTTTGCCGTAAAATCCCTTAAGTGCTTTTTCTTTAGACTAAGATTTAAGTGCTTTAGAATTTTGCGACACCATTTTAAGATTTTAGTACTTTCTAAGTTATTGCCGTTTTAGATATAGAATTCCTTTTAAGCTTTAATATCTTTAGACGTAACTTTTAATTTTTAGTTTTTAGACTTTTAAGTTTTGATGCGCTACGTTCTTTTTATTATTTTTCGACGTTTTTCGACGCACTCTTTTTCTTTCTTATTTTTCGCCGCTCTAGTTTTTAGGACATAGAATTTTCTATTTCTTCTCTAAAATTTCTTTAAATTTCAACGAAAAATTATTTTAAGTGGTTAAATTGATAGACATCCAAATTTTTCTGGTTCGTAGTAATAGTTGGATTTGTTAGTGGCGAGTTGTGGGCTTCCGATTTAAAGGGTCCTGGCTACTTGCTGCATCTATTGGCTATTCGAAACGTGGGCAAAATCAGAAAAGTCTATTAATTTGATAACTTATATAATTTTTATCTTTTATAACTAATAGGATATTCAGTGAATGCACCGAGCAAAACGTTCACCACCTTTCGTACGTTCGCCACCTGTAACTCGATTAAGACATCTAGCCAATATTGTCGCTGTTGATTTTTCTTTAGAATCGTCATCTAGTCGACCAAGTACTCCAATTCAAATTTCTGATAATCCATTTTTTGAACCCGACCTCACAATTGAGAATCCGGAGGATATTCAGGGACAATTCAGAGATCCTGAACCATTAATCTTTCCTCATGAACCACCAATCATTCAAACAGAAATTGTCGAGGAACAACCCATTAAGTCAGAATCCTCTAGTGATTAAGATTCAATAAATTCAATAATGGAGAATCTGGAACCTCTAAGTATGGAAGACCGAATGAGAGCTAAACGCACTGGCCAAGGTCACACAATTACTCAACCAGACATTAATGCGCCAGATTATGAAATCAAAGGACAAATTCTACATATGGTAACTAATCAATGCCAATTTAGTGGTGCGCCGAAGGAAGATCCAAATGAACATCTTCGTACCTTTAATAGGATCTGTACTCTATTCAAAATCAGAGAAGTTGAGGATGAACAGATATATCTCATGTTATTTCCCTAGACTTTAAAGAGAGAAGCCAAAGATTGGTTAGAATCGTTACCTGAAGGGGCAATTGATACATGGGATGTTTTAGTTGAAAAATTTCTTAAACAATTCTTTCCGACATCTAAAGCCGTGAGACTTCAAGGAGAAATTGTTACGTTCACACAAAAGCCAAATGAAACTCTATATGAGGCGTGGACAAGATTTGGAAAGTTGTTAAGAGGATGTCCGCAACATGGTTTAGACACTTGTCAAATAGTACAAATATTCTACCAAGGATGTGACATCACTACAAGAAAAGACATCGATATAGCAGCTGGTGGTTCCATTATGAAGAAAACCACAACTGACGCTTACAAATTTTTTGATAACACTGCTTCCCACTTACATGAGTGGCACCAAGAAAAAGATATCGTTAGATCATCTAAAGCAGCTAGAGCCGATTCTAGCCATGACTTTGATTCCATTTCTGCAAAGATAGATGCTGTCGAGAGACGAATGGAAAAGATGACTAAAGATATCCACTCAATACGAATTAGTTGTGAGCAGTGTGGAGGACCACATTTAACAAAAGATTGTCTCAGTATTGAACAAACAATGGAACAAAGAGAGAATGTTTCATACATGAACCAAAGGCCTGGAAATAATTATCAGAATAATTATCAACCGCCAAGACCGATCTACAATCAAAACCAGAATTATAATCGAAATGTTCCATACAACAACCAACAAGGTCCTAGTAATCAACAAGTATCCAACAATACTTACAATCAGCAAAGACCTATTTTTCAAAATAAACCACCACAAACCGATGATAAAAAGCCAAATTTTGAAGATATGATGTCGAAGCTAGTTGAATCTCAAACTCAATTTTTCACATCTCAGAAACAAACCAATGAACAAAATGCTCAAGCATTTAGAAATCAACAAGCTTCTATTCAAAATCTGAAACAAGAAGTGTGCAACCTAGCAAAGTTGATAGGTGAAAGAAAACCGGGAAGTCTACCTAGCGATACAAATGCTAACCCCCGGAATGAAACAGCTAAAGCCATTACCACAAGAAATGGTATTACACTTAAACCACCTGAAATACCTGTAATCTCTGATGAAGCTATTCCTATTCCACAAGAACCACAACCTGAACAAGATAAGGAAAAAGAACCGGTAGTTGAAAAGGTTAATGAAGATAACACAGTTAAGGCTAAACCTTATGTTAAACCATACCAACCACCACTTCCTTACCCGAGTAAAATGAGAAAAGAGAGACTTGAAGCCGAGCAATCCAAATTCTTGGATATGTTTAAACAAATAAATGTCAATCTTCCTTTCATTGATGTGATTTCAGGAATGCCTAGATATGCTAAATTCTTGAAAGATCTAATCACAAATAGAAAGAAAATGGAAGAACACTCGGCTGTTACTATGAATGCTAATTGTTCTGCAGTGCTGTTGAATAAGATACCAGAAAAATTATCAGATCCAGGAAGTTTCACAATTCCATGTTTTCTGGGTAGTCTTAGTTCAATAGAAGCATTGGCAGACTTAGGTGCTAGTATAAATTTAATGCCGTATTCATTATACGCTAAACTAGACCACGGAGAATTGAAACCAACACGAATAAGTATACAACTAGCCGGTCGATCAGTAAAATATCATAGAGGGATAATGGAGAACATGCTAGTTAAAGTTGGTACTTTAGTATTTCCAGTAGATTTTGTTATTCTAGACATGGAAGAAGATTCTCGAGTTCCTCTCATATTAGGAAGACCATTCTTAAACATGGCTAAAGCAATAATAGACGTGTTCGGTAAGAAACTGACCCTAAGTATAGAGGACGAGAGTGTTACCTTTTCTGTTGATAGAGCCATGCAACAACCGCAATCTGCAGATGATACATGTTATTATATTCAAACTATATATTCACATGCAGAATTGTTAGAAGGATTTCCAGAATTACAAGGAACAGGAGAATGTTCTTTAGGAGAAGGAACTGAACCAATTGATGAAACTGAAATGTTAGCTACACTTATGGCTAATGGATATGAACCAACAACAGAAGAAATTCAAATGCTAAAAGAAGAAGACAGATATCGATATAAATCATCGATAGAAGAACCACCGACATTAGAGTTAAAGCCACTTCTAAATCATTTGAAATACGCTTATTTACATGGTGAATCTGAATTACCTGTAATAATATCATCTTCTCTTACCGAAAATGAAAAATCTCAACTCATTTCTGTGTTAAAAGCTCATAAACCAGCTATTGCATGGAAGATTCATGACATTAAAGGCATAAGTCCTTCGTATTGCACTCATAAAATCCTTATGGAAGAAGGTCATAAAACGTATGTGCAACGCCAACGAAGACTAAATCCTAATATGCAAGATGTTGTTAAGAAAGAAATTATTAAACTGCTTGATGCCGGTTTAATTTATCCAATCTCTGATAGTCCATGGGTAAGCCCAGTTCAATGCGTACCTAAGAAGGGTGGCATGACTATCATCACAAATGAGAAAAATGAGCTTATTCCTACTAGGACTGTAACAGGATGGCGTGTTTGTATTGATTATAGAAAATTAAATGACGCCACCAGAAAAGATCACTTTCCCTTACCTTTCATTGATCAAATGTTGGAAAGATTAGCCGGAAATAGTTACTATTGTTTTCTTGACGGTTTTTCCGGATACTTTCAAATCCCAATAGCACCCGAGGATCAAGAAAAAACCACGTTCACGTGCCCTTATCGTACTTTTGCTTACAAATGCATGCCATTTGGACTTTGCAATGCCCCTGCAACCTTTCAAAGGTGCATGATGGCGATTTTTCATGACATGATAGAAGAATGCATGGAAGTTTTCATGGATGACTTTTCAGTTTTTGGTGATACATTTGAATCATGTATAGTTAATCTTGAACGAATGCTTATTAGATGCGAACAATCAAATCTAGTTCTTAATTGGGAGAAATGCCATTTCATGGTTAAAGAAGGCATCGTTCTTGGTCATAAAATTTCAAAGGAAGGAATTGAAGTGGATAGAGCTAAAGTAGATGTAATTGCTAAACTTCCACATCCCACCAATGTTAGAGGAGTTAGGAGTTTTCTAGGGCATGCCGGTTTTTACCGACGTTTCATAAAAGATTTTTCTAAAATTGCCACTCCTATGAATAAACTCCTAGAAAAGGATGCTCCATTCATCTTTTCGGATGAATGCATCAAATCTTTTAATATTCTTAAAGATAAACTCACTAATGCGCCGATCATGATAACTCCAAATTGGAATCTACCGTTTGAACTTATGTGCGATGCAAGTGATTTTACAATGGGAGCCGTTTTAGGACAAACGATTGAAAAACGATTTCAACCTATTTATTATGCTAGTAAGACGCTACAAGGAGCATAAATGAATTACAAAACTACTGAAAAAGAACTCCTTGCCATTGTCTTTGCTTTTGACAAATTTCGTTCATATCTCGTTCTAGCTAAAACGGTGGTCTATACTGACCATTCTGCTCTTAGATACCTATTTTCGAAACAAGATGCCAAACCACGATTAATCCGTTGGACCTTACTCTTACAAGAGTTTGATATTGAAATCCGAAACAAAAAGGGAGCAGAAAATCTCGCAGCTGATCATCTTTCTAGTCTTGAAAATTCTGAATTAGAAGTTCTAAATGAATCGGTCATACAAGACAACTTTCCTGATGAATATCTATTGAAGATAGATTATAGTGAAATTCCATGGTTTGCAGACTATGCAAACTACTTAGTATGTGGATTCCTTGAAAAAGGGTTGTCGTACCAAAAACGAAAGAAATTCTTTAGTGATATAAAACACTATTTTTGGGAAGATCCACATTTGTTTAAAAGTTGTCCCGATGGAATAATACGTCGATGTGTATTCGGGGATGAAGCTAGTCAAATCTTAAACCATTGTCACACATGACCAACAGGAGGGCATTATGGGCCCCAACTCACAGCAAGAAAAGTTTACGATTTTGGATTCTATTGGCCTACAATTTTCAAAGACGCACACCTTCTTTGTAAATCCTATGATGCATGTCAAAGGGCCTAAAAATAAGTCAACGTGATGAAATGCCACAAAATGTCATTCAAGTATGTGAAGTATTTGACATTTGGGGTATTGACTTTATGGGTCCATTTCCAAAATCTCATAATGATCTCTACATTCTCGTTGCCATTGATTATGTATCTAAATGGGCGGAAGTATAAGCTCTCCCAACTAACGATGCACGAGTTGTAGTCAACTTTTTAAAACGTCTTTTTGCTAGGTTTGGAACACCGAAAGCTTTAATAAGTGATCGGGGTACTCATTTGTAGTGACCCGAACTTTTCCATGTATATATATATATTAATTGAGATTGATATTTACATGATTAAATGTTTCCAACATGTTAAGCAATCAAACTTGTTAAGACTTGATTAATTGAAATATGTTTCATATAGACAATTGACCACCCAAGTTGACCGGTGATTCACGAACGTTAAAACTTGTAAAAACTATATGATGACATATATATGGATATATATATAGTTAACATGATACTATGATAAGTAAACATATCATTAAGTATATTAACAATGAACTACATATGTAAAAACAAGACTACTAACTTAATGATTTTTAAACGAGACATATATGTAACGATTATCGTTGTAAAGACATTTAATGTATATATATCATATTAAGAGATATTCATACATGATAATATCATGATAATATAATAATTTAAAATCTCATTTGATATTATAAACATTGGGTTAACAACATTTAACAAGATCGTTAACCTAAAGGTTTCAAAACAACACTTACATGTAACGACTAACGATGACTTAACGACTCAGTTAAAATGTATATACATGTAGTGTTTTAATATGTATTTATACACTTTTGAAAGACTTAAATATAGTTATCAAAATACTTCTACTTAACAAAAATGCTTACAATTACATCCTCGTTCAGTTTCATCAACAATTCTACTCGTATGCACCCGTATTCGTACTCGTACAATACACAGCTTTTAGATGTATGTACTATTGGTATATACACTCCAATGATCAGATCTTAGCAGCCCATGTGAGTCACCTAACACATGTGGGAACCATCATTTGGCAACTAGCATGAAATATCTCATAAAATAACAAAAATATGAGTAATCATTCATGACTTATTTACATGAAAACAAAATTACATATCCTTTATATCTAATCCATACACCAATGACCAAAAACACCTACAAACACTTTAATTCTTCAATTTTCTTCATCTAATTGATCTCTCTCAAGTTCTATCTTCAAGTTCTAAGTGTTCTTCATAAATTCTACAAGTTCTAGTTACATAAAATCAAGAATACTTTCAAGTTTGCTAGCTCACTTCCAATCTTGTAAGGTGATCATCCAACCTCAAGAAATATTTGTTTCTTACAGTAGGTTATCATTCTAATACAAGGTAATAATCATATTCAAACTTTGGTTCAATTTCTATAACTATAACAATCTTATTTCAAGTGATGATCTTACTTGAACTTGTTTTCGTGTCATGATTCTGCTTCAAGAACTTCGAGCCATCCAAGGATCCGTTGAAGCTAGATCTATTTTTCTATTTTCCAGTAGGTTTATCCAAGGAACTTAAGGTAGTAATGATGTTCATAACATCATTCGATTCATACATATAAAGCTATCTTATTCGAAGGTATAAACTTGTAATCACTAGAACATAGTTTAGTTAATTCTAAACTTGTTCGCAAACAAAAGTTAATCCTTCTAACTTGACTTTTAAAATCAAATAAACACATGTTCTATATCTATATTATATGCTAACTTAATGATTTAAAACCTGGAAACACGAAAAAACATCGTAAAACCGGATTTACGCCGTCGTAGTAACACCGCGGGCTGTTTTGGGTTAGTTAATTAAAAACTATGATAAACTTTGATTTAAAAGTTGTTATTCTGAGAAAATGATTTTTATTATGAACATGAAACTGTATCCAAAAATTATGGTTAAACTCAAAGTGGAAGTATGTTTTCTAAAATGGTCATCTAGACGTCGTTCTTTCGACTGAAATGACTACCTTTACAAAAACGACTTGTAACTTATTTTTCCGACTATAAACCTATACTTTTTCTGTTTAGGTTCATAAAATAGAGTTCAATATGAAACCATAGCAATTTGATTCACTCAAAACGGATTTAAAATGAAGAAGTTATGGGTAAAACAAGATTGGATAATTTTTCTCATTTTAGCTACGTGAAAATTGGTAACAAATCTATTCCAACCATAACTTAATCAACTTGTATTGTATATTATGTAATCTTGAGATACCATAGACACGTATACAATGTTTCGACCTATCATGTCGACACATCTATATATATTTCGGAACAACCATAGACACTCTATATGTGAATGTTGGAGTTAGCTATACAGGGTTGAGGTTGATTCCAAAATATATATAGTTTGAGTTGTGATCAATACTGAGATACGTATACACTGGGTCGTGGATTGATTCAAGATAATATTTATCGATTTATTTCTGTACATCTAACTGTGGACAACTAGTTGTAGGTTACTAACGAGGACAGCTGACTTAATAAACTTAAAACATCAAAATATATTAAAAGTGTTGTAAATATATTTTGAACATACTTTGATATATATGTATATATTGTTATAGGTTCGTGAATCAACTAGTGGCCAAGTCTTACTTCCCGACGAAGTAAAAATCAGTGAAAGTGAGTTATAGTCTCACTTTTAAAATCTAATATTTTTGGGATGAGAATACATGCAGGTTTTATAAATGATTTACAAAATAGACACAAGTACGTGAAACTACATTCTATGGTTGAATTATCGAAATAGAATATGCCCCTTTTTATTAAGTCTGGTAATCTAAGAATTAGGGAACAGACACCCTAATTGATGTGAATCCTAAAGATAGATCTATTGGGCCTAACCAACCCCATCCAAAGTACCGGATGCTTTAGTACTTCGAAATTTATATCATATCCGAAGGGTGTCCCGGAATAATGGGGATATTCTTATATATGCATCTTGTTAATGTCAGTTACCAGGTGTTCACCATATGAATGATTTTTATCTCTATGTATGGGATGTGTATTGAAATATGAAATCTTGTGGTCTATTATTATGATTTGATATATATAGGTTAAACCTATAACTCACCAACATTTTTGTTGACGTTTTAAGCATGTTTATTCTCAGGTGATTATTAAGAGCTTCCGCTGTCGCATACTTAAATAAGGACGAGATTTGGAGTCCATGCTTGTATGATATTGTGTAAAAACTGCATTCAAGAAACTTATTTTGTTGTAACATATTTGTATTGTAAACCATTATGTAATGGTCGTGTGTAAACAGGAAATTTTAGATTATCATTATTTGATAATCTACGTAAAGCTTTTTAAACCTTTATTGATGAAATAAAGGTTATGGTTTGTTTTAAAATGAATGCAGTCTTTGAAAAACGTCTCATATAGAGGTCAAAACCTCGCAACGAAATCAATTAATATGGAACGTTTTTAATCAATAAGAACGGGACATTTCAGTTGGTATCCGAGCGTTGGTCTTAGAGAACCAGAATTTTGCATTAGTGTGTCTTATCGAGTTTGTTATGCATTAGTGAGTCTGGACTTCGACCGTGTTTACTTGAAAAATGATTGCTTAACAAATTTTGTTGGAAACTATATATTTTTAACATGTGAATATTATGTGATATATTAATCTCTTAACGCGTTTGATATTATGTGATAGATGTCTACCTCTAGAACAAGTCCCATTGACTCACCTAATAATAATGAAGAGTCAAATGTAAATTGGAATGATTCGTGGACTGATTCACAAGTTCCCGAAGAGGAACCGGAAGAAGAGTCGGAACCGGAAGAAGAATCGAAACCGGAAGAAGAATCGGAACCGGATGAAGAAATAGAACCGGTGGGGGAAATAATAAAACGGTTAAGTAAAAGAAAATCCTCAACCAACCGACCAAGGTTAGTTATGGTCAATGGTGTTTCCGCCAAGGAAGCAAAATATTGGGAGGATTACCAATTCTCCGATGAATCGGATTCCGACGAGAATTCCAATGATGTTATAGAAATTACCCCAACTGAATTTAAAAAGGCAAAAGAAAATAATAAGAGAAAGGGCATAAAAATAGAGAAATCTAATTCCAACCCCGATGAACTTTATATGTATCGTCAACCCCCGAAGTCCTTAAGTTGTAACAATGACCCGGGAACCTATAAACCACCAGGTTTTTCTAAACCAATGTGGAAAACTACGGCTCGTATTAGGGGAACATCATATATCCCTAGAAACTTGGCAAAACGAACCAAAACTGAAGAAGAAGAAACAAGCGAGTCGGAATAAGATAGTTGTATTCGTGTGGTGTAATATATGTAATATAGTGTGCTTATGCTTTATGATATATGTAAAAATTGCTTGTATTAATAAGTATTTTTTTTTATGAATCTAACTCTTGTCTATTTTACAGTATAAAAACACAAAATGGATAGACAACCCAATATTTTAAGAGACCTACCCGGAGACATGATTGATGAAATCTTGTCTAGAGTCGGTCAGAATTCTTCGGCACAACTATTTAAGGCAAGATCAGTTTGTAAGACATTCGAAGAACGTTCCAAGAATGCCTTGGTTTATAAAAGGCTTTCGTTTAAAAGATGGGGGATATCACATTGGGAAATCCATAAGTTACGATGTGATTACTTTAACGCATATATTGCGGGGAACCCAAATGCTATTTTACGCAATGGGTTAAGAAATTATTTTGACTCAATATATCCGAATATTGGACTTCGTGATTTAGAAAAAGCGGCTAACATGCAACATAAAGAAGCATGTTATGCTTACAGATTAGTAATGTTCGCTTCTCACCAAAGTGAGAACAAGAACATCGGGCTACAACTATTAAACAAAATGTTCCCACAAGTGACGGAGTCGGTAATTGGGGTAAGAAATGAGGTTTTTAGATTGTTACGGGACTGTTGGACATTACGTAACCCTCGTCCCTTTGACGACGTTACAACACGCTGTCTTATCAACGGCCATAACGGTTATGTTCCACAAGACCAAGGATGGGAAGTAATCCTAGTAAAACCAGAATGCATGACTTGTTTCTGGACGTATGAATTACGTGTCTTTATTGCCTTTGCTGAACGACTTGTGTACTAGCTAGAATTATCTTCACAACCATCTTGTATCAAATTTATTGTGTGCTATATTTCATGCTATATGTAAAATAAGCGGTATTGTAAGTTTGTAAAATATTGTGTAAAAGTTTGAACACGAAATATTATTATAATCAGTTTTTCATATAGAATTGTAGTAGTTGAATTGTATATTAGCTACTAAGTATGAACTTAACGGGTAGGTACTACCCGAATTTAAACTTATAAAACGCTAATATGAAGAAAAAGCTTTTATAAATGAGTTCATATTATGCTACGAAATACTATTAACTACTCTTAATATTCTGTATGATTAACTTGTTCCATTTGACTATTTTGAAGGAAATGGCACCGACTACTCGACACACCGTGAATATGAATGAAGAGGAATTCCGTACTTTTCTAGCTTCAAACATAGCCGCAGTACAGGCTGCGCTACATACCAACAATAACCTTGGATCTAGTAGTACAGGAAATCGTGTAGGATGCACCTACAAAGAATTCACTGCCTGCAAACCTTCGGAATTTAATGGAACCGAAGGACCGATCGGATTGAAACGGTGGACCGAGAAGGTCGAATCGGTGTTTGCCATAAGTAAGTGTACTGAAGAGGACAAAGTGAAGTACGCTACGCATACCTTCACAGGTTCTGCGTTAACATGGTGGAATACCTATCTAGAGCAAGTGGGACAAGACGATGCGTACGCACTACCGTGGTCAGCATTCAAGCACTTGATGAATGAGAAGTACCGTCCCAGAACCGAGGTCAATAAGCTCAAGACAGAACTTAGAGGGTTATGAACCCAAGGATTTGATATTACCACGTACGAAAGACGATTCACAGAATTGTGCCTATTGTGTCCGGGAGCATTCGAAGATGAGGAAGAGAAGATCGACGCGTTTGTGAAAGGATTACCGGAAAGAATCCAAGAAGATATAAGTTCACACGAGCCCGCCTCCATACAATAGGCATGTAGAATGGCTCACAAACTAGTGAACCAGATTGAAGAAAGAATTAAAGAACAGACTGCTGAAGAGGCCAATGTGAAGCAAGTCAAAAGAAAGTGGGAGGAAAACGGTGATAAGAATCACCAATACAACAACAACAGCAATTACAACAATAATCGCAACAATTATCCCAACAATCGCAACATCAATCGCAACTACAACAAACGGTCCAACAACAACAACAACAACAACAACAACAACAGCAACTACAACAATCATCCCAACAACAATAATAACCGCAACAACAACAACAATCAGAAGCAGCTATGCCAAAGGTGTGAAAAGTATCACTCGGGGTTATGCACCAAATTTTGCAACAAGTGTAAAAGAAATGGTCATAGCGCGGCAAAGTGTGAGGTCTACAGATCAGGGGTTAATAGAACGAAAGGAACAAATGGTGTCGGAACGAGTAATGGCGGAGCAAGTAGTGTCGGAGCAAGTTATGCCAATGTAGTTTGTTATAAATGTGGAAAACCGGGCGACATTATTAGAAATTGCCCGAACCAGGAGAACACGAATGGACAAGGCAGCGGAAGAGTTTTCAATGTTAATGCGGTAGAGGCATAGGAAGACCCGGAGCTTGTTACGGGTACGTTTCTTATTGACAATAAATCTGCTTACGTTTTATTTGATTCGGGTGCGGATAGAAGCTATATGAGTAGAGATTTTTGTGCTAAATTAAGTTGTCCATTGACGCCTTTGGATAGTAAATTTTTACTCGAATTAGCAAATGGTAATTTAATTTCAGCAGATAATATATGTCAGAATCGAGAAATTAAACTGGTTAGCGAAACATTTAAGATTGATTTGATACCAGTAGAGTTAGGGAGTTTTGATGTGATAATCGGTATGGACTGGTTGAAAGAAGTGAAAGCAGAGATCATTTGTTACAAAAATGCAATTCGCATTATACGAGAAAAAGGAAAACCCTTAATGGTGTACGGAGAAAAGGGCAACACGAAGCTACATCTTATTAGTAATTTGAAGGCACAAAAACTAATAAGAAAAGGTTGCTATGCTGTTCTAGCACACGTCGAGAAAGTACAAACTGAAGAAAAGAGCATCAATGATGTTCCCATTGCAAAAGAATTTCCCGATGTATTTCCGAAAGAATTACCGGGATTACCCCCACATCGATCCGTTGAATTTCAAATAGATCTTGTACCAGGAGCTGCACCAATAGCTCGTGCTCCTTACAGACTCGCACCCAGCGAGATGAAATAACTGCAAAGCCAATTACAAGAACTTTTAGACCGTGGTTTCATTCGACCAAGCACATCACCGTGGGGAGCTCCTGTTTTGTTTGTCAAGAAGAAAGATGGTACATTCAGGTTGTGTATCGACTACCGAGAGTTGAACAAACTTACCATCAAGAACCGCTACCCACTACCGAGAATCGACGACTTATTTGATCAACTACAAGGCTCGTCTATTTATTCAAAGATTGACTTACGTTCCGGGTATCATCAAATGCGGGTGAAAGAAGATGATATTCCAAAGACTGCTTTCAGAACACGTTACGGTCATTACGAGTTTATGGTCATGCCGTTTGGTTTAACTAATGCACCAGCTGTGTTCATGGACCTTATGAACCGAGTGTGTGGACCATACCTTGACAAGTTTGTCATTGTTTTCATTGATGACATACTTATCTACTCAAAGAATGACCAAGAACACGGTGAACATTTGAGAAAGGTGTTAGAAGTATTGAGGAAGGAAGAATTGTACGCTAAGTTTTCAAAGTGTGCATTTTAGTTGGAAGAAGTTCAATTCCTCGGTCACATAGTGAACAAAGAAGGTATTAAGGTGGATCCGGCAAAGATAGAAACTGTTGAAAAGTGGGAAATCCCGAAAACTCCGAAACACATACGCCAGTTTTTAGGACTAGCTGGTTACTACAGAAGGTTCATCCAAGACTTTTCCAGAATAGCAAAACCCTTGACTGCATTAACGCATAAAGGGAAGAAATTTGAATGGAATGATGAACAAGAGAAAGCGTTTCAGTTATTGAAGAAAAAGCTAACTACGACACCTATATTGTCATTGCCTGAAGGGAATGATAATTTTGTGATTTATTGTGACGCATCAAAGCAAGGTCTCGGTTGTGTATTAATGCAACGAACGAAGGTGATTGCTTATGCGTCTAGACAATTGAAGATTCACGAACAAAATTATACGACACATGATTTGGAATTAGGCGCGGTTGTTTTTGCATTAAAGACTTAGAGGCACTACTTATATGGGGTCAAAAGTATTATATATACCGACCACAAAAGTCTTCAACACATATTTAATCAGAAACAACTGAATATGAGGCAGCGTAGGTAGATTGAATTGTTGAATGATTACGACTTTGAGATTCGTTACCACCCGGGGAAGGCAAATGTGGTAGCCGATGCCTTGAGCAGGAAGGATAGAGAACCCATTCGAGTAAAATCCATGAATATAATGATTCATAATAACCTTACTACTCAAATAAAGGAGGCGCAACAAGGAGTTTTAAAAGAGGGAAATTTAAAGGATGAAATACCCAAAGGATCGGAGAAGCATCTTAATATTCGGGAAGACGGAACCCGGTATAGGGCTGAAAGGATTTGGGTACCAAAATTTGGAGATATGAGAGAAATGGTACTTAGAGAAGCTCATAAAACCAGATACTCAATACATCCTGGAACGGGGAAGATGTACAAGGATCTCAAGAAACATTTTTGGTGGCCAGGTATGAAAGCCGATGTTGCTAAATATGTAGGAGAATGTTTGACGTGTGCTAAGGTCAAAGCTGAGCATCAGAAACCATCAGGTCTACTTCAAAAACCAGAAATCCCGGAATGGAAATGGGAAAACATTACCATGGATTTCATCACTAAATTGCCAAGGACTGCAAGTGGTTTTGATACTATTTGGGTAATAGTTGATCGTCTCACCAAATCAGCACACTTCCTGCCAATAAGAGAAGATGACAAGATGGAGAAGTTAGCACGACTGTATTTGAAGGAAGTCGTCTCCAGACATGGAATACCAATCTCTATTATCTCTGATAGGGATGGCAGATTTATTTCAAGGTTCTGGCAGACATTACAGCAAGCATTAGGAACTCGTCTAGACATGAGTACTGCCTATCATCCACAAACTTATGGGCAGAGCGAAAGGACGATACAAACGCTTGAAGACATGCTACGAGCATGTGTTATTGATTTCGGAAACAGTTGGGATCGACATCTACCGTTAGCAGAATTTTCCTACAACAACAGCTACCATTCAAGCATTGAGATGGTGCCGTTTGAAGCACTTTATGGTAGAAAGTGCAGGTCTCCGATTTGTTGGAGTGAAGTGGGGGATAGACAGATTACGGGTCCGGAGATTATACAAGAAACTACCGAGAAGATCATCCAAATTCAACAACGGTTGAAAACCGCCCAAAGTCGACAAAAAAGCTACGCTGACATTAAAAGAAAAGATATAGAATTTGAAATTGGAGAGATGGTCATGCTTAAAGTTGCACCTTGGAAAGGCGTTGTTCGATTTGGTAAACGAGGGAAATTAAATCCAAGGTATATTGGACCATTCAAGATTATTGATCGTGTTGGACCAGTAGCTTACCGACTTGAGTTACCTCAACAACTCGCGGCTGTACATAACACTTTCCAAGTCTCGAATTTGAAGAAATGTATTGCTAAAGAAGATCTCACTATT
This sequence comes from Rutidosis leptorrhynchoides, assembly GCF_046630445.1. NCBI lineage: Eukaryota > Viridiplantae > Streptophyta > Magnoliopsida > Asterales > Asteraceae > Rutidosis > Rutidosis leptorrhynchoides. Next base: position 372,825,878 of record NC_092340.1, on the reverse strand, counting down.
CTGTTAGATGAAATCCAAATCAACGAAAAACTTCAATTCATCGAAGAACCCGTCGAAATAATGAATCGTGAGGTTAAAAGACTTAAGCGAAACAAGATACCAATTGTTAAGGTTCGATGGAATGCTCGTAGAGGACCTGAGTTCACCTGGGAGCGTGAAGATCAGATGAAGAAGAAATACCCGCATCTATTTCCAGAAGATTCGTCAACACCTTCAACAGCATAAAATTTCGGGACGAAATTTATTTAACGGGTAGGTACTGTAGTGACCCGAACTTTTCCATGTATATATATATTAATTGAGATTGATATTTACATGACTAAATGTTTCCAACATGTTAAGCAATCAAACTTGTTAAGACTTGATTAATTGAAATATGTTTCATATAGACAATTGACCACCCAAGTTGACCGGTGATTCACGAACGTTAAAACTTGTAAAAACTATATGATGACATATATATGGATATATATATAGTTAACATGATATTATGATAAGTAAACATATCATTAAGTATATTAACAATGAACTACATATGTAAAAACAAGACTACTAACTTAATGATTTTTAAACGAGACATATATGTAACGATTATCGTTGTAAAGACATTTAATGTATATATATATCATATTAAGAGATATTCATACATGATAATATCATGATAATATAATAATTTAAAATCTCATTTGATATTATAAACATTGGGTTAACAATATTTAACAAGATCGTTAACCTAAAGGTTTCAAAACAACACTTACATGTAACGACTAACGATGACTTAACGACTCAGTTAAAATGTATATACATGTAGTGTTTTAATATGTATTTATACACTTTTGAAAGACTTCAATATACTTATCAAAATACTTCTACTTAACAAAAATTCTTACAATTACATCCTCGTTCAGTTTCATCAACAATTCTACTCGTATGCACCCGTATTCATACTCGTACAATACACAGCTTTTAGATGTATGTACTATTGGTATATACACTCCAATGATCAGATCTTAGCAGCCCATGTGAGTCACCTAACATATGTGGGAACCATCATTTGGCAACTAGCATGAAATATCTCATAAAATAACAAAAATATGAGTAATCATTCATGACTTATTTACATGAAAACAAAATTACATATCCTTTATATCTAATCCATACACCAATGACCAAAAACACCTACAAACACTTTAATTCTTCAATTTTCTTCATCTAATTGATCTCTCTTAAGTTCTATCTTCAAGTTCTAAGTGTTCTTCATAAATTCTACAAGTTCTAGTTACATAAAATCAAGAATACTTTCAAGTTTGCTAGCTCACTTCCAATCTTGTAAGGTGATCATCCAACCTCAAGAAATCTTTGTTTCTTATAGTAGGTTATCATTATAATACAAGGTAATAATCATATTCAAACTTTGGTTCAATTTCTATAACTATAACAATCTTATTTTAAGTGATGATCTTACTTGAACTTGTTTTCGTGTCATGATTCTGCTTCAAGAACTTCGAGCCATCCAAGGATCCGTTGAAGCTAGATCCATTTTTCTATTTTCCAGTAGGTTTATCCAAGGAACTTAAGGTAGTAATGATGTTCATAACATCATTCAATTCATACATATAAAGCTATCTTATTCGAAGGTTTAAACTTGTAATCACTAGAACATAGTTTAGTTAATTCTAAACTTGTTCGCAAACAAAAGTTAATCCTTCTAACTTGACTTTTAAAATCAACTAAACACATGTTCTATATCTATATGATATGCTAACTTAATGATTTAAAACCTGGAAACACGAAAAACATCGTAAAACCGGATTTACGCCGTCGTAGTAACACAGCGGGCTGTTTTGGGTTAGTTAATTAAAAACTATGATAAACTTTGATTTAAAAGTTGTTATTCTGAGAAAATGATTTTTATTATGAACATGAAACTATATCCAAAAATTATGGTTAAACTCAAAGTGGAAGTATGTTTTCTAAAATGGTCATCTAGACGTCGTTCTTTCGACTGAAATGACTACCTTTACAAAAACGACTTGTAACTTATTTTTCCGACTGTAAACCTATACTTTTTCTGTTTAGATTCATAAAATAGAGTTCAATATAAAACCATATCAATTTGATTCACTCAAAACGGATTTAAAATGAAGAAGTTATGGGTAAAACAAGATTGGATAATTTTTCTCATTTTAGCTACGTGAAAATTGGTAACAAATCAATTCCAACCATAACTTAATCAACTTGTATTGTATATTATGTAATCTTGAGATACCATAGACACGTATACAATGTTTCGACCTATCATGTCGACACATCTATATATATTTCGGAACAACCATAGACACTCTATATGTGAATGTTGGAGTTAGCTATACAGGGTTGAGGTTGATTCCAAAATATATATAGTTTGAGTTGTGATCAATACTGAGATACGTATACACTGGGTCGTGGATTGATTCAAGATAATATTTATCGATTTATTTCTGTACATCTAACTGTGGACAACTAGTTGTAGGTTACTAACGAGGACAGCTGACTTAATAAACTTAAAACATCAAAATATATTAAAAGTGTTGTAAATATATTTTGAACATACTTTGATATATATGTATATATTGTTATAGGTTCGTGAATCAACCAGTGGCCAAGTCTTACTTCCTGATGAAGTAAAAATCTGTGAAAGTGAGTTATAGTCCCACTTTTAAAATCTAATATTTTTGGGATGAGAATACATGCAGGTTTTATAAATGATTTACAAAATAGACACAAGTACGTGAAACTACATTCTATGGTTGAATTATCGAAATCGAATATGCCCCTTTTTATTAAGTCTGGTAATCTAAGAATTAGGGAACAGACACCCTAATTGATGCGAATCCTAAAGATAGATCTATTGGGCCTAACCAACCCCATCCAAAGTACCGGATGCTTTAGTACTTCGAAATTTATATCATATCCGAAGGGTGTCCCGAAATAATGGGGATATTCTTATATATGCATCTTGTTAATGTCGGTTACCAGGTGTTCACCATATGAATGATTTTTATCTCTATGTATGGGATGTGTATTGAAATATGAAATCTTGTGGTCTATTATTATGATTTGATATATATAGGTTAAACCTATAACTCACCAACATTTTTGTTGACGTTTTAAGCATGTTTATTCTCAGGTGATTATTAAGAGCTTCCGCTGTCGCATACTTAAATAAGGACGAGATTTGGAGTCCATGCTTGTATGATATTGTGTAAAAACTGCATTCAAGAAACTTATTTTGTTGTAACATATTTGTATTGTAAACCATTATGTAATGGTCGTGTGTAAACAGGATATTTTAGATTATCATTATTTGATAATCTACGTAAAGCATTTTAAACCTTTATTGATGAAGTAAAGGTTATGGTTTGTTTTAAAATGAATGCAGTCTTTGAAAAACGTCTCATATAGAGGTCAAAACCTCGCAACGAAATCAATTAATATGGAACGTTTTTAATCAATAAGAACGGGACATTTCATCATTTTTGTAATAATCAACTTGAGAAAGTTCTCAAAAGATTTGGAGTAACTCATAAAATCTCAACCGCTTATCATCCACAAACAAGTGGACAAGTTGAAAATACCAACCGAGCTTTAAAACGTATTCTAGAGAAAACCATAGGATCAAATCCGAAGGAATGGTCCATGAAATTAGAGGATGCACTTTGGGCTTTTAGAACAGCCTACAAAACTCCAATTGGAACCACATCTTTTAGACTCGTTTATGGAAAAGCATGTCACCTTCCAGCAGAAATTGAACACAAAGCATTTTGGGCTTTGAAGACATGTAATCTTGATTTACATGAAGCGGGACGTCTACGGTTAAGCCAACTAAACGAATTAGAAGAATTAAGACATGAAGCATGATAATGCTAAAAACGAACATATAATTCATAGCATTATTCTTCAAGAAAGACAAGCTTTTAATTGCAATTGTTCTATTTACAAGTGATATTCGTTTAAATAATAAAAGGTGAAGACAAAAGACAGATTCGACGAATTGAAGACGCAAACGACCAAAAAGTTCAAAAGTACAAAAGACAATCAAAAAGGTTCCAATTATTGATAAGAAACGTCTCGAAATTACAAGAGTACAAGATTCAAAACGCAAAGTACAAGATATTAAATTGTACGTAAGGACGTTCAAAAATCCGGAACCGGGACATGAGTCAACTCTCAACGCTCGACGCAACGGACTAAAAATTACAAATCAACTATGCACATAAATATAATATAATATTTAAATAATTCTTATAATTATTTAATATATTATATATATTTATAAATCCGTCGGCAAGAAAGACTCCAAAGTATCTGAGCTGTAATTTCAAACTCCGTGACTCGCGGAGTTTGAAGGCAAAATATGCCGCGAGTCGCGGAGCCCCAAAAGTCGAAAATCCCTATAAAAGCAAACGAATTCTGATCGCAAATCATCATCTTTTTCTTCTTCTCCTCATACGTAAAATATATATATATATTTATAATTTATATTTTAATTTTAATTATAATTCTAATAATAAGGGTATGTTAGCGAATGTTGTAAGGGTGTAAGTCGAAATTCTGTCTGTGTAACGCTACGCTATTTTTAATCATTGTAAGTTATGTTCAACCTTTTTACATTAATGTCTCGTAGCTAAGTTATTATTATGCTTATTTAAAACGAAGTAATCATGATGTTGGGCTAATTACTAAAATTGGGTAATTGGGCTTTGTACCATAATTAGGGTTTGGACAAAAGAACGACACTTGTGGGAATTAGACTATGGGCTATTAATGGGCTTTATATTTGTTTAACTAAATGATAGTTTGTTAATGTTAATATAAAGATTTACAATTGGGCGTCCCTATAAATTACCATATACACTCAATCGGACACGATGGGCGGGGTATTTATATGTACGAATAATCGTTCATTTAACCGGACACGGGAATGGATTAATAGCCACTAGAATAATTAAAACAGGGGTGAAATTATGTACAAGGACACTTGGTATAATTGATAACAAAATATTAAAACCTTAGGTTACACTCAGTCAACATCCTGGTGTAATTATTAAACAAAGTATTAAAATCTTGTTACAGTTTAAGTCCCCAATTAGTTGGAATATTTAACTTCGGGTATAAGGATAATTTGACGAGGACACTCGCACTTTATATTTATGACTGATGGACTGTTATGGACAAAAACCAGACGGACATATTAAATAATCCAGGACAAAGGACAATTAACCCATGGGCATAAAACTAAAATCAACACGTCAAACATCATGATTACGGAAGTTTAAATAAGCATAATTCTTTTATTTCATATTTAATTTCCTTTATTTTATATTTAATTGCACTTCTAATTATCGCATTTTTATTGTTATTGTATTTAATTGCACTTTTAATTATCGTACTTTTTAATTATCGCAAGTTTATTTTATCGCACTTTTATTATTCGCAATTTCATTATCGTTATTTACTTTATGCTTTAATTTAAGTCTTGTATTCATTTTTAATATTTTACATTTGGTTTTCACTGCGACTAAAGTTTTAAAATCGACAAACCAGTCATTAAACGGTAAAAACCCCCCTTTATAATAATAATATTACTTATATATATATATTTGTATTTTTATAAAAGTAAACTAATATAGCGTTAAGCTTTGTTTAAAAAGATTTCCTGTGGAACGAACCGGACTTACTAAAAACTACACTACTGTACGATTAGGTACACTGCCTATAAGTGTTGTAGCAAGGTTTAATTATATCCGTTCTCTAAATAAATAAATATCTTGTGTAAAATTGTATCGTATTTAATAGTATTTTCTGCTAAAATTAATAACTATTTTATACCACTCCGCTACCACATCAAGTATTTTTGGCGCCGCTGCCGAGGAGATCTTCTTAAAAGCCGGAAGCACAACGCTACATAAAAAGAAAAAGAAAAAAAAAAGATTTTTAGTTTACTTTTATTAAAATTTGTTTTTATAAAAATACGTTTTAAATATTCAAAAATATAAAAAGAAAAACAAAAATTTGTATATTTTTAAGATTTTGTTAAATATTTAAGTTTTATAAAGTTTCTTTATTTTTATATAAGTTTTATTTAAGTATTTTGTTTTTATTTAAAAACATATATAAAAAAATATATATATATAAATCTAGTTTTAAGGTTTTTTTTATAAAGAAGTTCTATTTTTATTTAAGTTTTTAATTATAAGTTTTTTTATTATACATTATAAAATAGAAAAATATAAAAACAAAAAATAAAAAAAATAAAAAATTTAAAAACACGTCGAAATTATAAGCTATCAGTTGAAATTCTGAACCCCGCGACTCGCGGGGTTTGCAGCTTTGAGAACCGCGACTCGCGGAGTTTCTCTGACTCCACCGACAGAACCCTAAATCTGCATTAATTACGGAGTATTTATTAATTATTATTAATATAAACCCTAATTATCTATTATTATTATAATTAAGTTTTATTTTAAAATTTCTTTTTATTTAATTTGTTTTATTTAGTTTAATTAGTTTAATTAAATTATAAAATTAGTAGTTTTAATAAATAAATAATATAAAAATAATATTTTTATAAAAATTGTACTTTTTACAACTTTTTGTATATTTTTATATTTCGTCCCTTTTTAATCGTTTTAGCGTAATATTTGTATATTTAGCTCATATTTAGTTTTAAACTTAGTTTTTGCCATAGTTATTTTTTTACTTCTAGATTTTTAGGCTTTGCCGTAGAATTCCTTAAGTGCTTTTTCTTTAGACTAAGATTTAGGTGCTTTAGAATTTTGCGACGCAGTTTTTAGATTTTAGTTTCTTTTTAAGATATTTCCATTTGGGATATAGTTTTTCCTGTAAGCTTTAATATTTTTAGACGACTTTTACCTATGTATCAATTATCATTCCAATTAGTAATCTCAATTTGCGATTATAATTTTAAGTTAGTTGTAGTAATAAGGTTAGGTTAGTCAAGTGTTTTAAGTTTTATAAGTTTCTTTTAATTTTTCCGTCACCTTTTATTTTTCACCATTTTTCTTTTTCGACATTTTTCGACGAACTCTTTTTCTTTCTTATTTCTCGCTATTCTAGTTTTAGGACATAGATTTTTATTCTACTTCTTATCTAAATTTCTTAAAATTACGAAAATTTATTTTAAGTGGTTAAATTAATAGACATCAAAATTTTCTGGTTCGTAGTAATAGTTGGATTTGTACGTGGACCGGGTTATTGGAGCCAAACAGTCCTCAATTATATTGAGACCAAACGAATCCTGCCCCTCTGCTGCATCTTTTGGCTATTCAAAACGTGGGCAAAATCAAAAAAGTCTATTGATTGGATAACTTATTATAATTTTTCTTTCCTTTTAAAAACTAATAGGATATTCAGTGAATGCACCGAGCAAAACGATCACCACCTTTTGTACGTTCACCACCTGTAACTAGATCAAGACATTTAGCAAATATAACCGCCGTTGATTTTTCTTTAGAATCGTCATCCAGTCAACCAAGTACTTCAGTTCAAATTTCCGATAATCCATTTTTTGAACCCGACCTCACAATTGAGAATCCGGAGAATATTCAGGAACGGTTCGTAGATCCTGAACCACTAAACTTTCCTCCGAAACCACCAATCATTCAAACAGAGATTGTTGAGGAACGAACCATTAAATCAGAATCCTCTAGTGATTCCGATTCAACAAATTCAAATATGGAAAATCTGGAACCTTTAAGTGTGGAAGACCGAATGAGAGCTAAACGCACTGGGCAAGGTCACGCAATTACTCATCCAGACATTAATGCGCCAGATTATGAAATCAAAGGACAAATTCTACACATGGTGACTAATCAATGCCAATTTAGTGGTGCGCCGAAGGAAGATCCAAATGAACATCTACGTACCTTTAATAGGATCTGCACACTATTTAAAATCCGAGAAGTGGAGGATGAACAGATATATCTCATGTTATTTCCCTGGACTTTAAAGGGAGAAGCCAAAGATTGGTTGGAATCGTTACCTGAAGGGGCGATTGATACATGGGATGTTTTAGTTGAAAATTTTCTTAAACAATTCTTTCCTGCATCTAAAGCCGTAAGACTTCAAGCAGAAATTGTTACGTTTACACAGAAGCCAAATGAAATTCTATATGAGGCATGGACTAGATATGGAAAGTTGTTAAGAGGATGTCCGCAACATGGTTTAGACACCTGTCAAATAGTACAAATATTCTACCAAGGATGCGACATCACTACAAGGAAAGACATAGATATAGCAGCTGGTGGTTCTATTATGAAGAAAACCGAAACTGATGCTTACAAAATTATTGATAACACTGCTTCCCACTCACATGAGTGGCACCAAGAAAAAGATATCATTAGATCATCTAAAGCAGCTAGAGCCGATTCTAGCCATGACTTAGATTCCATTTCCGCAAAGATAGATGCTGTGGAGAGACGAATGGAAAAGATGACTAAGGATATTCACTCAATACGAATTAGTTGTGAGCAGTGTGGAGGACCACATTTGACAAAAGATTGTCTCAGTATTGAATTAACAATGGAACAAAGAGAGAATATTTCATACATAAACCAAAGGCCTGGAAATAATTATCAGAATAATTATCAACCGCCAAGACCGATTTACAATCAAAACCAGAATTATAACCGAAATATTCCATACAACAACCAACAAGGTCCTAGCAATCAACAAGTATCCAATAATACTTACAATCAGCAAAGACCTAATTTTCAAAACAAACCACCACAACAAACCGATGATAAAAAGCCGAATTTAGAAGATATGATGACGAAGCTAGTTGAAACTCAAACGCAGTTTTTCACATCTCAAAAACAAACCAATGAACAAAATGCTCAAGCATTTAGAAATCAACAAGCTTCTATTCAAAATCTGGAACAAGAAGTAAGTAACCTAGCAAGGTTAATAGGTGAAAGAAAACCGGGAAGTCTACCTAGTGATACAAATGCTAACCCCCGGAATGAAACAGCTAAAGTCATTACCACAAGAAGTGGTACAACACTTAAACCACCTGAAATACCTGTAACTTCTGATGAAGCAATTCCTACTCCACAAGAACCACAACCTGATCAAGATAAGGAAAAAGAACCGGTAGTTGAAAAGGTTAATGAAGATAACACAGCTAAGGCTAAACCTTATGTTAAACCATACCAACCACCACTTCCTTACCCGAGTAAAATGAAGAAAGAGAAACTTGAAGCCGAGCAATCCAAATTCTTGGATATGTTTAAACAGATAAATGTAAATCTTCCTTTCATTGATGTGATTTCAGGAATGCCTAGATATGCTAAATTCTTGAAAGATCTAATTTCAAATAGAAAGAAAATGGAAGAACTCTCGGCTGTTACTATGAATGCTAATTGTTCAGCAGTGCTGTTGAATAAGATACCAGAAAAACTATCTGATCCAGGAAGTTTCACAATTCCATGTTTTCTGGGTAGTCTTAGTTCAATAGAAGCATTGGCAGACTTAGGTGCTAGTATAAATCTAATGCCGTATTCACTATACGCTAAACTAGACCTTGGAGAATTAAAACCAACCAGAATAAGCATACAACTAGCCGATAGATCAATAAAATATCCTAGAGGGATAATGGAGAACATGCTAGTTAAAGTTGGTACTTTAGTATTTCCAGTAGATTTTGTTGTTCTGGACATGGAAGAAGATTCTCAAGTTCCTCTCATATTAGGAAGACCATTCTTAAACACGGCTAAAGCAATGATAGACGTGTTCGGTAAGAAACTGACCCTAAGTATAGAGGATGAGAGTGTTACCTTTTCAGTTGATAGAGCAATGCAACAACCACAATCTGCAGATGATACATGTTATTATATTCAAACTATAGATGCACATGCAGAATTATTAGAAGAATTTCCAGAATTACAAGGAACAGGAGAATGTTCTTTAGGAGAAGGTAATGAACCAATTGATGAAGCTGAAATGTTAGCTACACTTATAGCTAATGGATATGAACCAACAACAGAAGAAATTCAAATGCTAAAAGAAGAAGACAGATATCGAAATAAATCATCGATAGAAGAACCACCGAAATTAGAGTTAAAGCCACTTCCAAACCATTTGGAATACGCTTATTTACATGGTGAATCTGAATTACCTGTAATAATATCGTCTTCTCTTACTGAAAATGAGAAATCACAACTCATTTCTGTGTTGAAAGCTCATAAACCAGCCATTGCATGGAAGATTCATGATATTAAAGGAATAAGTCCTTCGTATTGCACACATAAAATCCTTATGGAAGAAGGTCATAAAACGTATGTGCAACGCCAACGAAGACTAAATCCTAATATGCAAGATGTAGTTAAAAAAGAGATTATTAAACTGCTAGATACAGGTCTAATTTATCCAATCTCTGATAGTCCATGGGTAAGCCCAGTTCAATGCGTGCCTAAGAAGGGTGGCATGACTGTCATTACAAATGAGAAAAATGAGCTTATTCCTACTAGGACTGTAACAGGATGGCGTGTATGTATTGATTATAGAAAATTAAATGACGCCACCAGAAAAGATCACTTTCCCTTACCTTTCATTGATCAAATGTTGGAAAGATTAGCCGGAAATAGTTACTATTGTTTCCTAGATGGATTTTCCGGATATTTTCAAATTCCAATAGCACCCGAAGATCAAGAGAAAACCACATTCACGTGCCCTTATGGTACTTTTGCTTACAAACGCATGCCATTTGGACTTTGTAACGCCCCTGCAACCTTTCAAAGGTGTATGATGGCGATTTTTCACGACATGATAGAAGAATGCATGGAAGTTTTCATGGATGACTTTTCAGTCTTCGGTGATACATTTGAATCATGTCTAGTTAATCTGGAACGAATGCTTCTTAGATGCGAACAATCAAATCTAGTACATAATTGGGAGAAATGCCATTTCATGGTTAAAGAAGGCATCGTTCTTGGACATAAAATTTCAAAAGAAGGAATTGAAGTGGATAGAGCTAAAGTAGATGTAATTGCTAAACTTCCACATCCCACCAATGTTAGAGGAGTTAGGAGTTTTCTAGGGCATGCCGGTTTTTATCGACGTTTCATAAAAGATTTTTCTAAAATTGCCACTCCTATGAATAAACTCCTAGAAAAGGATGCTCCATTCATCTTTTCAGATGAGTGTATCAAATCTTTTAATATTCTTAAAGAAAAACTCACTAATGCGCCGATCATGATAACACCAAATTGGAATCTACCATTTGAACTAATGTGCGATGCAAGTGATTTTGCAATGGGAGCCGTTTTAGGACAAAGGATTGAAAAACGATTTCAACCTATATATTATGCTAGTAAGATGTTACAAGGAGCACAAACGAACTATACAACTACTGAAAAAGAACTCCTTGCTATTGTCTTTGCTTTTGACAAATTTCGATCATATCTCGTTATAGCAAAAACGGTGGTCTATACCGACCATTCTGCTCTTAGATACCTATTTTCAAAACAAGATGCTAAACCAAGATTAATCCGTTGGATCTTACTCTTACAAGAGTTTGATATTGAAATCCGAGATAAAAGAGGAGCAGAAAATCTCGCCGCTGATCATCTTTCTCGTCTTGAAAATCCCGAATTAGAAGTTCTAAATGAATCGGCCATACAAGACAACTTTCCTGATGAATGTCTATTAAAGATAGATTATAAAGAAATACCATGGTTTGCAGACTATGCAAACTACTTGGTTTGTGGATTCCTTGAAAAAGGATTATCGTACCAAAGACGAAAGAAATTCTTCAGTGATATAAAACACTATTTTTGGGAAGATTCACATCTGTTTAAAAGTTGTCCCGATGGAATAATACGTCGATGTGTATTTGGAGATGAAGCTAGTAAAATATTAAACCATTGTCACACAGGACCAACAGGAGGGCATTATGGGCCTCAACTAACAGCAAGAAAAGTTTATGATGCTGGATTCTATTGGCCTACAATTTACAAAGACGCACACCTTCTTTGCAAATCCTGTGATGCTTGTCAAAGGGCCAGAAAAATAAGTCAACGTGATGAAATGCCACAAAATGCCATCCAAGTATGTGAAGTATTTGACATTTGGGGTATTGACTTTATGGGTCCATTTCCAAAATCTCATAATAATCTATATATACTCGTAGCCATTGATTATGTATCTAAATGGGCGGAAGCACAAGCTCTCCCAACTAACGATGCACGAGTTGTAGTCAACTTTTTAAAACGTCTCTTTGCAAGGTTTGGAACACCGAAAGCTTTAATAAGTGATCGGGGTACTCATTTCTGTAATAATCAACTTGAGAAAGTTCTTAAAAGATATGGAGTAACTCATAAAATCTCCACCGCATATCATCCACAAACAAGTGGACAAGTTGAAAATACCAACCGAGCTTTAAAACGTATTCTAGAGAAAACCGTAGGATCAAATCCGAAGGAATGGTCCATTAAATTGGAGGATGCACTCTGGGCTTTTAGAACAGCCTACAAAACTCCAATTGGAACCACACCTTTTAGACTTGTTTATGGAAAAGCATGTCATCTTCCAGTAGAAATTGAACACAAAGCATTTTGGGCTTTGAAGACATGTAATCTTGATTTACATGAAGCCGGACGTCTACGATTAAGTCAACTAAACGAATTAGAAGAATTAAGACATGAAGCATACGAAAATTCGTTAATCTATAAAGAAAGAATGAAGAAATGGCATGATAAAAGAATCAGAAGTTCAAAAGAATTTAAAGAAGGAGACAGAGTTCTTCTTTTCAATTCACGATTCAAGCTATTTCCTGAAAAATTGAAATCAAGATAGTCTGGACCATTCATAATCAAAAGAGTTTTCCCATACGGAACGATAGAATTAATAAATTCAAATGGGATTGAATTTAAAGTTAATGGTCACAGAGTTAAACATTACATACATGGTCCGATGGAAGTCGACAACGAAGTTAATCACAATTTCGACACCACAGCTAACTAAGTGTGGGGAGAATCAAGTCTTTAAAGGATAATATGTATTTCTGTTAGAGTTAGATTGTCTGTTTTCGTGTAGTTCTCGAAAATGGAACCCGAATGGTCTTTCCCTAGCAGACCCTAAAGAACTAGTCTTCTCCCCCCATTCTGAATTTTTATTTTTTTTAGGTTTTTACGAAATGAAGACTGCCTGTGAACTAAACCATGGTCTAATGCTACACGCTTTGATCACTAAACGTAATAATGACATACTCCCTAGTGAATTAGTATCAGTAATCAGAGAAAGAATGGACGGAGTTAGAAAAGAATCCAGATGCGAAGATAATAAGTTACAATTTGGTAAAGGAAAATCAAAATCCGCAGCGAAAAGAAGAGCACGACACCTAGAACGATGTCACAAATGCGGAAAATGGTCACATGGAGGTAAATGTTCAAATAATCAAACCTATTCAAATACCGAATTTGTTACTTTATGCAGAGACGGACCGTTCATATGTTTAGAAGAAAAGACACTGAATGCTCGAGGTTACGCCTATGTAGCTATGTAAAACCAATTAAACCGACTATCTTATGAATGGGATAGATCATATAACTAAGAAATTTATTTCACAGGTATGTCTGTACAGTTTTTATTTTTATTTTTAACCTTTTGATAATAAACGCTAATTTGTTCGCTAAAAAGTATTAAATTGGTATTGAATAAAATTAGGTTTGGCGACTGAAATTATTGATATCATTCAAAAATTTATTACATCACTGCGAAATTTAACGTTTATTCTTAAGGTATAAATATCTTTAAACAATCAACCCAAAATATTTCAAAAATTCGTCATGAGTTAAATTAGGTTTTGGAACCGAAATTACTTTACCGAAAAGAGGGGCGCATATTTTTGATAATATTTGATTGATTAAAGTAGGATAAAAAGACAAAAAGATTTTTAATTTTATTTTTACCATGTTTTTAAAATTAATATTTAAATCTTAAATTAATATTGTAAACTTTGTAAAAACAATATATTTAAAATTGTAAATATTTGAAAAATTAATATAAGTTTGGTATGAATTTATAATATGAATTTTTAATTTTATGCATTTCAAATTTTAAGTTTGGTGTGAATTTTTAATATTAATTTTGAATTTTATATTTAAGTTGTGTGAATTTAAAAACAAAAATTTACTTTATCTCATTAAGTTAAAAATATGATTTTTAAAATTCGTTGTAAGTTGAAGACTAGGTCTTTGAACCGAAATTGCTTTACCCGAGGGAGGGACGAGAACTTTTATTATCATTGTTTTTAATCTTATTGAATTAAAGTATGCCAAAAACATTAAAAAAAAAAAAAAACCCAAAAATCTTAGCTTTTAAAATAATCGCTACAAAAAGACAAATTTTAAAATTTTGTCGAAGGACGGACTAGGACATCGATCCGAAACGACCTTGTCCTAAATAACAAGGGAAACAAAATTTTAAAATTAAGTACTTAATTGTTTTATAAGTTAAAGATTATAAAAAAAAAAAAAAAAAAAAAAAAAAAAAAAAAAAAACCAAACTCCGCGACTCGCTGAGTTTGAAGGGTCCAAACACCGCGAGTCGCGGAGGGACCAAAAACCAGAAAAAAATAAAACGTAAAAAAAAAACAGATCAGTTCACTCCCCCACCCAAAAATACTGCGAAGAACAGCGAAAAAAAACCCGAAAATACACGAAAAAAACCCCCAAAATCACAATTTTTAACCGTTAATCACCAAATCTTTTACTAAAATCATATTGAGAAGGATGCTATCTAGGAATTACTCAAGAAAAACGGTAAATTTCTACACCTAAACACCATTTAATCCGAAATTTGGTGTTCTTGAGCAATTTTTTCCCCAATTTGATTTTGATGCTTTTTAGTGTAATTATGATTAAATTGTTTATGTATTATACTTGTATAACCTAGATTGATGCTATTTAACATGATTAGAAGCCTTAAACTTCAAATTTTGAGTAATCTAGGGTTTGTGTTCTTGAGCAAATTTGGGGCTTTTTGATATAAACAGGTTATGGCCGATTTTTGTCATGAATTGTTGCTAAATTAAGTAGTGTAATATGTCTAGGTAGTTAAATGATCCAAACTTTGAGCCTAAACATGATTTTGAGAATTAAAGTGGACTTTTTCAAGTCTAAAATTCATGAACTTGATTTTTGAAAGATAATGCCATTTGAAACTTGTTTAATTGCTAGTAATGATTATTTTGACATGTTATTTGAGTTGAATGCTTATGAACTTGGCGAACATTTTCGTATATGCTTATTTGAAAAAGTGTAGATTTGATGAAAATATGAAAATAAGCTTAAGTTTGATATAAATTGATCATGTCATTGTAATTATTTTGATTGATGATTTTGCTGACACTAATGCATATTTGGATGCACAAAAATTGTGTTTGATGTGTTTTTGTGATAACCCGAAAATTTTTGACTTATTTAAACCAATTCTCTATACGATTTATTATTTTAACACGTTAAACAAAGTCTGTTAGATTGAGTCTCAAAATTTTAGAACTGTTACATATATACAATTACCTTTGACTACTCTCGACGATTCATGAACAATTATATGTATGTATATATATATGTACAAGTAAAAACGACTTTCCTACAGTAAAACCCTATTTGCTACAGTAAAAATTACTTTGCTACAGTAAAACACAATTTGCTACATTAAAACACTATTTACTACAGTGAAACCGTGCTTTGCTACAGTAAAACACTACAGTGCTACAGTAAAAACGAGTTTGCTACAGTGATTTGCTACAGTAAAACACTATTTGCTACAGTAAACCACTATTTGCTACAGTAAAACACTATTTGCTACAGTAAATACTATTTGATGTCGACGAACTAGCAAACAAAAACAGAAAAGGCGGCCATGCGATCGCATGGCAAAAACACTGAAAACTCATGCGATCGCATGAGCTACAGTAAATCGAAAAGTAATATAAATACGCAGTTTGTTCGACGATGTTTATTACATTTCTCTCTTAATATTTATATTTATATTATAATTATAATTTTAAATTTAAGTTTAATAATAATAAGGTATATACGAGGGTGTTTTTAATTCGGGTTTCAAACCGCTTTAAGCTAAGGAAATATTAGGTATTATTCGGGGTATTATTCTTGAATCCAAGGCCAACCATACAGTCATCTACCATCATTACGTCTACGCAATTTGCCTACAATATTGAATCGCAATATTGAACTGTGAGTTTATAGTCTCCCTTTTTAAATACTTTAAATATTTTTGGGCTGAGAATATATGCAATTTATTTTAAACGCGATAAGACACAAGTACATACTAAATTCTACACTGAGTTAAACCGAAAATCCCTTAGCTTTGGTAACTAGTAGCTGCCAGTACATAGGATATGGACTGGTGGGCGCGAATAATTGTATATGGATCCACAGGGCTTGACATCCCCGTCTGAGCTAGAGCGCTAGCCTTTTAACGGACGTATGTTATTTGAGTTTAAGACACGTTGGTTTGCGTGTATTAAAACGAATGGGGTAATTATCACTATAGCGTTAAGTTTAGTTACCAGGGTGCTCTGTTACGTAGAATCTATTGATAAACTTTTGATGAAATCTTGTGGTCTATCTTTATATATGTTTATGACTCGAGCAATTAAACCTATAACTCACCAACATTCGTGTTGACTTTTTAGCATGTTTTATTCTCAGGTCCTTAGAATGCTTCCGCTGTGATGTGCTTGTTGCCTGCATGGAGTCTCTCATGCTTTGTACAAAGTTTATTGCATTCAAAATAAAACTGCGTTGTGTAATAAATAATTTGACTGTGATGTCAACCTGTAAATTAAAGACTTATGTATTTCGGGGTTTTGCTTATACCTAAGCACTTGCCCACATGTTTATAACTTTCTATGTTTAGAAAGTCACTTATTTTAATGAATGCAATATTTTATCAAAACGTATCATATAGAGGTCAAAACCTCACTGTGGAATCAATGATTAACGTGCCGCGTCAATAGCGATTTTGACGGGTCGTTACAGTTGGTATCAGAGCTTGAGGTCATAGGGAACCAGAAATTACATTAGTGTGTTTAACTAGTAATTGTTAGGATGCATTAGTGAGTCTGGACTATGACCATATTTGTTTTTACTGATTTTTGCTTATCATTTGGTCAAAAACATTATATGTAATATATTTATATGCTAACGTAATTGTTGTTTCAATTATGTGATAGATGACTTCTTCTAATCCTATCATTTTGTACGACTCGGAATCGGACACTAAATCTATTCTATCCACAACTGAAAAGGGCGTTCCAATACCTATTAAAGAAGAAATTGTGTTAGCCGGGGAATCTCAACTCCCGGTAAACCCAGAGGTGGTTCCAGCTCCACCCAGCTTTAGTTTTTCGGAGCCACAGTATCGTTGGCATGGACCCATGATCCCTGGAGTAAACGAGGATCGTCCATTTCTAAACAAATATGGACATTGGTCCAGATATACCGCCGACGGGCGGGTTGTGCCGATTACGCCTGGCAGATTTCGGTTCATGACCACCGGTACATATTCTTGCAGTTCGTCATCATATTCTCCTACACATGACTCAGACAGTTCGTCATCAGACGAGATCAGTAAGGAGGAGGATTTTGCTAATGAAATAAAAGAGATCACTAAGGAGAAATTCCAACTTGCTATGGATAATAAAAACAACCACAATAATAAAATGTCCTTAATTATTAAAAAGGAACATGACCATTCGATCCGTAACCACCCTTATTGTATTAAACCCACTGAGGCAACAGGTACCTCAAAACCCCAACTAAAAATAAAATACACTGCCAGAATGTCTGTCGGACCATGTGCACACAAACAATTGGCAGAGAGAACCAAATGGGAAGAAGTTTCTGATAGTTCTGAATAAACGACCTCGCAACCATAAATCTTCCATGCGCTATTCTATTGCTTATGTGTGCTACTCTATCTTGTTATGTAAAATAAGCATATGTAAAATATCAGTATTGTATGGTATTGTATTATTTTGGTTTATTAATAATAAATGCATGGAATGATTATTTGTATTATTACTACTTCTTATTATTATTATTACATAATAATGTAGTAACTCGCTATAATTTTTCATAGTGGAATATTATTAGGATTTTAGTAGTTAATTCCTTGTACTAGCTATTATGAATGAACTTTACGGGTAGGTAATACCCTAGAAATAATTATAAAATGCTAATAAGAAGAAAAGGCTTTTATAATAATCGGTTCATATTATTAATATGCTACGATTAACTATTGACAACTCATTTTACCTATAATATTCTATATGATTAAATTATATCTGTTGTGTTTATTGAAGAAACATGTCTCAAATGTCGGATGCTGAGTTTGAGCAACTAGTCGAGAAACGTGTGAATGAAAGAATTGCTGCAGCCGAGGCAGCAAAAGCAACAACCGAAGCAGCAGCCAAAGCAGCAGCTGTAAACACAAACTCACGAAATGGATGCTCATACAAAACTTTTCAAGGATGCAAACCACAGATGTTTAGTGGAACTGAGGGACCAGTCGGTCTAACCCGATGGTTTGAAAAGATGGAGTCCTTTTTCAAAATCAGTAATTGTGCAAACGGAGACAAGTCAAAGTATGCTTCGTGTACGTTGCAAGACGGTGCACTTACTTGGTGGAACAATTATGCTAAAGCAGAAGGAATAGATACGGCATATGATATCTCTTGGGAAGAACTGAAAAAGATGCTAATCGAGGAGTACTGTCCTCGAAACGAGATCAGAAAAATGGAATCTAAGTTACGTAATCTGAAGGTTATCGGCGCGAATCTTAATAACTATGAAAAGCGTTTCATGGAACTAGCCTTGTTGTGTCCCGAATTGGTGCCAAACGAGAAACGAAAGATAGAAATGTATATTGACGGTTTATCGATCAATATCAAAGGAAATGTTAAATCGTCCAAACCGAATACGATGCAGGAAGCCATGACAATGGTACACCAACTCATGGACCAGATCACAGAGAGTTCGATTAAGGCACCAATTACCTAAGTCAAGACAACTGAAGGAAAGAGGAAATGGGAAGACTATAAGGGCAAAAGTACTCACCTGAAGAAACAAGAAACTTTTAAAGGTAAACAAGATGGGGCAGCTGCAAGTCCTAACTATAAGGGACCTCATCCGTTCTGCAAAAGGTGTTACACACATCATGCAGGCTATTGCCAAGTGGTCTGTGATAAGTGCAACAAGAAAGGACATGTGGCGAAAGATTGTTATGCCACCGTTTCTGAAGTAAATACAAAATTGACCGATGTCAAGAAATGTTATGGATGCGGGAAGTCTGGTCACTTTATAAATCAATGCCCTGATAAGGAGAAGAACAAAGAACCCGCACGAGGGAGGGCATTTAATGTTAGTGCCAGTAAAGCACGTGAGGATCCTAATCTTGTCACGGGTACGTTTACCGTTAATAATCAACTAGCTTCTATTATGTTTGATACGGGTGCTGATAGAAGTTATATGTGTAAAGACTTTAGTTTTAAACTAAAATGTGCATCATTACCTCTAGACGATAAATATACTATTGAATTAGCTAATGGTAAACTGATAAAAGCCGATAAAATTTGCCATGGTTGCGAAATGAATCTCGCTGGTGAAACCTTCAAAATCGATTTGATACCCGTAGAATTAGGAAGTTTTAACGTAATTATTGGCATGGACTGGATGTCCAAAACAAGAGCGGAAGTTGTTTGCGCTAAGAAAGCAATCCGCATCCCTCGTAAGGATGAAACGTCATTAATGATTTATGGGGAGAAGAGCAACTCAAAGCTGAACTTTATCAGCTGTATGAAGGCCCAGAAACTTATAAGAAAAGGTTGTTATGCTATTCTGGCACATGTAAAGAAGATCAATACTGAAGAAAGAAGCATTAATGACATGCCGGTTGTAAGAGAATATCCCGGAGTATTTCCAGAAGAATTACCGGGGCTACCTCCACACAGATGTGTAGAATTCCAGATTGATCTCATACCAGGAGCTGCACCTGTAGCCTGATCTCCATATAGACTTGCACCTTCAGAAATGCAAGAATTACAAGACCAGTTGCAAGAATTATCGGACCGTGGATTTATTCGTCCTAGTTTTTCACCTTGGGGTGCTCCTATTCTGTTCGTCAAGAAGAAGGATGGATCTATGAGAATGTGCATAGATTACAGAGAATTAAACAAATTAACGATCAAGAATCGGTACCCATTACCGAGGATTGATGATTTGTTTGATCAATTGCAAGGATCAAGTGTTTATTCTAAGATTGATCTACGCTCCGGATATCATCAACTGAGAGTGAAGGAAGAAGATGTTCCTAAAACCGCGTTCAGAACCCGTTACGGTCACTATGAGTTTCTAGTCATGCCTTTTGGATTAACTAATGCTCCAGCAGTATTCATGGATCTAATGAATCGCATCTGTAGACCGTATTTAGACAAATTTGTCATTGTTTTTATCGACGACATATTGATTTACTCGAAGAACAAGGAAGAACATGAGCAACACTTAAGACTGGTACTAGAGATACTCAAGAAAGAAGAATTGTACGCAAAATTTTCGAAGTGTGATTTCTGGTTACAAGAAGTACAATTTTTGGGCCATGTTGTCAGTAAACATGGAATTAAAGTTGACCCCGCCAAGATCGAAGCCATTAGTAAATGGGAAACCCCGAAGACTCCAACACAAATTCGCCAATTCTTAGGTCTTGCTGGTTACTACCGAAGATTCATTCAAGATTTCTCTAGAATCGCCAAACCCTTAACTGCATTGACTCAAAAGGGAAAGAAGTATGATTGGTCCACAGAACAGGAATCCTCATTCCAGTTATTAAAGAAGAAGTTAACGTCTGCACCTATTTTGTCATTACCGGAAGGAAATGATGATTTCGTGATCTATTGTGATGCTTCACGCCAAGGTTTAGGATGTGTATTAATGCAACGCACAAAAGTCATCGCATATGCCTCACGACAACTAAAAATTCATGAAAAGAACTATACGACGCACGATTTAGAACTTGGAGCAGTAGTTTTTGCACTCAAAATATGGAGACACTATCTATATGGCACCAAGTGTACAGTGTACACCGACCATAAAAGTCTTCAGCATATTTTTGATCAAAAACAACTCAATATGAGGCAACGTCGCTGGGTAGAGTTGTTAAACGATTATGATTGTGAAATCCGTTACCACCCCGGAAAGGCTAATGTTGTAGCTGATGCCCTAAGTCGAAAAGAAAGAGTAAAACCTCTTAGGGTCCGAGCTTTGAATATTACAATTCGTACTGATCTCAAAAAGCAAATTCAAGCAGCACAGTTAGAAGCTTTAAAAGAAGAAAACGAAAAAGGTGAAATGAGCAAAGGGTTAGAAAAACAACTTGAAGAAAAAGCCGATGGAACCCTGTATTTTGCTGGTAGGATATGGGTACCAAAACATGGTAACTTAAGGCAACTAGTACTGGATGAAGCACACAAAACGAGGTACTCAATTCACCCAGGAAACGGAAAAATGTACCACGATCTCAAGAAGTTTTATTGGTGGCCTAATATGAAAACAGAAATTGCTACTTATGTAAGCAAATGTTTAACGTGTGCAAAGGTCAAAGCTGAGCACCAAAAGCCGTCAGGATTACTGCAACAACCAGAAATTCCGCAGTGGAAATGGGAAAGAATAACCATGGATTTCATTACGAAATTGCCAAGGACTGCAAGTAGTCATGATACTATTTGGGTGATAGTTGATCGTCTAACTAAATCAGCTCACTTTCTACCAATAAAGGAGACATACAGTATGGAGAAATTAGCACGCCTATATTTGAAGGAAGTAGTTTCCAGGCATGGTGTACCCATCTCTATCATATCTGATCGCGACACCCGATTCACATCACGTTTTTGGCAATCATTACAAAAAGCATTGGGAACTCGATTAGATATGAGCACCGCTTATCACCCACAGACAGATGGTCAAAGTGAAAGAACAATACAAACATTGGAAGACATGTTACGGGCATGCATGATTGACTTTGGAACCAGTTGGGATAGACACTTACCGTTGGCAGAATTTTCATACAATAACAGCTATCATACGAGCATCAACGCAGCACCATTTGAAGCACTTTACGGTAGAAAGTGCAGATCTCCTATCTGTTGGAGTGAAGTAGGAGAAAGACAACTTACTGGACCAGAAATTATTCACGAAACCACCGAAAAGATCATTCAAATACAACAGCGATTGAAAACGGCCATGAGTCGCCAAAAGAGTTATGCTGATGTAAGAAGAAAACCGCTAGAATTTCAAGTGGGCGACAAAGTCATGTTGAAAGTGTCACCCTGGAAAGGCGTTGTACGATTCGGTAAACGAGGAAAGCTAAGTCCTAGGTACGTAGGACCCTTTGAAATCACCGAAAGAATTGGAGCAGTTGCTTATCGATTAAAGCTACCGCAAGAACTTAGTAGTGTTCACGACACATTTTACGTGTCAAATTTGAAGAAATGTTTAGCTGAAGAGGATGTCGTAATTCCTCTTGACTAAATGCGAATTAATGATAAACTCCATTTTGTCGAAGAACCTGTTGAAATCATGGACCGTGAGGTCAAACAATTAAAACAAAGCAAAATACCGATAGTTAGAGTTCGTTGGAACGCAAGACGAGGACCCGAGTTTACTTGAGAACGTGAAGATCAAATGAAGCAAAAGTATCCACATTTGTTCACTGATATCGCTCATGAAACAGGTACTACTCAAAATTTCGGGACGAAATTTTCTTTAACGGGGAGGTACTGTGATGACCCGAAAATTTTTGACTTATTTAAACTAATTCTCTATACGATTTATTATTTTAACACGTTAAACAAAGTCTGTTAGATTGAGTCTCAAAATTTTAGAACTGTTACATATATACAATTACCTTTGACTACTCTCGACGATTCATGAACAATTATATGTATGTATATATATATGTACAAGTAAAAACGACTTTCCTCAAGTAAAACCCTATTTGCTACAGTAAAAATTACTTTGCTACAGTAAAACACAATTTGCTACATTAAAACACTATTTGCTACAGTGAAACCGTATTTTGCTACAGTAAAACACTACAGTGCTACAGTAAAAACGAGTTTGCTACAATGATTTGCTACAGTAAAACACTATTTGCTACAGTAAACCACTATTTGCTACAGTAAAACACTATTTGCTACAGTGAACACTATTTGATGTCGACGAACTAGCAAACAAAAACAGAAAAGGCGGCCATGCGATCGCATGGCAAAAACACTGAAAACTCATGCGATCGCATGAGCTACAGTAAATCGAAAAGTAATATAAATACGCAGTTTGTTCGACGATGTTTATTACATTTCTCTCTTAATATTTATATTTATATTATAATTATAATTTTAAATTTAAGTTTAATAATAATAAGGTATATACGAGGGTGTTTTTAATTCGGGTTTCAAACTACTTTAAGCTAAGGAAATATTAGGTATTATTCGGGGTATTATTCTTGAATCCAAGGCCAACCATACAGTCATCTACCATCATTACGTCTACGCAATTTGCCTACAATATTGAATCGCAATATTGAACTGTGAGTTTATAGTCTCCCTTTTTAAATACTTTAAATATTTTTGGGCTGAGAATATATGCAATTTATTTTAAACGCGATAAGACACAAGTACATACTAAATTCTACACTGAGTTAAACCAAAAATCCCTTAGCTTTGGTAACTAGTAGCTGCCAGTACATAGGATATGGACTGGTGGGCGCGAATAATTGTATATGGATCCATAGGGCTTGACATCCCCGTCCGAGCTAGAGCGCTAGCCTTTTAACGGACGTATGTTATTTGAGTTTAAGACACGTTGGTTTGCGTGTATTAAAACGAATGGGGTAATTATCACTATAGCGTTAAGTTTAGTTACCAGGGTGCTCTGTTACGTAGAATCTATTGATAAACTTTTGATGAAATCTTGTGGTCTATCTTTATATATGTTTATGACTCGAGCAATTAAACCTATAACTCACCAACATTCGTGTTGACTTTTTAGCATGTTTTATTCTCAGGTCCTTAGAATGCTTCTGCTGTGATGTGCTTGTTGCCTGCATGGAGTCTCTCATGCTTTGTACAAAGTTTATTGCATTCAAAATAAAACTGCGTTGTGTAATAAATAATTGGACTGTGATGTCAACCTGTAAATTAAAGACTTATGTATTTCGGGGTTTTGCTTATACCTAAGCACTTGCCCACATGTTTATAACTTTCTATGTTTAGAAAGTCACTTATTTTAATGAATGCAATATTTTATCAAAACGTATCATATAGAGGTCAAAACCTCACTGTGGAATCAATGATTAACGTGCCGCATCAATAGCGATTTTGACGGGTCGTTACAGTTTTGCAGACTGAAAGGGGTGAATCTTCATCCCAAGCCCGCAATGCTCCTGCTGAGAATGTGGAACAACAGGAGGTGGATAACTACTACAAGCAGGATATACCTCATCCAGTCATGACCTTTTCTGATATGCACTTGGAAGAGTTGCACCCGAACCCGAGATTTGACAGACTTTGGATAGATTATCCAAAATATCAAAGGGGTTTGCATACTCTTCATTCTAAGGTTGTTGAGGTACCAAGGGTCATAGAATGGGGACCCTTAGAAGCTGTAGAATTGGCCGGGCCAATTAGGGAATTACTTGTACAGAGGTATGGTAATTCTTCTTTTAGTGACTGGGTACGTTTATTCACTATGCGTAGACCTGTATATAAAGTATGGTGTGAAGAATTGTTATGTAGTATAGAGTTGAATGATCGGGTAGCTAGTTTAACCGATCGTTCTTTTATTAGATTTTTGTTGGGCGGTTCGATGCGCCACATTTCTTTACTGGACATGGCTCAGGCTTTACGTATATATACGCCTGAGGAGTTAGCATCTGCCGATTGTAGAGGGTTGATACTAAACGGTAGAAAGATAGATGAAAATTTTGATACACACGGTGTGTGGAGTCAAATGACAAGCCATCACCGTTTCAAAGGGGGAAATTACTCTTATTTGGATATAGATAGAGCCGAATTAAGAGTGATTCATAGGTTTTAACTAATTCGATTACACAAAGGGGTAAAAACAAGGAAAAGGTAAATGAACAGGATTTGTTTTACCATATGTGTATTCGAGACCCACAAAGTGCTGTAAGTATACCGTATTGTGTGGGTTATTATTTATCAGCTATGGTTCGGGGGATGCGACCGCATAGCATAATAGGAGGTGGTATTTTTATTACTTTGATTGGTGAATATCTCGGTGTGGATATAAGTCGGGGGGGGGGGGGGGGGGGTTATTAATAGAAGAACTAGAACCCCGCGATACTATAGGTTTAAATGTATACCATGGTGCGAAAGTTTTGAAAAGGCGAAATAACGCCGCAGTACCATACCATGGTAGACATCCACAGGTTGAGAGAATCCAACAGCAAGGTAATGTAGGAGGGGGGAATGAGATGCAAGAAATGCAAAGGTTTATAGCTTCTCAGGAGTACGAAAATGCTAGACAGAGAGCATTTGAAGATTGGAAAGTTCATCAGAACCAAATCATAGCTCATTGCCAACATATAGGTAGAAACTATATTCCTACACCGAAACCCATCTTCCCTCCCTGGTCTATAGAGATGCAACCACCGTATCCTACGTATAACCCTGCCGAAGCATTCTATAGCACCTATGGTTATGCCTGGAACCCCTATTGGTACCAGTATCATCCCTAGTATACTTAATTTTTTTTTATTTTGTAAATTGTAATGATTGATACGTTTAATACTTTTGTTAATATTGTAATCATTTTTATAATTGTCTAATTTTTATTCTTAGATTTTAATAATTTTTGAATGTGGGGTAATATACCAAACTTCAAATATATATATATATATATATATATATATATATATATATATATATGTTTGCAGTTTATCTTATGTACACAACAGGGTAAAACAACGCATTTTCAAAGACTGGCATTAAGTTCAGCAAAAGCAACTAATTTTGACGACAAGATGCAAAATATATGTGAAATAACAACAAGACGGAATGAACAAATGATGTGCACCGTTTATCATTCAGCAAACAAACGCCAATATATTTGGAAACTTTGGTAAAAATTTAATCATTTTCACACAAATCACCCTCAATAATTTAAATTATTACTGATTTCTTGCAAATGAGGGCATTGCAAGATCTTAAGTGTGGGAAGGGGTTAAATTCTTTCGGATTTTAAAATTTTTTACTTTATACACTTGGTTACCATTAAAAATACTAGTAAAGCAGTAGTTGTATTAGAATCTAGTGCTCTCTGATAATAAAGAACAGCCCTAGTCTTATATACTGACTACCCAATTCTAGTAAAAATTTTCAATTAAATGAACTCAAAATCATGTTTATACATATTTATGAACGATAAAACTAGGTTTTAACACCGAAATTATTGTTACCTCGGAAAGGATATAAATTGAGAAACAAACCAAAATGTTAAAATTCATTTAAAATGAAATAGAGGACGATAAAAAGGAAAATAAAAGCCAAGTGTGGGAAAATTTACCAAGTTATCTTAAACATATGTCACATATATCTGTAACAAATAACTGAAAATACTTTTGCTTTGGACTAAACTAAACTGTTTTACCCAATGAAAGAAAAGAAGAGATGGATCTACACGATGAATCAATTCCATCATTAAAAGGAAGTAAAGTCTTCCGAAAAAGAAACGCGCTTCTTGATTTAGGTCATGAAGTTGTCGTCCAGGCCAGCTGTAGGTTGACGAAAAATCCAGAAAAGTCATCACTAAAATCAGCAGGAAATCCACGGACCTCAGCATTAAACAGGGTCGCCAAGTGGTCAGATTTATCCTAACCATGAGAAGGATTTATCTCGTACAATGGGGGGGCACCATGCAAATTAGCTAGATAAGACTAATGAATCAAATCCCCAGAAAGGATAATCTCCTTAAAGATTAAAAATCAGCTTTTAAGACTGATATTATTCAATCTTAGAGATTGACCTTAAAGATTGAGAATTCAAACTCATGGAATTCAATGATATCTAAACTCGAGCTTGAACGAGAAAATATTTTGATCAAAATTACAAACCGATTTGTTTTCTGAAAACCCTATTTTTAATGCGTTCATTCCATTGAACGTAAAATCCTAGGAATTCACCTGGAATTCATTAGGTCACCTGAACTAAAACGGGTGTCAACCGTAAGAACGGTGGTTGCATAGTGGTCAAAGACAGGACCTTGTGCCATACCGAAAAATTATAAGGGTGAGCTTTACTATTGCTCCTACCAAGGATAGTAATTGCGTCCGACACGTTATAGACCATAATTAAAAGCATGTCAGGGGACATTGCCTTAACAGTTGCTTGTTCAACGCTTTCCTTTACAACCGGACGGTAGTTTACCGAAAGGTAATATACGGGACAAGTAAACTGGACGTGTTGCTTTCCAAATACAAGGTTAGCAAGTGGGTGACACAAAACCATAAGTTTTGAGCTAAAATTTTCAAATCTGAAACCCACCAAACCCACAAAAAAAATATTTTGCAAACACCGGTAAAGGGTTATTTCGGAAAACTTATCTAGGGTAAAAACTAGATTTAATTTTCAAAAGATCAAATGTTTTCATAAAGATCCAGTTTCCTTAATGGATCTAAATTTTTATAGTCATGTGGGACTGTAAACCATATCGTTACTACCATTGTTTATACCGCCGTAAAGAAATCACTGATGTACAAAGTGTGAAGAATAAAGAAGTGATTCTAGTATTTCAAGACGATATTGCTTGAGGACAAGCAACGCTCAAGTGTGGGAATATTTGATAATGCTAAAAACGAACATATAATTCATAGCATTATTCCTCAAGAAAGACAAGCTTTTAATTGCAATTGTTCTATTTACAAGTGATATTCGTTTAAATAATAAAAGGTGAAGACAAAAGACAGATTCGACGAATTGAAGACGCAAACGACCAAAAAGCTCAAAAGTACAAAAGACAATCAAAAAGGTTCCAATTATTGATAAGAAACGTCTCGAAATTACAAGAGTACAAGATTCAAAACGCAAAGTACAAGATATTAAATTGTACGCAAGGACGTTCGAAAATCCGGAACCGGGACATGAGTCAACTCTCAACGCTCGACGCAACGGACTAAAAATTACAAATCAACTATGCACATAAATATAATATAATATTTAAATAATTCTTATAATTATTTAATATATTATATATATTTATAAATCCGTCGGCAAGAAAGACTCCAAAGTATCTGAGCTGTAATTTCAAACTCCGCGACTCGCGGAGTTTGAAGGCAAAATATGCCGTGAGTCGCTGAGCCCCAAAAGTCGAAAATCCCTATAAAAGCAAACGAATTCTGATCGCAAATCATCATCTTTTTCTTCTTCTCCTCATACGTAAAATATATATATATATATATATATATATATATATATATATATATATATATATATATATATATATATATATATATATATATATATATATATATATATATATATATATATATTTATAATTTATATTTTAATTTTAATTATAATTCTAATAATAAGGGTATGTTAGCGAATGTTGTAAGGGTGTAAGTCGAAATTCTGTCCGTGTAACGCTACGCTATTTTTAATCATTGTAAGTTATGTTCAACCTTTTTACATTAATGTCTCGTAGCTAAGTTATTATTATGCTTATTTAAAACGAAGTAATCATGATGTTGGGCTAATTACTAAAATTGGGTAATTGGGTAATTGGGCTTTGTACCATAATTGGGGTTTGGACAAAAGAACGACACTTGTGGGAATTAGACTATGGGCTATTAATGGGCTTTATATTTGTTTAACTAAATGATAGTTTGTTAATGTTAATATAAAGATTTACAATTGGGCGTCCCTATAAATTACCATATACACTCAATCGGACACGATGGGCGGGGTATTTATATGTACGAATAATCGTTCATTTAACCGGACACGGGAATGGATTAATAGCCACTAGAATAATTAAAACAGGGGTGAAATTATGTACAAGGACACTTGGTATAATTGATAACAAAATATTAAAACCTTAGGTTACACTCAGTCGACATCCTGGTGTAATTATTAAACAAAGTATTAAAATCTTGTTACAGTTTAAGTCCCCAATTAGATGGAATATTTAACTTCGGGTATAAGGATAATTTGACGAGGATACTCGCACTTTATATTTATGACTGATGGACTGTTATGGACAAAAACCAGACGGACATATTAAATAAACCAGGATAAAGGACAATTAACCCATGGGCATAAAACAAAAATCAACACGTCAAACATCATGATTACGGAAGTTTAAATAAGCATAATTCTTTTATTTCATATTTAATTTCCTTTATTTTATATTTAATTTCACTTCTAATTATCGCATTTTTATTGTTATTGTATTTAATTGCACTTTTAATTATCGTACTTTTTAATTATCGCAAGTTTATTTTATCGCACTTTTATTATTCGCAATTTCATTATCGTTATTTACTTTATGCTTTAATTTAAGTCTTGTATTCATTTTTAATATTTTACATTTGGTTTTCACTGCTACTAAAGTTTTAAAATCGACAAACCAGTCATTAAACGGTAAAAACCCCCCTTTATAATAATAATATTACTTATATATACATATATTTGTATTTTTATAAAAGTAAACTAATATAGCGTTAAGCTTTGTTTAAAAAGATTCCCTGTGGAACGAACCGGACTTACTAAAAACTACACTACTTTACGATTAGGTACACTGCCTATAAGTGTTGTAGCAAGGTTTAATTATATCCGTTCTCTAAATAAATAAATATCTTGTGTAAAATTGTATCGTATTTAATAGAATTTTCTGCTAAAATTAATAACTATTTTATACCACTCCGCTACCATATCAAAGCATACGAAAATTCGTTAATCTATAAGGAAAGAACGAAGAGATGGCATGATAAAAGAATCAGAAGTTCAAAAGAATTTAAAGAAGGAGACAGAGTTCTTCTTTTCAATTCACGATTCAAGCTATTTCCTGGAAAATTGAAATCAAGATGGTCTGGACCATTCATAGTCAAAAGAGTTTTCCCATACGGAACAGTAGAATTAATAAATTCAAATGGGATTGAATTTAAGGTTAATGGTCACAGAGTTAAACATTGCATAGATAATCCAATGGAAGTTGAAGATGAAGTTAATCACAATTTTGACACCACAACTAACTAAGTGTGGGAAGGTTCGAATCTTTTTAGGGTAATAGTTATTTCTGTTAGAGTTAGATATTCTTTTTTCGTGTAATTTCCTAGAATGAAATCCGAATGGTCTTTCCCTAGCAGACCCTAAAGAACTAGTCTTCTCCCCCCATTCTGAATTTTTATTTTTTTTAGATTTTACGAGATGAAGAATTCCTTTGATCTGAACCATGGTCTAATGCTACACGCTATGATTACTAAACGTAATAATGACACACTTTCGAGTGAACTGGTATCATTCATAAGAGGCAAAATGGACGGAGTAAGAAAAGAACTCAGAAAAGATCATCATAAGATACATTTTGGTAAAGGAAAATCAAAATCCGCAACAAAAAGAAGGGCACGACACCTTGAAAGATGTTATAAATGCGGAAAATGGTCACACGAAGGTAAATGTTCAAATAATCAAACATATTCAAACACTGAATTTGTTACTCTATGCAGAGAAGGACCATTCATATATTTAGAAGAAAAGATATTGAAGATTCGAGGTTATGCTTATGTAGCTATGGAGAACTAAATCACACGACTCTCCTATGAGTCGGCTAAAGCGGGTCTCTGAGAATTCTTTCTCACAGGTAAGTTTGTACAGTTTTTATTTTTTTTTATTGCTTTTAACCTTTTGATAATAAACGCTGAATCGTTCGCTATAAAGTATTAAATTGGTATTCAATAAAATTAGGTATGCGTAACCAAAATTATTGATATCATACAAAAATTTATTACATCACTACGAAATTTACCGTTTATTCTTAAGGTATAAATATCTTTAATCAATTAACCCAAAATATTTCAGAAATTCGTCAGGAGTAAAACTAGGTAATCGCAAATTGAAATTACTAATTGGAATGATAATTGATACATAGTAAAAGGTCTAAAAATATTAAAGCTTACAGGAAAAACTAAATCCCAAATGGAAATAACTTAAAAAGAAACTAAAACTTAAAAAGGCGTCGCAAAATTCTAAAGCACCTAATACTTAATCTAAAGAAAAAGCACTTAAGGAATTCTACGGCAAAGCCTAAAAATCTAGGAGTAAAAATGACTATAGCAAAAACTAAGTTTAAAATTAAATATGAGCTAAAAAATACAAATATTACGCTACAACGATTAAAAAGGTACAAAATATAAAAATATACAAAAAGTTGTAAAAATTACAATTTTTATAAAAATATTATTTTTATATTATTTATTTAATAAAACTACTAATTTTATAATTTAAATAAATTAATTAAACTAAAAATACAAGTTAATTAAAAAGTAAAAGTTAAAATAAAACTAATAATAATAATAATAATAATTAGGTTTAAATAATAATAATAATTAATTAAAACCCGTAATTAATGCTAAATTAGGGCTTTTTGTCGCCTGTCAGAAAGGCTCCGCGAGTCGCGGCATTTATTGCATCAAACCCCGCGAGTCGCGGGGTTTCAGAATTCAGCTGACAGGTTTGAATTTTTACGCGTTTTTCTTTATTTATTTTTTTTTATTTTCTGTTTTCTGTTTTTAAATAAATAAAAGATTTTTAATAAAACTTATATTTTTATAAATTAAAATAAAAATAAGAAACTTATAAAACTTAAATATTTAACAAAATCTAAAAAAAATACTTATATTTTTGTTTTTCTTTTTATATTTTTGAATAATTAAAACGTATTTTTACAAAAACGAATTTTAATAAAAGTTAACTAAAAATCTTTTTTTTTTCTTTTATATTAGCGTTGCGCTTCCGGCTTTTAAGATTGTCCCCGGCAGCGGCGCCAAAAATACTTGATGTTATGCGAGGTGTATATAAAATAGTTATTAATTTTAGCAGAAAACACTATTAAATACGATACAATTTTACACAAGATATTTATTTATTTATAGAATGGATATACTTAAACCTTGCTACAACACTTATAGGCAGTGTACCTAATCGTACAGTAGTGTTGTTTTTAGTAAGTCCGGTTCGTTCCACAGGGAAATCTTTAAACAAAGCTCAACGCTATATTAGTTTACTTTTATAAAAATACAAATATATATATAAGTAATATAATTATTATAAAGGGGGGTTTTTACCGTTTAATGACCGGTTTGTCGATTTTAAGATTTTAGTCGCAGTTAAAACCTAATGTAAAATATAAAATAAATACAAGACTTAAATTAAAGCGTAAAGTAAATAACGATAATGAAATTGCGAATAATAAAAATGCGATAAAATCAAATTGCGATAATTAAAAAGTACGATAATTAAAAGTGCGATTAAATAACAATAAATAAAAGTGCGATAATTAGAAGTGCAATTAAATATAAAATAAAGGAAATTAAATATGAAATAAAAGAATTATGCTTATTTAAACTTTCGTAATCATGATGTTTGACGTGTTGATTTTAGTTTTATGCCCATGGGTTAATTGTCCTTTGTCCTGGATTATTTAATATGTCCGTCTGGTTTTTGTCCATAACAGTCCATCAGTCATAAATATAAAGTGCGAGTGTCCTCATCAAATTATTCTTATACCCGAAGTTAAATATTCCAACTAATTGGGGATTCGAATTGTAACAAGGTTTTAATACTTTGTTTAATGAATACACCAGGTTATCGACTGCGTGTAAACCAAGGTTTTACTACTTTGTTAACAATTACACCAATTACCCTTGAATGTAATTTCACCCCTGTTTTAATTATTCTAGTGGCTATTAATCCATTCCCGTGTCCGGTTAAATGAACGATTATTCGTACATATAAATACCCCGCCCATCGTGTCCGATCGAGTGTATATGGTAATTTATAGGGACGCCCAATTGTAAATCTTTATATTAACATTAACAAACTATCATTTAGTTAAACAAATATAAAGCCCATTAATAGCCCATAGTCTAATTTCAACAAGTGTCGTTCTTTTGTCCAAACCCCAATTATGGTACAAAGCCCAATTACCCAATTTTAGTAATTAGCCCAACATCATGATTACTTCGTTTTAAATAAGCATAATAATAACTTAGCTACGAGACATTAATATAAAAAGGTTGAACATAACTTACAATGATTAAAAATAGCGTAGCGTTACACGGACAGAATTTCGACTTACACCCTTACAACATTTGCTAACATACCCTTATTATTAGAATTAAAATTAAAATTAAAATATAAATTATATATATATATATAAATTTTACGTATGATAAGAGAAGAAAAAGATATGGTTTTTGATCAGAATTCGGTTTGCTTTATAGGCAGAGTTGAAATTTGGGGCTCCGCGACTCGCGGCAAAATCCTCTTCTCTGCCGACGGTTTTATAATATATATATATAATATATATATAATTAATATAATTAATTATATATTATATTATATTTATATGCATAGTTAACTTGTAATTTTTAGTCCGTTGCGTCGAGCGTTAAGAGTTGACTCTGGTCCCGGTTCCGGATTTTCGAACGTCCTTGCGTACAATTTTATATTTTGTATTTTGCGTTTTGAATCTTGTACTCTTGTAATTTCGAGACGTTTCTTATCAATAATTGGAACCTCTTTGATTGTCTTTCGTACTTTTGAGCTTTTTGGTCGTTTGCATCTTCAATTCGTCGAATCTGTCTTTTGTCTTCACCTTTTATTATTTAAACGAATATCTCTTGTAAATAGAACAATTGCAACTAAAAGCTTGTCTTTCTTGAGGAATAATGCTATGAAATATATGTTCGTTTTTAGCATTATCAAATATTCCCACACTTGAGCGTTGCTTGTCCTCAAGCAATATCGTCTTGAAATACTAGAATCACTTCTTTATTCTTCACACTTTGTACATCAGTGATTTCTATACGGCGGTATAAACAATGGTAGTAACGATATGGTTTACAGTCCCACATGACTATAAAAATTTAGATCCATTAAGGAAATTGGATCTTTATGAAAACATTTGATCTTTTGAAATCTAGTTTTTACCCTAGATAAGTTTTCCGGAATAACCCTTTACCGGTGTTTGCAAAATATTTTTGTGGGTTTGGTGGGTTTCAGATTTGAAAATTTTAGCTCAAAACTTGCGGTTTTGTGTCACCCACTTGCTAACCTTGTATTTAGAAAGCAACACGTCCAGTTTACTTGTCCCGTATATTACCTTTCGGTAAACTACCGTCCGGTTGTAAAGGAAAGCGTTGAACAAGCAACTGTTAGGGCAATGTCCCGTGACATGCTTTTGATTATGGTCTATAACGTGTCGGACGCAATTACTATCCTTGGTAGGAGCAATAGTAAAGCTCACCCTTATAATTTTTCGGTATGGCACAAGGTCCTGTCTTTGACCACTATGCAACCACCGTTCTTACGGTTGACACCCGATTTGGTTCAGGTGACCTAATGAATTCCAGGTGAATTCCTAGGTTTTTACGTTCAATGGTAATGAACGCATTGAAAATAGGGTTTTCAGAAAACAAATCGGTTTATAATTTTGATCAAAATATTTTCTCGTTCAAGCTCGAGTTTAGATATCATTGAATTCCATGAGTTTGAATTCTCAATCTTTAAGGTCAATCTCTAGGATTGAGTAATATCAGTCTTAAAAGCTGATTTTTAATCTTTAAGGAGATTATCCTTTCTGGGGATCTGATTCATTAGTCTTATCCAGCTAATTTGCATGGTGCCCCCCCATTGTACGAGATAAATCCTTCTCATGGTTAGGATAAATCCGACCACATGGTGACCCTGTTTAATGCTGAGGTCCGTGGATTTCCTGCTGATTTTAGTGATGACTTTTCTAGATTTTTCGTCAACCTACAGCTGGTCTGGACGACAACTTCATGACCTAAATCAAGAAGCGCGTTTCTTTTTCGGAAGACTTTACTTCCTTTTAATGATGGAATTGATTCATCGTGTAGATCCATCTCTTCTTTTCTTTCATCGGGTAAAACAGTTTAGTTTAGTCCAAAGCAAAAGTATTTTCAGTTATTTGTTACAGATATATGTGACATATGTTTAAAATAACTTGGTAAATTTTCCCACACTTGGCTTTTTATTTTTCTTTTTATCGTCCTCTATTCCATTTTAAATGAATTTTGACATTTTAGTTTGTTTCTTAATTTATGTCCTTTCCGAGGTAACAATAATTTCGGTGTTAAAACCTAGTTTTATCGTTCATAAATATGTATAAACATGATTTGAATTCATTTAATTGAAAATTTTGAAAAATTTTACTAGAATTGGGTAGTCAGTATATAAGACTAGGGCTGTTCTTTATTATCAGAGAGCACTAGATTCTAATACAACTACTGCTTTACTAGTATTTTAACCAAATGTATAAAGTAAAAATTTTTAAAATCCGAAAGAATTTAACCCCTTCCCACACTTAAGATCTTGCAATGACCTCATTTGCAAGAAATCAGTAACAATTTAAATTATTGAGGGTGATTTGTGTGAAAATGATTAAATTTTTACCAAAGTTTCCAAATATATTGGCGTTTGTTTGCTGAATGATAAATGGTGCACATCATTTGTTCATTCCGTCTTGTTGTTATTTCACATATATTTTGCATCTTGTCGTCAAAATTAGTTGCTTTTGCTGAACTTAATGCCAGTCTTTGAAAATGCGTTGTTTTACCCTGTTGTGTACATAAGATAAACTGCAAACATATATACATATTTTTGAAGTTTGGTATATTACCCCACATTCAAAAATTATTAAAATCTAAGAATAAAAGTTAGATAATTATAAAAATGATTACAATATTAACAAAAATATTAAATGTATCAATAATTACAAATTACAAAATAAATAAATAAAATAATAATAAGTAAACTAAGGATGATATTGGTACCAATAGGGGTTCCAGGCATAACCATAAGTGCTATAGAATGCTTCGGCAGGGTCATACGTAGGATATGGTGGCTGCATCTCTATAGACCAAGGAGGGAAGACGGGTTTCGGTGTAGGAATATAGTTTCTACCTATATGTTGGCAATGAGCTATGATCTGGTTCTGATGAACTTGCCAATCTTCAAATGCTCTCTGTCTAGTATTTTCGTATTCCTGAGAAGCTATAAACCTATGCATTTCTTGCATCTCATTCCCCCCTCCTACATTACCTTGCTGCTGGTTTCTCTCCACCTGTGGATGTCTACCATGGTATCGTATTGCGGCGTTATTTCGCCTCTTCAAAACTTTCGTACCATGGTATACATTTAAACCTATAGTATCGCGGGGTTCCGGCTCTTCTAGTAATAATCCCCCCCGACTTATATCCACACCGAGATATTCACCAATCAAAGTAATAAAAATACCACCTCCTATTATGCTATGTGGTCGCATCCCCCGAACCATAGCTGATAAATAATAACCCACACAATATGGTATACTTACAGCGCTTTGTGGGTCTCGAATACACATATGGTAAAACAAATCTTGTTCATTTACTTTTTCTTTGTTCTTACCCCTTTGTGTAATCGAATTAGCTAAAAACCTATGTATCACTCTTAATTCGGCTCTATCTATATCCAAATAAGAGTAGTTTCCCCCTTTGAAACGGTGATGGCTTGTCATTTGACTCCACACACCGTGTGTATCAAAATTCTCATCTATCTTTCTACCGTTTAGTATCAATCCTCTACAATCGGCAGACGCTAACTCCTCGGGCGTATATATACGTAAAGCCTGAGCCATGTCCAGTAAAGACATGTGGCGCATCGAACCGCCTAACAAAAATCTAATAAAAGAACGATCGGTTAAACTAGCTACCCGATCATTCAACTCTATACTACATAACAATTCTTCACACCATACTTTATATACAGGTCTACGTATGGTGAATAAACATATCCAGTCATTAAAAGAAGAATTACCATACCTCTGTACAAGTAATTCCCTAATTGGCCCGGCCAATTCTACAGCTTCTAAGGGTCCCCATTCTATGACCCTCGGTACCTCAACAACCTTAGAGTGAAGAGTATGCAAACCCCGTTGATATTTTGGATAATCTATCCAAAGTCTGTCAAATCTCAGGTTCGGGTGCAACTCTTCCAAGTGCATATCGGAAAAGGTCATGACTGGATGAGGTACATCCTGCTTGTAGTAGTTATCCACCTCCTGTTGTTCCAAATTCTCAGCAGGAGCATTGCGGGCTTGGGATGAAGATTCACCCCTTTCATTCTGCAAAACACATCAAACACAATTTTTGTGCATCCAAATATGCATTAGTGTCAGCAAAATCATCAATCAAAATAATTACAATGACATTATCAATTTATATCAAACTTAAGCTTATTTTCACATTTTTATCAAATCTACACTTTTTCAAATAAGCATATACGAAAATGTTCGTCAAGTTCATAAGCATTCAACTCAAATAACATGTCAAAATAATCATTACTAGCAATCAAACAAGTCTCAAATGGCATTATCTTTCAAAAATCAAGTTCATGAATTTTAGACTTGAAAAAGTCCACTTTAATTCTCAAAATCATGTTTAGGCTCAAAGTTTGGATCATTTAACTACCTAGACATGTTACACTACTCAATTTAGCAACAATTCATGACAAAAATCGGCCATAACATGTTTATATCAAAAAGCCCCAAATTTGCTCAAGAACACAAACCCTAGATTACTTAAAATTTGAAGTTTAAGGCTTCTAATCATGTTAAACAGCATCAATCTAGGTTATACAAGTATAATACATAAACAATTTAAGTCTAATTACACTAAAAAGCATCAAAATCAAATTGGGGTAAAAATGACTCAGGAAAATCAAATTTCGAATTAAATGGTGTTTAGGTGTATAAATTTACCGTTTTTCTTGAGTAATTCTTAGATAGCATCCTTCTCAACATGATTTTAGCAAAAAATTTGGTGATTAACGGATAAAAATTGTGATTTTGGAGGGTTTTTTTCGTGTATTTTCGGGGTTTTTTCGCTGTTTTTTTCGCAGTGTTTTTGTGTGGGGGAGTGAACTGATCGTTCAGCTCTTTATATTTTTTTCTGATTTTCGGTCCCTCCGCGAGTCGCGGTGAAATACCCTTCAAACTCCGCGACTCGCGGAGTTTGATTTTTTTTTTTTGTTTTTTTTTATAATCATTAACTTATTAAAACAATTAAGTAATTAATTTTAAAATTTTGTTTCCCTTGTTATTTAGGACGAGGTCGTTTCGGATCGATGTCCTAGTCCGTCCCTCGACAAAATTTTAAAATTTGTCTTTTTGTAGCGATTGTTTTAAAAGCTAAGATTTTTGGGTTTTTTAATGTTTTTGGCATACTTTAAATCAAAAAGATTAAAAATAATGATAATAAAAGTTCTCGTCCCTCCCTCGGGTAAAGCAATTTCAGTTCAAAGACCTAGTCTTCAACTTACGACGAATTTTAAAAATCATATTCTTAACTTAATGAGATAAAGTAAATTTTTGTTTTTAAATTCACACAACTTAAATATAAAATTCAAAATTATTATTAAAAATTCACTCCAAACTTAAAATTTAAAATGCATAAAATTAAAAATTTATATTTTAAAAATTAAAAATTCACACCAAACTTAATTTAAAAATATATAAATTCATATTAAACTTATATTAATTTTTAAAATATTTACAATTTTAAATATATTGTTTTTACAAAGTTTACAATATTAATTTAAGATTTAAATATTAATTTTAAAAACATGGTAAAAAAATAAATTTAAAAAATCTTTTTGTCTTTTTATCCCACTTTAATCAATCAAATATTATCAAAAATATGCGCCCCTCTTTTCGGTAAAGTAATTTCGGTTCCAAGACCTAATTTAACTCATGACGAATTTTTGAAATATTTTGGGTTGATTGTTTAAAGATATTTATACCTTATAATAAACGTTAAATTTCGCAGTGATGTAATAAATTTTTGAATGATATCAATAATTTCGGTCGCCAAACCTAATTTTATTTAATACCAATTTAATACTTTTTAGCGAACAAATTAGCGTTTATTATCAAAAGGTTAAAAATAAAAATAAAAATAAAAACTGTACAGACATACCTGTGGAATAGATTTCTTAGTTATATGATCTATCCCATTCATAAGATAGTCGATTTAATTGGTTTTCCATGGCTACATAGGCGTAACCTCGAGCATTCAGTGTCTTTTCTTCTAAACATATGAACGGTCCGTCTCTGCATAAAGTAACAAATTCGGTATTTGAATAGGTTTGATTATTTGAACATTTAACTCCATGTGACCATTTTCCGCATTTGTGACATCTTTCTAGGTGTCGTGCTCTTCTTTTCGCTGCGGATTTTGATTTTCCTTTACCAAATTGTAACTTATTATCTTCGCATCTGGATTCTTTTCTAACTCCGTCCATTCTTTCTCTGATTACTGATACTATTTCACTCGGTAGTATGTCATTATTTCTTTTAGTGATCAAAGCGTGTAGCATTAGACCATGGTTTAGTTCACAGGCAGTCTTCATTTTGTAAAAACCTAAAAAAATAAAAATTCAGAATGGGGGGAGAAGACTAGTTCTTTAGGGTCTGCTAGGGAAAGACCATTCGGGTTCCATTTTCGAGAACTACACGAAAACAGACAATCTAACTCTAACATAAATACATATTATCCTTTAAAGACTTGATTCTCCCCACACTTAGTTAGCTGTGGTATCAAAATTGTGATTAACTTCGTTGTCGACTTCCATCGGACCATGTATGTAATGTTTAACTCTGTGACCTTTAACTTTAAATTTAATCCCATTTGAATTTATTAATTCTATCGTTCCGTATGGGAAAACTCTTTTGACTATGAATGGTCCAGACCATCTTGATTTCAATTTTCCAGGAAATAGCTTGAATCGTGAATTGAAAAGAAGAACTCTGTCTCCTTCTTTAAATTCTTTTGAACTTCTGATTCTTTTATCATGCCATTTCTTCGTTCTTTCTTTATAGATTAACGAATTTTCGTATGCTTCATGTCTTAATTCTTCTAATTCGTTTAGTTGACTTAATCGTAGACGTCCGGCTTCATGTAAATCAAGATTACATGTCTTCAAAGCCCAAAATGCTTTGTGTTCAATTTCTACTGGAAGATGACATGCTTTTCCATAAACAAGTCTAAAAGGTGTGGTTCCAATTGGAGTTTTGTAGGCTGTTCTAAAAGCCCAGAGTGCATCCTCCAATTTAATGGACCATTCCTTCGGATTTGATCCTACGGTTTTCTCTAGAATACGTTTTAAAGCTCGGTTGGTATTTTCAACTTGTCCACTTGTTTGTGGATGATATGCGGTGGAGATTTTATGAGTTACTCCATATCTTTTAAGAACTTTCTCAAGTTGATTATTACAGAAATGAGTACCCCGATCACTTATTAAAGCTTTCGGTGTTCCAAACCTTGCAAAAAGACGTTTTAAAAAGTTGACTACAACTCGTGCATCGTTAGTTGGGAGAGCTTGTGCTTCCGCCCATTTAGATACATAATCAATGGCTACGAGTATATATAGATTATTATGAGATTTTGGAAATGGACCCATAAAGTCAATACCCCAAATGTCAAATACTTCACATACTTGGATGAAATTTTGTGGCATTTCATCACGTTGACTTATTTTTCCGGCCCTTTGACATGCATCACAGGATTTGCAAAGAAGGTGTGCGTCTTTGTAAATTGTAGGCCAATAGAATCCAGCTTCATAAACTTTTCTTGCTGTTAGTTGAGGCCCATAATGCCCTCCTGTTGGTCCTGTGTGACAATGGTTTAAAATTTTACTAGCTTCATCTCCAAATACACATCGGCGTATTATTCCATCGGGACAACTTTTAAACAGGTGTGGATCTTCCCAAAAATAGTGTTTTATATCACTGAAGAATTTCTTTCGTCTTTGGTACGATAATCCTTTTTCAAGGAATCCACAAACTAAGTAGTTTGCATAGTCTGCAAACCATGGGATTTCTTTATAATCTATCTTCAATAGATATTCATCAGGAAAGTTGTCTTGTATGGCTGATTCATTTAGAACTTCTAATTCGGGATTTTCAAGACGAGAAAGATGATCAGCGGCGAGATTTTCTGCTCCTCTTTTATCTCAGATTTCAATATCAAACTCTTGTAAGAGTAAGATCCAACGGATTAATCTTGGTTTAGCATCTTGTTTTGAAAATAGGTATCTAAGAGCAGAATGGTCGGTATAGACCACCGTTTTTGCTAGAACGAGATATGATCGAAATTTGTCAAAAGCAAAGACAATAGCAAGGAGTTCTTTTTCAGTAGTTGTATAGTTCGTTTGTGCTCCTTGTAATGTCTTACTAGCATAATATATAGGTTGAAATCGTTTTTCAATCCTTTGTCCTAAAACGGCTCCCATTGCAAAATCACTTGCATCGCACATTAGTTCAAATGGTAGATTCCAATTTGGTGTTATCATGATCGGTGCATTAGTGAGTTTTTCTTTAAGAATATTAAAAGATTTGATACATTCATCTGAAAAGATGAATGGCGCATCCTTTTCTAGGAGTTTATTCATAGGAGTGGCAATTTTAGAAAAATATTTTATAAAACGTCGGTAAAAACCGGCATGCCCTAGAAAACTCCTAACTCCTCTAACATTGGTGGGATGTGGAAGTTTAGCAATTACATCTACTTTAGCTCTATCCACTTCAATTCCTTCTTTTGAAATTTTATGTCCAAGAACGATGCCTTCTTTAACCATGAAATGGCATTTCTCCCAATTAAGTACTAGATTTGATTTTTCGCATCTAATTAGCATTCGTTCCAGATTAACTAGACATGATTCAAATGTATCACCGAAGACTGAAAAGTCATCCATGAAAACTTCCATGCATTCTTCTATCATGTCGTGAAAAATCGCCATCATACACCTTTGAAAGGTTGCAGGGGCGTTGCAAAGTCCAAATGGCATGCGTTTGTAAGCAAAAGTACCATAAGGGCACGTGAATGTGGTTTTCTCTTGATCTTCGGGTGCTATTGGAATTTGAAAATATCCGGAAAATCCATCTAGAAAACAATAGTAACTATTTCCGGTTAATCTTTCCAACATTTGATCTATGAAAGGTAAGGGAAAGTGATCTTTTCTGGTGGCGTCATTTAATTTTCTATAATCAATACATACACGCCATCCTGTTACAGTCCTAGTAGAAATAAGCTCATTTTTCTCATTTGTAATGACAGTCATGCCACCCTTCTTAGGTACGCATTGAACTGGGCTTACCCATGGACTATCAGAGATTGGATATATCAAACCTGCATCTAGCAGTTTAATAATCTCTTTCTTAACTACATCTTGCATATTAGGATTTAGTCTTCGTTGGCGTTGCACATACGTTTTATGACCTTCTTCCATAAGGATTTTATGTGTGCAATACGAAGGACTTATTCCTTTAATATCATGAATCTTCCATGCAATGGCTGGTTTATGAGCTTTCAACACAGAAATGAGTTGTGATTTCTCATTTTCAGTAAGAGAAGACGATATTATTACAGGTAATTCAGATTCACCATGTAAATAAGCATATTCCAAATGATTTGGAAGTGGCTTTAACTCTAATTTCGGAGGTTCTTCTATCGATGATTTATATCGATATCTGTCTTCTTCTTTTAGCATTTGAATTTCTTCTGTTGTTGGTTCATATCCATTAGCTATAAGTGTAGCTAACATTTCAGCTTCATCAATTGGTTCATTACCTTCTCCTAAAGAACATTCTCCTGTTCCTTGTAATTCTGGAAATTCTTCTAATAATTCTGCATGTGCATCTATAGTTTGAATATAATAACATGTATCATCTGCAGATTGTGGTTGTTGCATTGCTCTATCAACTGAAAAGGTAACACTCTCATCCTCTATACTTAGGGTCAGTTTCTTACCGAACACGTCTATCATTGCTTTAGCCGTGTTTAAGAATGGTCTTCCTAATATGAGAGGAACTTGAGAATCTTCTTCCATGTCCAAAACAACAAAATCTACTGGAAATACTAAAGTACCAACTTTAACTAGCATGTTCTCCATTATCCCTCTAGGATATTTTATTGATCTATCGGCTAGTTGTATGCTTATTCTGGTTGGTTTTAATTCTCCAAGGTCTAGTTTAGCGTATAGTGAATACGGCATTAGATTTATACTAGCACCTAAGTCTGCCAATGCTTCTATTGAACTAAGACTACCCAGAAAACATGGAATTGTGAAACTTCCTGGATCAGATAGTTTTTCTGGTACCTTATTCAACAGCACTGCTGAACAATTAGCATTCATAGTAACAGCCGAGAGTTCTTCCATTTTCTTTCTATTTGAGATTAGATCTTTCAAGAATTTAGCATATCTAGGCATTCCTGAAATCACATCAATGAAAGGAAGATTTACATTTATCTGTTTAAACATATCCAAAAATTTGGATTGCTCGGCTTCAAGTTTTTCTTTCTTCATTTTACTCGGGTAAGGAAGTGGTGGTTGGTATGGTTTAACATAAGGTTTATCCT
This sequence comes from Rutidosis leptorrhynchoides, assembly GCF_046630445.1. Classification (NCBI taxonomy): domain Eukaryota; kingdom Viridiplantae; phylum Streptophyta; class Magnoliopsida; order Asterales; family Asteraceae; genus Rutidosis; species Rutidosis leptorrhynchoides. The sequence goes on along the minus strand of NC_092340.1, from coordinate 372,782,081 downwards.
TAACTGTGTTATTTTCATTAACCTTTTCAACTACCGGTTCTTTTTCCTTATCTTGATCAGGTTGTGGTTCTTGTGGAGTAGGAATGGTTTCATCAGAAATTACAGGTATTTCAGGTGGTTTAAGTGTTGTACCACTTCTTGTGGTAATAGCTTTAGCTGTTTCATTCCGGGGGTTAGCATTTGTATCACTAGGTAGACTTCCCGGTTTTCTTTCACCTATTAACCTTGCTAGGTTACTTACTTCTTGTTCCAGATTTTGAATAGAAGCTTGTTGATTTCTAAATGCTTGAGCATTTTGTTCATTGGTTTGTTTCTGAGATGTGAAAAACTGTGTTTGAGTTTCAACTAGCTTCGTCATCATATCTTCTAAATTCGGCTTTTTATCATCGGTTTGTTGTGGTGGTTTGTTTTAAAAATTAGGTCTTTGCTGATTGTAAGTATTATTGGATACTTGTTGATTGCTAGGACCTTGTTGGTTGTTGTATGGAATATTTCGGTTATAATTCTGGTTTTGATTGTAAATCGGTCTTGGCGGTTGATAATTATTCTGATAATTATTTCCAGGCCTTTGGTTTATATATGAAATATTCTCTCTTTGTTCCATTGTTAATTCAATACTGAGACAATCTTTTGTCAAATGTGGTCCTCCACACTGCTCACAACTAATTCGTATTGAGTGAATATCCTTAGTCATCTTTTCCATTCGTCTCTCCACAGCATCTATCTTTGCGGAAATGGAATCTAAGTCATGGCTAGAATCGGCTCTAGCTGCTTTAGATGATCTAATGATATCTTTTTCTTGGTGCCACTCATGTGAGTGGGAAGCAGTATTATCAATAATTTTGTAAGAATCAGTTTCGGTTTTCTTCATAATAGAACCACCAGCTGCTATATCTATGTCTTTTCTTGTAGTGATGTCGCATCCTTGGTAGAATATTTGTACTATTTGACAGGTGTCTAAACCATGTTGCGGACATCCTCTTAATAACTTTCCATATCTTGTCCACGCCTCATATAGAGTTTCATTTGGTTTCTGTGTGAACGTAACAATTTCTGCTTGAAGTCTTACGGCTTTAGATGCAGGAAAGAATTGTTTAAGAAATTTGTCAATTAAAACGTCCCATGTATCGATCGCCCCTTCAGGTAACGATTCCAACCAATCTTTGGCTTCTCCCTTTAAAGTCCAGGGAAATAACATGAGATATATCTGTTCATCCTCCACTTCTCGTATTTTAAATAGTGTGCAGATCCTATTAAAGGTACGTAGATGTTCATTTGGATCTTCCTTCGGCGCACCACTAAATTGGCATTGATTAGTCACCATGTGTAGAATTTGTCCTTTGATTTCATAATCTGGCGCATTAATGTCTGGATGAGTAATTGCGTGACCTTGGCCAGTACGTTTAGCTCTCATTCGGTCTTCCATACTTAAAGGTTCCAGATTCTCCATAATTGAATTTGTTGAATCGGTATCACTAGATGATTCTGATTTAATGGTTCGTTCCTCAACAATCTCTGTTTGAATGATTGGTGGCTCCGGAGGAAAGTTTAATGGTTCAGGATCTACGAACCGTTCCTGAATATTCTCCGGATTCTCAATTGTGAGGTTGGGTTCAAAAAATGGATTATCGGAAATTTGAACTGAAGTACTTGGTCGACTGGATGACGATTCTAAAGAAAAATCAACGGCGGTTATATTTGCTAAATGTCTTGATCTAGTTACAGGTGGTGAACGTACAAAAGGTGATGAACGTCTTGCTCGGTGCATTCACTGAATATCCTATTAGTTTTAAAAAGGAAAGAAAAATTATAATAAGTTATCCAATTAATAGACTTTTCTGATTTTGCCCACGTTTCAAATAGCCAAAAGATGCAGCAGAGGGGCAGGATTCGTTTGGTCTCAATATAATTGAGGATTGTTTGGCTCCAATAACCCGGTCCACGTACAAATCCAACTATTACTACGAACCAGAAAATTTTGATGTCTATTAATTTAACCACTTAAAATAAATTTTCGTAATTTTAAGAAATTTAGATAAGAAGTAGAAAAAATTCTAAGTCCTAAAAACTAGAATAGCGAGAAATAAGAGAGAAAAAGAGTTCGTCGAAAAAGGTCGAAAAACGAAAAATGGTTGAAAAATAAAAGGTGACGGAAAAATAAAAGAAACTTATCAAAACTTAAAAATACTTAACTAACCTAACCTTATTACTACAACTAACTTAAAATTATAATCGCAAATTGAAATTACTAATTGGAATGATAATTGATACATAGTAAAAGGTCTAAAAATATTAAAGCTTACAGGAAAAACTAAATCCCAAATGGAAATAACATAAAAAGAAACTAAAACTTAAAAAGGCGTCGCAAAATTCTAAAGCACCTAATACTTAATCTAAAGAAAAAGCACTTAAGGAATTCTACGGCAAAGCCTAAAAATCTAGGAGTAAAAATGACTATAGCAAAAACTAAGTTTAAAATTAAATATGAGCTAAAAAATACAAATATTACGCTACAACGATTAAAAAGGTACAAAATATAAAAATATACAAAAAGTTGTAAAAATTACAATTTTTATAAAAATATTATTTTTATATTATTTATTTAATAAAACTACTAATTTTACAATTTAAATAAATTAATTAAACTAAAAATACAAGTTAATTAAAAAGTGAAAGTTAAAATAAAACTAATAATAATTAGGTTTAAATAATAATAATAATTAATTAAAACCCGTAATTAATGCTAAATTAGGGCTTTTTGTCGCCTGTCAGAAAGGCTCCGCGAGTCGCGGCATTTATTGCATCAAACCCCGCGAGTCGCGGGGTTTCAGAATTCAGCTAACAGGTTTGAATTTTTACGCGTTTTTCTTTATTTATTTTTTTTTATTTTCTGTTTTCTGTTTTTAAATAAATAAAAGATTTTTAATAAAACTTATATTTTTATAAATTAAAATAAAAATAAGAAACTTATAAAACTTAAATATTTAACAAAATCTAAAAAAAATACTTATATTTTTGTTTTTCTTTTTATATTTTTGAATAATTAAAACGTATTTTTACAAAAACGAATTTTAATAAAAGTTAACTAAAAATCTTTTTTTTTTCTTTTATATTAGCGTTGCGCTTCCGGCTTTTAAGATTGTCCCCGGCAGCGGCGCCAAAAATACTTGATGTTATGCGAGGTGTATATAAAATAGTTATTAATTTTAGCAGAAAACACTATTAAATACGATACAATTTTACACAAGATATTTATTTATTTATAGAATGGATATACTTAAACCTTGCTACAACACTTATAGGCAGTGTACCTAATCGTACAGTAGTGTAGTTTTTAGTAAGTCCGGTTCGTTCCACAGGGAAATCTTTAAACAAAGCTCAACGCTATATTAGTTTACTTTTATAAAAATACAAATATATATATAAGTAATAGTATTATTATAAAGGGGGGTTTTTACCGTTTAATGACCGGTTTGTCGATTTTAAGATTTTAGTCGCAGTTAAAACCTAATGTAAAATATAAAATAAATACAAGACTTAAATTAAAGCGTAAAGTAAATAACGATAATGAAATTGCGAATAATAAAAATGCGATAAAATCAAATTGCGATAATTAAAAAGTACGATAATTAAAAGTGCGATTAAATAACAATAAATAAAAGTGCGATAATTAGAAGTGCAATTAAATATAAAATAAAGGAAATTAAATATGAAATAAAAGAATTATGCTTATTTAAACTTTCGTAATCATGATGTTTGACGTGTTGATTTTAGTTTTATGCCCATGGGTTAATTGTCCTTTGTCCTGGATTATTTAATATGTCCGTCTGGTTTTTGTCCATAACAGTCCATCAGTCATAAATATAAAGTGCGAGTGTCCTCATCAAATTATTCTTATACCCGAAGTTAAATATTCCAACTAATTGGGGATTCGAATTGTAACAAGGTTTTAATACTTTGTTTAATGAATACACCAGGTTATCGACTGCGTGTAAACCAAGGTTTTACTACTTTGTTAACAATTACACCAATTACCCTTGAATGTAATTTCACCCCTGTTTTAATTATTCTAGTGGCTATTAATCCATTTCCGTGTCCGGTTAAATGAACGATTATTCGTACATATAAATACCCCGCCCATCGTGTCCGATCGAGTGTATATGGTAATTTATAGGGACGCCCAATTGTAAATCTTTATATTAACATTAACAAACTATCATTTAGTTAAACAAATATAAAGCCCATTAATAGCCCATAGTCTAATTTCAACAAGTGTCGTTCTTTTGTCCAAACCCCAATTATGGTACAAAGCCCAATTACCCAATTTTAGTAATTAGCCCAACATCATGATTACTTCGTTTTAAATAAGCATAATAATAACTTAGCTACGAGACATTAATATAAAAAGGTTGAACATAACTTACAATGATTAAAAATAGCGTAGCGTTACACGGACAGAATTTCGACTTACACCCTTATAACATTTGCTAACATACCCTTATTATTAGAATTAAAATTAAAATTAAAATATAAATTATATATATATATATATATATAAATTTTACGTATGATAAGAGAAGAAAAAGATATGGTTTTTGATCAGAATTCGGTTTGCTTTATAGGCAGAGTTGAAATTTGGGGCTCCGCGACTCGCGGCAAAATCCTCTTCAAAATCCTCTTCTCTGCCGACGGTTTTATAATATATATATATATATATATAATATATATATAATTAATATAATTAATTATATATTATATTATATTTATATGCATAGTTAACTTGTAATTTTTAGTCCGTTGCGTCGAGCGTTAAGAGTTGACTCTGGTCCCGGTTCCGGATTTTCGAACGTCCTTGTGTACAATTTTATATTTTGTATTTTGCGTTTTGAATCTTGTACTCTTGTAATTTCGAGACGTTTCTTATCAATAATTGGAACCTCTTTGATTGTCTTTTGTACTTTTGAGCTTTTTGGTCGTTTGCGTCTTCAATTCGTCGAATCTGTCTTTTGTCTTCACCTTTTATTATTTAAACGAATATCTCTTGTAAATAGAACAATTGCAACTAAAAGCTTGTCTTTCTTGAGGAATAATGCTATGAAATATATGTTCGTTTTTAGCATTATCAGATGCACAAAAATTGTGTTTAATGTGTTTTGCAGACTGAAAGGGGTGAATCTTCATCCGCATCTCAGGCTCACAATGCTCCTCCTGAGAATGCAGAAGAACAGGAGATTAACGACCAATATAGACAAGATTTACCGCATCAATTCATTTCATATTCAAATATAGAATTGGCAGATTTACATCCTAATTTAAGGTTTGATCGACATTGGATAGATTATCCAAAATACCAGAGGAACTTGCACACACTTCAGTCTAATGTTGTTGAAGTACCTAGAGTAATAGATTGGGAACCGTTAGAAACAGTTGGATTGACCGGTCCAATCAGAGAATTACTTACACAAAGGTATGGTAATTCTACTTTTACTGATTGGGAACGTTTGTTTAATATACGTAGGCGTGTATATAGAGAATGGTGTGTGGAATTATTATGTAGTGTTGAAATAAATGATCGGGTATCTACTTTAACCAATCGTAGTTTTATTAGATTTTTATTAGGAGGTGTGATGCGCCATATGTCTCTACTAGACATGGCTCAGGCTTTGTGTATATATACGCCTGAGGAACTAGCATCTACTGATTGTCATGGGTTGATACTTAATGGTAGGAGGATTGATGAAAATTTTGATATGAATGAAATATGGAGTAGAATGACTAGGAATAATTGATTTCGTGGGGGGAATAACTCTTATACTGATATTGATAGAGCTGAGCTAAGAGTAATCCATAGGTTCTTAGCAAACTCGATTACACAGCGAGGTAAGAACAAAGAGAAAGTAAATTAGAATGATTTATTTTACCTCATGTGTATTCGAGACCCACAGAGCACTGTGAGTATACCTTATTGTGTGGGTTATTATTTATCAGCTATAGTTAAGAGTATATTGCCTAACGGTATAATAGAAGGTGGTATCTTTGTTATTTTAATTGTTGAGTATATCGGTGTCGATAGAAATCGGGGGGGATTAATAATTGCAGCACCAGAACCCCGTGATCCAATTGGTTTGAAAGTATATCATGGTGCTAAGGTTTTAAAGAAACGACATAACGCTGCAGCACCATATGATGGCCCGCATCCACAGGTCGAAAGAGATCAGCAGCAAGGTAACGCGGGAGGGGGGAATGAGATGACAGAAATGAAACTTTTTATGGCTCATCATGAGTATGAAATGGCTAGACAACAAGCATTTCAAGATTGGCAGTATCATCAAAACCAAATCATAAGTCATCGTGCACACATAAATGCAAACTACATTGCTACTCCAATGCCTGTATTTCTTCCCTGGACTATACAGACCCGACCACCGTACCCTACATATGACCCAGCTCAAGCATTCTACAGTACATATGGCTATGAATGGGATCCCTACTGGCACCATCCTTATCAACTCTAATTTTCTTTTATGCTTATTTTTATTTATTTGGTAACTTGTAATTTTATACTTTTAATATTTCTTTTGATACTTTAATAGTTTTTATAATTTTCTAACTTTTCTTATTAGATTTTTTTTTGAATGTGGGGTGATATACCCAACTTAAAAAATATGTATATATATGTTTGTAGTTTATCTTATGTACAAAACAGGGTAAAACGGCTCATTTTCAAAGACTGGCATTAAGTTCAGCAAAAGCAACTAATTTTGACGACAAGATGCAAAATATATGTGAAATAACAACTGTAGGAATGAACAAATGATGTGCACCATTTATCATTCACAAACAAACGCCAATATGTTTGGAAACTTTGGTAAAATTTAATCATTTTTCTACGTTGATCACCCTCAATAATTTAAATTGTTACTGATTTCTTGCAAATGAGGGCACTGCAAGATCTTAAGTGTGGGAAGGGGTTAAATTCTTTCGGATTTTTAAAATTTTAACTTATACACTTGGTTACCATTAAAAATACTAGTAACGCAGTAGTTATATTAGAATTTAGTGCTCTCTGATAATAAAGAACAGCCCTGGTCTTATATACTGACTACCCAATTCTAATAAAATTTTTCAAAATTTTCAAATAAATGAATTCAAAATCATGTTTATACATATTTATGAACGATTAAACTAGGTGTTAACACCGAAATTATTGTTACCTCGGAAAGGATATAAATTGAGAAACAACCTAAAATGTTAGAATTCATTTAAAATGGAATAGAGGACAATAAAAAGGCAAAGAAAGGAAAATAAAAGCCAAGTGTGGGAAAAATTTACCAAGTTATTTAAAACACATATCACATATTTTTGTACAAATAATTGAAAATACTTTTGCTTTAGACTAAACTAATTAGTTTTACCCGATTTATTGTAATACCTTTGAAAGAAAAGATGGATCTACACAATGAATCAATTCTATCATTAAAAGGAAGTAAAGTCTTCCGAAAAAGAAACACGCTTCTTGATTTAGGTCAGGAAGTTGTCGTCCAGACCAGTTGTAGAGTCTACGAAAAACCTTGAAAAGTTTTCTCGAAAATCAGCTGGAAATCCACGGACCTCAGCATCAAACAGGGTCGCCAAGTGGTCAGACTTATCCTAACCATGAGAGGATCTGTCTCGTAAAATGGGGAGGGCGCCATGAAAATTAGCTTGATAAGACTAATGAATCAGACTCCCAGAAAGGATAATCTCCTTAAAGATCAAAAATCAGCTTTTAAGACTGATATTACTTAATCCTTGAGATTGACTTTAAAGATTGAGAATTACAAACTCATGGAATTCGATGATATCTAAACTCGAGCTTGAACGAGAAAGTATTTTGATCAAATTACAAACCGATTTGTTTTCTGAAAACCCTATTTTCAATGCGTTCATTACCATTGAACGTAAAATCCTAGGAATTCACCTGGAATTCATTAGATCACCTGAACCAAATCGGGTGTCAACCGTAAGAACGGTGGTTGCATAGCATGGTCGAAGACAGGACCTTGTGCCAGACCGAAAAACTATAGGGTGATCTTTACTATTGCTCCTACAAAGGATAGTAATTGCATCCGACACGTTATAGACCAAAATTAAAAGCATGTCACGGGACATTGCCTCAACAGTTGCTTGTTCAACGCTTTCCTTTACAACCGGACGGTAGTTTACCGAAAGGTAATATACGGAGCAAGTATACTGGACGTGTTGCTTTCCCAATACAAGGTTAGTAAGTGGGCGACACAAAACCATAAGTTTTAAGCTAAAATTTTCAAATCTGAAACCCACAAAATCCACACAAATATTTTGCAAACACCGGTGAAGGGTTATTCCGGAAAACTTATCTAGGGTAAAAGCTAGATTAAATTTTCAAAAGATCAAATGTTTTCATAAAGATCCAATTTCCTAACGGATCTAAATTTTCATAGTCATATGGGACTGTAAACCACAACGTTACTACCATTGTTCATACCGCCGTATAGAATTCACTGATGTACAAAGTGTGAAGAATAAAGAAGTGATTCTAGTATTTTTATTTCAAGACTATATTGCTTGAGGACAAGCAACGCTCAAGTGTAGGAATATTTGATAATGCTAAAAACGAACATATATTTCATAGCATTATCCCTCAAGAAAGACAAGCTTTTAGTTGCAATTGTTCTATTTACAAGTGATATTCGTTTAAATAATAAAAAGTGAAAACAAAAGACAGATTCGACGATTTCAAGACGCAAACGACCAAAAAGCTAAAAAGTACAAAGTACAATCAAAGTGGTTCAAATTATTGATGAGAAACGTTTCAAAATTACAAGAGTACAAGACGCAAAACGCAAAGTACAAGATATTAAATAGTACGCAAGGACGTTCGAAAATCTGGAACCGAGACATGAACCAACTTTCAGTGCGCGACGCAACGGACAAAAAATTACAAGTCAACTATGAATAAGAATAAAATATAATATATAATTAATTATATATATTATTATATAATATAATTTTACGCAGCCCACGTTTTGGATCTAATATGTGAGCTGGTTTCCAGACATCCGCACTCGCGGTACAACGTGGGCCTATAAAAGCCATCGAATTCTGCACGAATTTTACACATCTTTTTCTTTCCTCTCTTACTCTCAACGTATATATATATATATATATATATATATATATATATATATATATATATATATATATATATATATATATATATATGTATATATATATATATATATATATATATATTAATTTTAATTTTAATTTTAAATTCTAATAATAAGGGTATGTTAGCGAATGTTGTAAGGGTGTAAGTCGAAATTATGTCCGTGTAACGCTACGCTATTATTAATCATTGTAAGTTATGTTCAACCTTTTAAATTAATGTCTCGTAGCTAAGTTATTATTATGCTTATTTAAGCCAAAGTAATCATGATGTTGGGCTAAAATATTAAAATTTAGTAATTGGGCTTTGTACTATAATTGGGGTTTGGACAAAAGAACGACACTTGTCGAAATTAGACTATGGGCTATTAATGGGCTTTATATTTGTTTAATTAAATAATAATTTGTTAATTTAATATAAAGACTTACAATTGGACGTACCTATAAATAACCATATACACTCGATCGGACACGATGAGCGGGATATTTATAAGTACTAATAATCGTTCATTTAACCGGACACGGGAATGAATTAATAGTTAATGAACTTATTAAAACAGGGGTGAATTATATACAATGACACTTGGTGTAATTATAGTTTAAGTCCCCAATTAGTTGTAATATTTGACTTCGGATATAAGGATAATTTGACGAGGATACTCGCACTTTATATTTATGACTGATGGATGTTATGGACAAAAACCAGACAGACATATTGAATAATCCAGGACAAAGGACAATTAACCCATGGGAATAAACTAAAATCAACACGTCAAACATCATGATTATGGAAGTTTAAATAAGCATAATTCCTTTATTTCATATTTAATTGCACTTTTAATTATCGCACTTTTATTTACTGTCATTTTATTTAATTGCACTTTTAATTATTGAACTTTTTAATTGTCGCAATTTTATTTATTGTCATTTTATTTATCGCATTTTAATTTATCGCACTTTAATTTACTTTACGTTTTAAATTAAGTTATATTTGTTTTTAATATTTTACATTAGGTTTTAACTGCGACTAAAGTTTTAAAAATCGACAAACCGGTCATTAAACGGTAAAAACCCCCTTTTATAATAATAATACTACTTATTATATATATATATATATATATATATATATATATATATATATATATATATATATATATATATATATATATATATATTTATACAAATATAGTTTTAAAAATATAGCGTTAAACTTGGCTAGATCCCTGTGGAACGAACCGGACTTACTAAAAACTACACTACTGTACGATTAGGTACACTGCCTATAAGTGTTGTAGCAAGGTTTAGGTATATCCATTCTATAAATAAATAAATATCTTGTGTAAAATTGTATCGTATTTAATAGTATTTAGTAGTAAAAATACAACTATTTTGTATATACCTCGCATAACATCAATAACGCACACCAAGGGGGAGAACCAATGTCAGGATCAAAAGATGGTGTGCATTCTAATAATTCCTCGACAACATTTCAAGACAACAACTAAGCCTATTCCAAGGGGGAGAGTTCAAAACATCAAAGAGATCTCCGAGACCCCTAAGTGTACAAGATTACGATGATGATCAACAACAAGAGATTATCAACAACAAATCACATCTAAGGGGGAGATTGTTAAGTCCAAAATTATAGATATGATTTGTTGTAATGTCTTAGTATAAATACCTCTTAACTAGCTTAGATCTTAAGCTTTTTTCCCTCCCTTGTCATTCTCACTCACACCTTAGCCTACACCTAGTTCACTAAATGCTCTCAAACCTCATGTAACCCTAACCTTGTAATCTTGGCATAATGTATTGATTAAAACCGATTCAGATTCATCTTGTGTTCATCATCTTTCTATATTCATATTCATATACAGACATACAGTGCATATATACATATATATAAGATATATATACGATATATATATATATATATATATATATATATATATATATATATATATATATATATATATATATATATATATATATATATATATATATATATATATATATATATATATATATATACTCTGATCATACATATATTCATCTAGAACACGAATTCAACCTAGTTTTAATCCAAACACGTATCACACACGTTCGGGCAGAAACACAAAACTGATTGATGGTACCCGGGAACACATCCATTCGGGCAGTGTTCATGGGTAGAGATCCGTGAATGAATCCGATAAAACCTCCCTATAGGGTCAATATATACCACCATTATTGGTGTTCAATTTTTTGAAAGAAAATTATGTCATTATTAAGGATCAAAACCATGACCTCTTCATATCTCACGACACAAACTACATGGAAGGAACCGTTAGGCTATGTCTGCAAGTTCTAAATGCCACTAATTAATATATATATATATATATATATATATATATATATATATATATATATATATATATATATATATATATATATATATATATATATATATATATATATATATATATATATATGCCACTAATTGATTATTGACCAGAACTGTCCGAGACATCCATGATCTGAGCCAACGATTGATTAAAATTTTATAATATTAGCATTTCCCAATTATAATATCGAAATCATGAATTAAAGTAGCAAACCCAAGCTTTAAAAAAAAAACATATACGGAGTATATATATATATATATATATATATATATATATATATATATATATATATATATATATATATATATATATATATATATATATATATATATATATATAGGCAGGATCAATAGGGAAGTAACCAATCGGGGGGAAACGGGAAGAAGCAAAATTTTTGTTTTTTTCATTTTTTTTTTTTTTTTGAATTTTTTTCAGACATCAAGATCACACGAAAATATGAACATTTAGAAAAGACACTTCGTGATGAATGTTATTATTTAGGCGGAAAACGATCGACAAAAATAACATTCAAGATAATATTGTTCATGAAGAATGTTAACGTTTTTTTCCATGTTTTGTGAAGTAAAATTTAGCCCAATTTAGAGTTTAGGGTTTAGGGTTTAGAGTTTAAGGTTTGGTGTTTAGCCCAAAACACCAAACCCTAAACCCTAAACCCTAAACCCTAAACTCTAAACCGTTCGTGTTAAAAACTCAATGTAACCTAAATCTAAACCCTAAACCCTAAATTTCTAAACCCTAATATCTAAACTCTATAAATCCTAATATCTAAAATCTCAACATACGTTCGAAAACACAATTGTTATATATTAGTTCTTCGAGCGTTTTTTCGCCAAAATAAAAATATTTATCACAAAGTGTCTTTATTAAATGTTCATATTTTCATCCAATCTATAATGTTCGTGAACAAAGTTTTTTCAAAAAACGAAAAAAAAAATTGCTTCCCCCCGCTTCCCCCGATTGGTTACTTCCCTTTTGATCCTACCACTATATATATATATATATATATATGTATAGACTTTATTAAATTTTACTACATATTAGTAGCAACACAACTTACAATTTATACAAAGAGAATCTTGAGAAGATAAAGACATATTTATTGAGACGCTAGGCTCTGTTATGTTGTGTTGTTGGCGTTGGCGTTTTTAAGTTGATCGAATTAGTGATCCTTCAATTGCATACCTACTAACAAAAGTACCACAAATGCATATACAGTCTCACTACGAGCTACTCAACACATAATAAAGACAATTATTATTAATTATTTTATTATTTTAGTATAATACGGAGTTACATACAAAAATTATTTTTTAATCAGGAAACGTCATAGGAAGACAATAAATGACTTCTGAACCATTAACGAACGAATTTTAATTGGAAGCTAGAAAACAACTTATCATACTATGATAAATCGTTATGCTAGTACAAATTCTCTTACAAATACATGCATGCATGCATGCATTACGCAAATACAATAGAATTAATATTGATTTTAATTTAGCTACCACACTTAGATCTTGTAAACCATCACAAGGTGCAGATGGGGTCTTAATCTTTTCATAAGAGAACTCAATTTCAAATCCGGCCATGGAGTGGTCAGAAAAAGAGTTTAAAATTATCACGAGATAATCTTAATCTTAAGAAACTGCGGACATTTGAAGAAAAGATATTAACCGGCCATGTCCAATTAACTAACATGAACAACAACAAAAAGCTTCTCACTTTTCCATTTTACTCGATCTTCAAGTATATACTTCAAATTAGATTTTATATTTGTGTGTACACACGGAGTGATAAAGTATATTTGATTAGTATCTAAAAATGCTAATTTAAATTAACTCAGAAGTCAGAACTAATTTAGAAATATGAAACATAATAGCTTACCTTTTCTAATTATTTGTCAATAATTTTGAGGATATAACATGATGCCTATGGGTGTTATAGATTTGCATTTTCAAAATAGATTATGCGATTTAGGTAATTATAATTAAATAATCACGTGTAGCAAAATATTACGTTAATGAATGATGCTTGAATTTAGTCATGCCATTTTATAACATCACAATCAAATATTTATTTCGTGTTTGATAATATCAAATTATCCAATAGTTAAAAGGTTAAAACTAAAATAATTTATTGAACACATAAATGAATTATGTCTTTTCATTATTCAAGGGTAATTAGGTAATTTAATGAGTTACAAATTTGCATATTGTTGTAATAATTGAGAGGTTGATTTTCTAAAATCCTATTTTGAATTTGCTTGTGATTAAACATATGTGAGATTGATACTATTTCCGACGCATTACAAGCAGTATTGTAAATCTCCTTATTTCTCCTCGAGATCTCTCCGAGATCTCATTTTGGAAAGTCGCCGAGACGAGATGTCCATCTCCCGAGATTTCTCGATCAACGGGTTCAAACTTGGTCAAAGCCACGATTTCTCAAAATTTCTCGATCATTTCCCGAATTTTCTCATAAAATCTCGTAATGTTGCAGATTTTCTCGCTCATTTATTGGATTTTCTTGTAAAATCTTATAAAAATGTATATAAATATACATATATTGATTTATTTGTATATAATTATATTATAAAAACTAAAAAGTCAATGTAAGTCAGCGTCCGAGATCTCCCCGAGATTTTTTTGAGATGCCGAGATCTCCCAAAAAATGTCCAAACGAGATTTCCCCGAGATCCGAGATCTCCAACCTTGATTACAAGTGTCTACTTACTTTTATCATCCACCAATCAAAAATCTTCTCTCTCCGGAATAACTTTTTCTAATTAGTTGAAAGATATATTTGACACTTAAAATAGGACATCGTAAAACAAAAATGTGGACACTTGTAGTGAAAAAGATAGTATATTATTTAGACAAAATTACAAGGCTTGTCCATGAATTTTGTCTAATATAGCAAGTATAGGACTAGATATTTTTTTTCTCCTAAATGTGGATGCCCCGGACGCGGTTGCACATGTTGCACAATTGGTCCCGACACTAACGAACATTAATTAAATTCCCTTAATTGTCTACATGTGCTCCTCACGTGAGAGTTTTTTGTCATCGACCTAAATCAACCCTGACCTTCATCAATTGCAAGCCATAGTTTTTTGGCTTTAGTCTTCATCTTCTTCAATCATAACAAAATCACAAGTTCTAATTCCTTCACTTTAATTCTTCAATAAATAAATGACCTTCACTGCTTTACATTCAAAAACCCATAAAGTCTAACAAATTCAACCCTATTTTATTTTCAATTAGTGAAGTGCTTGCCGTGCTTAATTAGTTGTGGTCGGATATAAGCTATAGTTGTCTATAATTGTCTATAAAAAGTAAAATTGAAATCAGACAATTCGTTTTCTAAAAAGATATTGAATATTATATTAATAGATTAAAATTACAATAAGCATACTGATGATCAGTATAATACTAAATAATTAAAATTATTTACATTATTCTAACACAAAAATATTACCGTTAGTGTAAAAAAAAATTAAAAATATTACTCATAGTATAACATGTAGAAAATTATAACCTTGAAAGGAAAAAAAATATTTTAATAAACAAACTTTTATAAAAGAAAAAAAAAATAAGGAAAAAGAAAGGGGGATGATTCTCACACACACTTTTTTGATCCTCACACACCTATTTTAACCTTTTACTCTTCTAATAATACTCAATTGGTGTGTGAGGATCAAAAAAGTGTGTGTGAGAATCATCTCCCAAAAAGAAATGAAGAGTAAAAATTGTAACCTGACGTCAGTAGAGATGATTAGAAGAGACAAAAAAAAAAGTGAGTGGGTTTCAAACCGTGGTCACCAAGGTCACAAACATGATGAGTTCACTAGTTGCTAGTGAAACACCTCTATTTGAAAATCTTTCTTTTTCTTTTATTACTATTATAATTATAATTATAATAAAAATAATATTAGCAAAGCATCTCGTCTAAAAGCTGACATGTCAAAAATATGACCCTTAGATTTAAAAGTTATAATCTTTAAAAACCATTATATTAAAATAAATAGGATTATTTGCTAATATAAGTCATGAATCATATCCTAATCTTAATCCTAAATCTTTATCAAACTAAAACATAATACTCCGTAATAGATAAGACTCCATTGATATAATAAATTTAACATAATACTCCGTAATCCTAATAGATAGACTCGGTTAATATAATAAGTAACTAATAAGTATATAAGAATTAAAACATAAAATATGTAATAAAGAAACTAGGTTATCTCTATAATAGCCACGTGCAAGATCCCATAACCGTATATATATTTTTTTTGACAAATCACTCAGGGAAACTTAATCACTCCCCGCGTTTATCTTATACACAGTTATACCCGCCCTCAACTACGTGTTCAAGAGGAAACTCGCACCAATTTCATACGGGGCATGGACGGTAAAACTCCCCCTCCCCAACGCGATGTGGGAAATGTGTCATGAGTGGAACTTCATGACAGGAATAAAATTGTGGATTAATATGTAGCCAACGGAGGTCGAACTCCTGATCTCCCCTAAAGAAGGTAGGCCACCAACCGCTGGACCACATCACAACTTCGTCATAACCGTATATTATAATGTTATATAACCTAGATTGGTCACGATTAATTATATGAAACTCAAAATGTGGTTGCTCCATGGTCTATTTGATTTACACTTTAGATTTCCTATTATTCTAAAAGCGTATTCAAATAAACTATCCACCTAAAGATCATATTTAATTTCAAAAGCTACTTTACTTGGGGTATGTTTAGCAAAACTAGCTGAAAGTTGGAGTTGTTAGCTGGAAGTTGGGGCTGCTAGCTGATAGTTATTTATAGATGTTTAGAGGGAATGATGACGTGACACATGTCCCTTTCATAATCGTAACAAACTTTTACCAGATTCGTGAGCTGACGTGGCACATGTACCTTTCATTGGCATAACTAACAAATCTTAACAAACTTTCATAGATTCGTGGGCTGACGTGGCATACGATCCATTCATGTGTTTGTTCCGGGACCATGTGTTTATTCCGGGACCAAATGCCTATTCCGAAACCATGCTTTGTTCCACAACTGTGTGATTATTTCGGAATAGTGTGATTATTTCGGAATGGTGTGGTTATTCCGGAATGGTGTGCCGGATCCGTCTGCGATGTGACGGATGGGCAGCACACCTTTGGTTAAGTAAAAAGGTCTTACATATGAGTATTGCTCAATATTTATCCAAGTGCTTCTCAGTACTTCTCCTGTCCGAGTAAGGTTACAACCGGTTTACATGTTCGTTCGTAATATTCTTGTAGAGGTTATTGTAGAGGTTATCGGGTGACCAACGTATTTTGGCTAAGTAGACCTTGATGTGGAAATAAGATTCGTTACATCTCGGTGCTTCGTATCCGGGTAAGCAGTGCCAGTATCCGGCACACTTGTCCGGGTAGGATAGACTTATGTGAAGTCACGGCCGGCTTTTATCCGGAACATTTCTTCCCGGATGTGTGTTTGAATGTTCTTCTAGCCGGTTTGTTTAAGTATGGCCGATAGAATGTATTTTCTCCTGGGCCGCATCAAATTACAATTACGGTATAGTTTATCCTATAACCATTTTTTTTATTGCTTTATTTCCTTAACAATAGCCAATTATTTATATCATGTTACATAAATTATACATACAATATTAATATTTAATATTAATATTATAATAAAACATGTCGTTGAATTTTTTATTAATCTTCAAACAAGTCCGAATTTTATAAAAATCATGTTGTGTTGATTTATTTATTATTACTACTTTGTTATAAATAATAATAATAATAATAATAATAATAATAATAATAATAATAATAATAATAATAATAATAATAATATTTATTATTATTATTATTATTATTATTATTATTATTATTATTATTATTATTATTATTATTATTATTATTATTATTATTATTATTATTATTATTATTTATTAACTTAATAATTAATATCCGTTTTAAAAACTTTATACATTAGTACGGGACAGATAAATATATTTATCCATTTTGTTATTACTTATTAATTATTAATTAGATTAGATTGTAAATTTAATAAATCCCGAATCTTTGGTATTCGCAGTTACAAACATGGACAGAAATTTAACAGGTTGACGTTACATGATATCATTCAATTTCAACGTCCTATCTACTTTTAGGCATTCATATTTCTTATACGGAATAACAATTTACCAAATTTAGTATTGAATCATATTTTAGCCCCGTAAAATTGCGGGTTATAAACTAGTAGGGTAACAAATGACATAATAGTTAAAAATTGTGTATAAAAACAAATGACTTTTTTAGCTTACGTCTACAGTAACCGTCAACTAGCTAAAGTAATCAATTTCCTCCAAATTGTTATTCTTTAGGTATTGACATGGTATATGATTATCAAATTATCAATTACGGAGTATATAATTTGATGATCGATAATAAACAAATAAATATATAGAAAAGTAAATGATTAATATTGAAACTCTAAGGGAGAATCTATAATCTATAATAAGGGTTATTTCCCACATGTAGCTCTAGGTGGACGGGGTGGAGAAACGTAATAATCAGAATGATCGATAGCTTCATAACTTCTTTTTTTGGTAAGCAACGAAATCCTCTTATTAACGAACATATTGGCTCCCTCATAGAAGATAAAACCTCGGGTAATCAAGCCCCCGAGCGCGAGTCCTGATACAAAAATAAATATAAAACTAAAATTGCAAGTATCAAAATACCATCGTTGTTGTCCCTACAATAGCATTTTCACAATATCATTATGATCATTTAATGCGACTTGGTCGAAAAGTGTTATTGCCTCCGTTGATACACCGAATGAATTATTAAACGTTTGGGGCATTAAAGAGATACTTATGGGTGGAAGATTATGGGTGGAAGAGGAGATGGTGAAGTAGGAGTTTGTCTAGGGGTGATGAGGAAGAAGGTGGAGTGTTACGAGGCGGTGGTGATGGTGGGTATTGAAAGACGTAGACCTATGTGGCTTATTTTTTTCTTACATGTGTACGGCGGCGGGTTGAGATTCTTCACTAAAAATCATAGTTAAGTGATTTAGGAATTTAGGACACAACAATGATTTATGAATTTAAAGTTGTTTGATTTTGAAAAGTCATATTCAGCTTCATTTTGATATTTTTGGGGGTTCTAAACTTAGGGTTGTTGGATTTTGATTTTTTTTTTTTAATTTTAGACATTGATTTGTATCTAACGCTGATTTTGTTCATAATTTTCATTTGAAGTGGATAGTTCTCGTGGTATGCAAATCTTATTGAGATAGTCCCTCACATTGACAAACGTTTTTAGTTAAATTAAGTCATGTGCAAGACATGTGAGATTTTTTGTCATATTATATTCTATTTCATTATACTTCTATGTTCATCAAAGTAAAAATACTTAAACCCTAATATGGTGGGGTTTTGAAAATTTCAAGAGTAGTAGGTTTGATCACATTCTAGTTTGAGGACTTTTGATGGGGTTTTGAAGATTTTGAAACTAGGTCTACAGATATGACATGGTTCCAAATCTAATGGTTACAATTAGTTTAAGTATTTTGATTAAATTTTATTTTGGTAGACATTATGTTTGCAATTAATTTAGGCATTTGAATTGACTTATTTAGTTTGAGATCTTTACTTGAATTAGATTTTGATTTTTATTTGTTTAAACTTCTAGCTTTAGATTTGGATGGGTTTGTGTAGTAGAGATGAAGAAGGAGAAGAAAAGAAGAAGAATTTATGAAGAAAAATAATGTATTTACCTTATCATGACTTAATTTAATGATAATATTTAACTTTTATTAGTGTGAGGGACTATGTCAGTAAGATTAACATATCACTAGGGCTATCTACATCAAATAAAAAAGATGGTGAACTAAACCAGTAATTTGGTAGAAATCACAGGGACTATCTCAATAATTACGTCATATGGTATTATTAATTGGGTTTTGATTTGTTAGGATGAAGAACATGTAAGAAATCTATAGGATTCTATAACCAATTACAAATCAAATTGCATTGTGAAAGTCCCGAAGTCGAGACCTCCGGATAACTATAAATAGCATTAACCATTCAGCTAAAAGTTTAATACTAGCAATTAATATAATATAATATTATAAACAGAAATCTTGTTGTGTTCAGCAAACAATGGGAACCTACGATGCTACAATATTAGATTGAAAATGACTTCACAGCGTAAATCATTTATTTACAAGATAATGTTTTTATATACTCCACAGATATCAAATTAATGACCATAAAGGTTATAGATGTAACTACTTGTATGCTACCTACTTTTACACTAATTCAGCAGTTTACGAATTTTTCATATATATACTCTAGGACATATTCTTAAAATTAAAGAAGATGTACATACTTTCCTGAAAAAAAAGAACAGTTATAAGTAGTCTTTTTAAAGAAAAAGAAATCTTTTACGATTATGATCATAGTTTGAAAGTTTTTCGGGCGTAATTAGAGATAGGGTAATAATATAAGTATTGTTTTTGTCGACAAAATTGTTAACCTAGTTATTAAATTAATTAAATAGCTAGCTAATAGTAGTGTTCTTGAAACTTTGCTATATATAAAGTAAAAAAATAACGGTTTCAACATATTCATGCACACAATAGTACGTGCTTAATAATAAATAAATAAAAATGAATTATGGTCCCAAATCTATATCTATATATCTATATAAAAAAGAGTTTAAAAAAGCTGACATGTGATTAACACCTTAATTATTGCAAATTGTGCTATGTGAAAAATCCACTTGTCTATTCCTTTATGATCTTGAATAATTTTATTCATAAGTTAACAAAATTTGAATTTACAAGTGGAAAAGGCGTATATAATCAAAATGGGTGTACTCCATCCCTTTTAACAAACCTTATCTCCACCATTTTTAACAAACACATGTAACTTCCATTTTAAAGAGGATACGATCTGTATCAAATAGTTTTTTAAAGAGGTGTTATTTTGATGTTGAGTAAATATGGTGCCTTTGCAAGCAAACATATTTGTATGTTGTATTTGTGGTTTGGAATGGTTGATCACACAAAGAGTTTAGTATTACAAATTAGTAACATTAATTGTTTTTAGATAAATTTTTTATGAGATACTTTATTATACGACTTACAATACAAATTTATTTGTAAGTCAAACCAAAATTCACATAGAAGATAAAAGTTATATCTATATGTAACTAATTTAGAAATAGTTTTTGAGAAGTCGTGCAAAAAAACGGGCTCAAAGCTTAGTAGGGGACATAAACACTTAATAGTTATCTTTATTTTATTTTATTTTATTTTTAAAGTAAAACTATTTTTGTTTTGTTCTGTTGTTGTTGTTAGAGGAAACCTCCCTAGCAACAACCACTTTAGATACCAGTAGCGAGTAAAACCTCTAGGTGACGAGCCCCCCGAGCGACGATACATGTAACCGAATAAAATGCGCACATTGTCGCCCCTCCAGTCAAGAGCCTAGTAAATTTAAAACCTTATAACCAACAAATTCTAGAAAGTCTCATGAAATAACCCAACAAAATTGATAATTTAGGTTATTGATAGACTTTTATAGGTTATTGAAAGATAATTTAGATGTTGTTAGAATGCATGCGGGACACCAGTGTAATTAGACAATAGTGATTGAATTGATTAACTAGCTAAAGCAATTGTGAGGTTAAGGAGTGACGCTTGATTAACCTGAAATCGAATCATAGTTTTGAGTAACCGATTGATTGTGTTTTTGATTTGCGTGCGGGAAACCAACGTTAGTTGATTATACATTCATGATAATAGTAGTTTAGGTGCGGGAAACCAGCCTAGATTGTTAATAGGTGGATTGATTAGTGAACTAGGTTAGCGATAATTACACTTAGGGATCTAGTTAAGACATTGTGAGAATCGGTGGATAATTGCGATATCAACATAAAATCAGTTAATATAATGGTTATAATCAAAGCAATTCAGATCCTAGGGATTTAACTCTAAGTGGATACCTTTTTCCCATTGAGTTCTTGTTTTCTTACTTTTTACGTTATTTAGTTTAAAAATCCCAACTCCCCAATTTAATTAGGATAATTATTAGTATAAAATTTTTAATCACACTTGCTCCCTATGGAACGATCTGATCAATTTACTTACTAGCTACTGCACGATCAGGTGTTTAGTTTCCTGTTTTGTGTAAAGTTTTTTAGTCAATTTGTTTAGTATTTTATAAGTTCGATTTTGCACATCAACTTTTTGGCGCCGCTGCCGGAGAGTGGTGCTTGGTTAGGAAGTTTTGTTACTTTTACTTATTCGATCCTTTCATGGGAACTTGTTTTTGTGAAAGTTACTTTTTCTTATTTTTGATTTGTTTTACGCGCTCGTTTATTGTGGTGTGATCGCAGGTTATGTGAAACTGAACTTTGGAACCGTCTAGAGTTTTTCACACACCCAACACGGTTAAAGAAGAGTAGTCGATCTTAGAGGGTTTTGTTGCATTACCCTATTATATCTCAGATTCGGAATTTGTTAAAGAGGAACTAGTAATGGTGAAAGATCAACCGATGTGGAGTGTTAGGTAGACAGCACCACCAGCACTTCCATCTCCCATCCGAAGACCAGATATCACGGCTGAGAACTTTGAGATCAAACCTCAATTTATTCGTATGGTACGGGAGAATATGTTTGATGGAAAAACAGGTAATGTGTTCGAACATTTAGAACAGTTTGATGAGTTGTTTGGGTTGTATAAGAATAAAGATGTAAGCGATGATGCATTTAAATTGAGACTTTTCCCTTATTCTCTAATGGGGGACGCAAAAGATTGGTTGACATCTCAACCATCTAATTCTATCACCACCTATGCGGGACTTTGCCACAATTTTATGAATCGATATTTTCTGCCAGTAAGGTTGCAAGGTTGAGAGTTGAGATCAACTCATTTGTTCAGAAATTTTATGAGTCTTTAAATGATGCATGGAACAGGTTGTAGAAGATGTTATGTGATTTTCTGCAACACCGTTAGATGTTGGTTTAATTGTGCAAATATTTTATCAGGGTATCGATGAGCACACACGAGGTATCTTAGACTCTTCAGCTGGAGGAGTGTTTCTTTATAAGATGCTAAAGCAAGCTTATCATCTTTTAGAGGATATGTCCCAACACACTTCTGAGTGGTCATCAAGCAGAAATTTTCCAATGAAGAAGACAGTTTCTAGTGTGTATGATGAAGATGATGGTAGTGGTATGACATTGGCATCTTTGTCTAATCAGATAAAGACTTTTGGTATAGAGTTCAAAAAGTTGAACAAAACTATGGTTGCGATGCAAGTAGGTTGTGAACGTTGTAACGGGCCTCATTTGAGAAAAGATTGTGATATTAATGATAGGCCGATGATTTCTCAGGTTAATTACGTAGGCAATCAGTTTTCAGGAGGTAGTGTGGGTTATCAGAGAAATTAACCACCGGGGTTCTACAATAGAAATCAGCAAAACTACCAACAACCACTTTATCAGACTCAATATCAGCAGAATAACCAGCAGAGTGAGAAGTCTAGTATAGAGGATTTAATCAGAGGATACATGGTTAAAAATGAAGAGAAGAAGATATGATGAAATAGCAAATGCAGAATCAGCAGTCTTCGATTCAGATTCTTGAAAGGGAATTGGGTAGGATTAGTCAGTTGTTATCGGAGAGGCCACCGGGTACTCTTACATCTAATACCCAATTCAACCCCAATTATAGTTCTTCAGGAAGCCAGAATCAATTCGGAAATTCTAGTTCTTCTCAGGTTTCATGGAAGAAAAAGGAGCCTCAGTTTTCTAACTATCAGAATGTGAATGCAATCTCTGTTTGTGAAGATGCTGATGAGTTTGATGATATTGGTGCTCGTACGTTGTCTACTGAGTATGGTGAAGTTGTGATTTTCAATTTGTCCGACATGGCGGATTATACACCGTATCACATTGATGAGGTCAAGACGATGGAAAGTGTTCAGAGCATAACATCACGTTATGAAAAGGGAATTAGAGTTAGTGACATAACACCCGGATATGGTAACTATTTGATGACTTTGATATCAGGTGCTTCTTCCCATTCGAGTTTGAACAAGCTTGACGTAAAGGAGGATACTGATGAGTCGTTTGGTTTGAGAGTGAAGGATTTTGTGAAGAAGTTTGAAAAGAAAGTGGAAGCTGAGGTGAAACCGTCACCTAAAGTTTACAAGCCACCTATTTCATATCCACAAGTTATACGGCTTGAGAAACCAAAGGAGCAATTTTGTAAGCCTGTGAAAACTAATGATATTTGTGTAAATGTTCCTTTAGTTGATGTTATTGCATGTATGCCCAATTATGTGAAATTTTTAAAGGGGTTGATGGCTAGAAAGGGAGAACATGAGCAGACATCCTCCGCGTTACTTGAAGCAGAATTAACTGCTCATGTGAAGAAGAGTGAGTTTCCACCGAAGTTAGGTGATCCCGGGCCATTCATTGTGCCTTGTAGGGTGGAAGGTTCGGAGTTATTTAGAGCTTTAACAGATTCATGTGCAAGTATAAAATTAATGCCTTATTCTATCTACTCACGTTTGAATTTAGGATAACTTAAGGTAACTACTACATGTGTTAGATTGTTTAACCAGTCGTTTAATAGACCCACATGGATTGCTGAAAACTTGGATGTTAGAACTGGTGATTTAGAATTTTCTGTGAACTTTGTAGTTGTTGATATGATTGAGTATAAGGTTGTAACGCTTATTCTAGGTAGGCCATTTTTAGTAACTGTAGGTGCATTGACTGATTAAAGAATTGAGAAATTGACTTTGAGTGAGAGAAGTAAAAGCTTAATTTTTAGACTACATTTTCTGTTAAGCTACCATCTACACCCATAGGTTCCGTGAATGTGGTAATTAGTGTTTAAACCTTTAAGGATAAAACTGGAGCTATTAAATCAAATAAGTGTGGGGGAAAGGTAGGGGAGAAACTCATAGGGAAATCGGATGATGAAATTATTGAAAAGTCTATGAGAAAATTGTATGGTAGAGTTCGTAATGCTAAGTCTGAAAAGAATGAGCATGTGAGGGATAGATTAGTGTCAAACCTTTCTAGGAAGGAAAGGGGAAAGTTAAAGGATTTGTATGGGGAGTCGAAGGTTGCTGACAGTTGGTTGTTGACTGCAATTGGATTTAGTTCTAATAGTGGTGATTTTATGGTTTGAAGAAATATAGAACCTACTACCATCTGGGCATTAGCTGAGGAGAAGACCGAGTCTAGTGCAAGACTCGTTAATTAACTTGCACATATCGTTGTAAAGTTTTGTACATTTGTTTTCTTCTTGAAAATTTTGATAAAAACCTAAATATTTTAAAATTTCAAAAATCCAAAAATATTTTTCTTTTTTTGTTTTGTTTCTTGTGTAGTCATTTGCAGGTACATTGGTGTTAAAAAATGTGGTGGCAATCAAGGAATGGCCGTCAGTGCAGAGCCATCTATCACTCTGTTTCCCGATTCTTATGCTCTACATCCGGCTTATATATACTCCCATTACTCTATTGTCTACTCGAATTGATATATGATCTATCCGATTTCACGTAATGATGACATTACATGATCTTAAGTGTGGGGGACAGATATAAATTCTCTCAGATGTAATACACTTGGCTTTATGTCTTATTTTGGATTATAATTTTTGAAGAATTTAAAAGCTAAGTGGTAACTGTTTTTATTGAGCATATGTTATCACTATTGTGAATTGAATTATGTAGGTACCTCAATGAAATTTGGTTTTTGTGTGTGTGTAAAGTAAAGTCTTCCGAGTTAAAAGTTGTTCCATTTTAAAACTTGGAAGTAAAGTCTTTCAAGTTTCATTCTACTTGATATAGCATCTTCCTAAACTATATCATTTCATACTAACATCTTTTTAAGATGTAAAGGTATTGTGGGAAGAGAAAGTCTTGAACTTTCAAGCCGAATTAGCTTGGTAGGTTAAATCCGGCCGCTGTCCAGTGCATGACTAATTACAGTGTAAAGCTGGAGCAAGATTCATACCGCGTGATAGCTTAGTATTTTTAGTTGTAACCCCTATTTGAGTTCATCTACTTTGGTGGATGACTATTGTATACATTGTCATGAATACGGTTATACCGTAAAAGAGAGCCTTTTTAGGGCCAGAGCTAAAAAACGAGAGCTACTTGGGGCCTAATCTAAGAAACTGTTATTCTCATTATAAGTCAAGGGAGACTTAAATTTCATGACCCTCCTTCATTTGTGCACCCTGCTCTAGAGTCATCAGGGTGGTCCTTGGTACACTTGATGAGTGTCGTTGTCCTGAACACGAGGAAAATCATTTTGGCACACCCACCTTTCACCTAAGTTTCATCCGTTGAAGCTCTTTGGTAATTCTTTGATTTCACGATAACACCTCTAGTTTAATAGCTAAAGTGTAATATGTAATTTGTACCTGGTTCTTTTGTCATGTGTTACATTTGGTGATTTTTCGAGCTTGTGATGATATATACACTTTGAAGAACTTGAAGACTTGAACCTTGCAATTTTATATGATTATTGAAGATTAGACATATTGGTTATATCTGTTCATAGTGTTAATATTGGTGTATCTAGGTTCGATGGTTGTTGAAGACATGTCTCGGGTATGTTGGTTCTTAATTTGTTCATATTGTTTGATTCTGGGCTTACTTGAGGACAAGCAAGGTTAAAATGTGGGGTAATTTGATATCGCCTCATTTATGCATTGATAACGCCCAAATTATACATTATTTTACAAGTAATTTAAGGCGTTATCTTGGTATTTAAACAACGTTTCTAATCCTTTTATATTTAAAAGTTAATAATTCTTATATGAAGATATTTGATGTGTTTGTTTAGTAAATGTGATTAAACAAGACAAAAACAGGATAAAGTAGGATAAAGCATAAAATCATTTGGAGTCGCCGGCTGGGAGAAACCACATTCGCCGGTTAGAGTCCATATTCCTGAAACTTCCAGAAATTAAGCCAGAAATCGAAGAACTTGGAGCCCAAGAAAAATAAAAGAGAGCTGTCAGCTGGATCATCTAGAACCACCGGCTGGTGAAGCAGTTTCTTGTACGTAAAGCCCAAGTCAGAGATAAATAAGGAAACGAATCTCTTGAGCTTGAAGAACAAGTTACACGCGTAAAAAATACCTAACCGACATATTTAGCCGTCGTCTAGATCAATCGTAGCCGCCGGCTAGGCTGTAATTTGGATTCCTATAAAATAGATGTCAAATTCTGCCATTTTTCAATGTACATTCAGTTTTAGGGTTTAGCTACGAAAAGTTATGAATTATTTAGGGTTTTAGTCTTTATTTCAAGTTGTAATCATCATCTTTTCAATACATTTCAAGTTTATTTCACTCAGTTAAGGTACTTTTACTTTTCTATTCTCGTTTCTCTTTAATTATGTTTCAATTATTGTTCTTTTGTTTCTGTTCATCTACCATTGTGAACTAAACATCCATAGTGGTTACTGGGACGAAAACTACAAATTATGTGGGATTTAAGATGAAGTTGTAGGCTGAGTTAATCTTAGCCACCGGCTGGATTACTCAAAGTCGCCGCCTTCATGCTTCAATTTGTACGGTTGTCGGTTTTTCCAGAACTGTATAATTATGTTTTTGTGATTGCTGTTTTATCTATTTATTGCTTCCATGTTCTAGATCTTTATTTGTATGCATAATGATTAGGTAATAAGAACTAGGATTAACTAGTAATTAATTTTAAGTATTCTTTTACTCGATTCATCTAACTTTTGAGATTAATCATATCAATAAAGTATTTAAATTGCATGAAGTTAAGCTAAAGATCATGTGTAGTAATGAATCGGATAAATAATAATTATGCTCATATAATAAACTCACTGTTGTTTGGCTTAGTCGAAGAACCCTTCATTACGTGAATTCAATTGTCAATTGCATGAAAACTTAGTAAAAAGATTGATTAGTAGCTAGTAACTTTATTTGATCCGAGCTTATCTATTTGTCAGCCTGATTGAATGTTGCCTTAGTTCACACCACAAGATTAGGAATACATTTATCATGTAATTATTTGAATACTATAAGTTAGGATATTAACTTTGAACACCCACTTAGTTTATATATGCTTTAAGCCCTACTTTGTGAACTTTATGCGATAATTAGCTTAACCTTTTATAGATAAAAATGGTTTATATGACGACCCTCAATGTAACATTCCGTTTTCCCGTACATATTTAAAGGTACAAACTAAATTATTAGCACGATTATACATGTTCGTTTATGTGATTAAATGAGCCAAAGTGTTAGTTTATGAGTAAATGTATAATTATATATATATATATATATATATATATATATATATATATATATATATATATATATATATATATATATATATATATATATATATATATATATATATATATATATATATATACGTGAATACGTGCGTATGAGTATAGATATAATGCGTCGTGATGGAGTTGAGTCGTGCGAGACTTAAGGTTGAAGCTTAGGCGTGCATAGGAAGTGTGAATGAGGTGTGCTAGTTGTTTGAACCATCGTTTTGTGTTAAATGGTCGAAGTGACCAGGCTCAGGCAAACGTCGCGCCGCGACGGGCGGGACCGCGCTGTGACAAAAAAAGCAAACCTGGATCAGAGATTGGGTTAAGAAGGGCCTATTTTCCCTTTATGTGTCGCGCCGCGGCGACTAAGGCCGCGCCGCGACAGTTCTGCTGAACTGGTGTCGGACTTAGCTCAATTTAAGGGATTTTAAGGGGTAAAATGGTAAATTGACATGTGGATCTGATGGGAGCATTAACTCTCCACCACATATCCATTTAATTCATTTCTTTTTCTCTTTTCTCTCCATTTTCTCTCCCAAAACTTAAAACCCATTTGGATTAAAAGTGAGATTTGAGAGTGAAGGATTGAGGGTTGATCTTTGGAGCAAGAATTAAAGTTGTTCCTTGTGTCTCTAGCTACGCGTTGATAGTCTCGGTAAGTTCTAACTCTAAGTTTGGAGTTTTAAATGGTTAATGGCTAGGGTTTTGGTTACTAGAGATTTGTAAGACCCATTTGGTGGTAAAATGGGTGAGTTTGGGTTATGTTGTTGTAATGAAACCCTAAAAGCCACAATCTAGGGTTTTGGCCTTGTGATTTGAGGTTATAAGTGTCAATTGGTGTTGTTAGTCACTAATGCACTTTAAGATTTATGAAAGAAGTGTTAATGGGTAGGTTTGACTTGATTGTGAGTTTAAGTAAAATAAAATGGGTCAAAATGTACTAGTTGACCTAATTAGATGAAATGGGTATGGATTACCCTAAGTTTTGTGTTAATTGAAGTTAATAGACTTTAATTCACTAGTCTTAATGATTAAAGTCGAGTCTTGGCCATTTATGGGCGGTTGTGAGTAGTTGAGTCATTTAATGCAACTTGGGTCATTAAATGCTCAAGTGAGAGTATTGTGGTTAATCCCACTAGTTGTGAAATTGAATGTGCACTTAATGATTTAGGTACATTGCGTTGAAGCTCGGAAGTGCTAAATCATCATCCTTGTGACAAGGTGAGTGGAATAATTATGCGTTCATGTATATGGCGTGTTTATTTGTGAATGTTATGGTATGAACCACGTGCCGGTAGTGCCATAACATGTGTGAGATAGGATGTGAACCACGAGCCGGTAGCATCGAGTGTGAACCACGAGCCGGTAGCACTATAAAATAAGATGTGAACCACGAGCCGGTAGCATCGAGTGTGAACCACGAGCCGGTAGCACTATAAAAGAGTATGACTCAAGCGTATGGTGTGAACCACGAGCCGGTAGCACCATAGCGTAATTGGTTCACCATATTGAGATTGCTATTTTTTTAGCATATAATATATATTGAGTTGAGTATATGCTAATGAAGCGGTGTGATAATGTACGACTTGTTAGTGTTACGGGTATGTTGACATGCTATTTGAGTTACAGGTTCGTATGAGGTATTTGATAATGTGATTGAAAATGGATAGGTTATATATATGTATGTATAATCGTTGCACTCACTAAGCATTGCTTACCCTCTCGTTGTTTATCATTTTATAGGTTCCGGCATGGACAAGGGTAAGGGCATACGGTTGGATTAGTTGTCTCCCGTTTATGTTGACAGGGGGTGATTTTGGCATAGCTTTTGAAGTTTGGCCTAACGTTTTGGGTAGTTTAGCCCTAAACTGTGCTCGAGTGTCGTTTGAATTATAAAATATCATTGTAGTGGGTCAAACTTGTATAAAACTTAATTAATGGCCTTCGTGCCTTTTGTAAACATTTAAATTGATGTACGTTTAAATGGAACTTGTGGAATGGTTTACATATTTAATTGGCGCGTAAATGTGTATTAAAAAAAAAAATTATCGTATGGAATACGGGTTGGGTTGTTTCAAGTGGTATCAGAGCCTGGTATAAGGGATTTAGGGTACTCGAGATAGGTGCTTAGACTTAGACTTGATTGTGTGAGTGCTTTATGCGGGACTTGTAGGACTTTGGGTCTAATCGGGAATTGTTAGTGCTTTGGTTTATGTGAGCTAACCTTGTGCTAATTGTTTTGTGTTGTGTTTAGAAATCATCAAGCAAGACGGACGTTGTACTAGCAAGTTAATGCGACGTGCTCGCGTAACAATGATTAGCTACCATTGTTACGGGTTCAAATCGTGTCAAACGAGCGATGTACTACGATTGTTGAGCAAGATGGGGTAGTGTGGTGTATATGTATATACATATGTGTTAAGTCCTTTCGTTTGTTGCTTAATTTACTTCGTTTTATAGAATGAAGATGAGAAATGGACACGACACCAATGACGGAAGTACGAGTGAGGATGTTGAACTCACGGTCAAGGTTGAGGCCATCTTTAAAGGGCTAAAGAAGGATTTTCTTGACGATGTCCGAAAGGTCTTCCAAGAGTCGGTCGATGGACAAGTGACCGAATTGATCAACGATCGAATGAAAGCCGCAATAGAGGAGGCTTTAGAAGCTAGAAACATTTATCCTCGAGGCGAAGGGGGTGAAGGTAATGGTGGGGGTGGAAGGCGGGACTTCCACTACAAAAATTTCAAGGATACTCAACCTCCGATGTTTAATGGGGTGAGGGATCTATTGAAAAGCACTTGTTGGATTTCCTATATCGAGGGAGCTTTCCGTACCGCGGAATGTCCTCCCGATAAGAAGACGAGGTATGGGTTTAGCATGTTACGTGAAGAAGGCAAGTTGTGGTGGGACGATAAAATCAATTTGTATGGTGAAGAGCAATGTATGAGCTTGACATGGGAGGAGTTTAAGAAGGAATTCTTCCAAGAATACCGAACTTCTTCTGACCTTGATAGAATCCAGGACGAGTTGCATCATTTGCAACAAGGTTCGATGGACTTGGTTACTCTCAAGTCTACCTTTTTGGCAAAGACTCGCTTTTGCCCGGAATATGTTGGTGACGATCACAAATTAATGAAAGATTTCTACCGTACTTTAAATGATGAGTTGAAGGGTAAGATTAGTCGGGGTATGGCTAAGTCTTTTGAGGAGTTGTTTGAGTTGGCTCGGGGTTTTGAGCCAGAGGTTCCAAGGAAAAGCGATTTCACTTTTTCTAAAAGAAAGTTTGAAGGTTCGAGTCATTCGAACTTTTCCAATAAAAAGAACAAGAAAGGCTCCGAAAGCATTAATAGTGTGAAGAAGGGTGTTTACGGGGGTTTTGGGGCCCACATGTTATAATTGTAATCAAAGAGGACACATGGCCCGTGACTGCACCAAGGCGTCGACCAAAATTACTTGTATTAATTGCAACAAAGAAGGACACCGAAAGTCAGAGTGTCCCGATTTGAACAACGATAATGTTAAAAGGCTAGAGAAGGCGGCGGGTACGGCTCGAGGGCGAAACTATTTGATGACTAACGATGAAGCCAAGCAATCCAACGAAGTTGTCTCAGGTACTTTCTTGGTTAATTCCAATCCGGCAAGGATTCTTTTTGATAGCGGTGCAAATTTGTCGTTTGTGTCTCCAAACTTTGTGCCTAAACTTGATAGACCGTTAGCTAAGTTAAGTCGTCCGGTAGAAGTCGAAATAGCGGACGGCAAGACGGTGCTAGTGGTTGATGTGTGTATGAATTGTGACGTTGTTTTTGGTGCCGAAAACTTTAAAATTGATCTCATCCCAATGACTTTGGGCGACTTTGATATCGTTGTTGGTATGGATTGGCTCGATCGAAATAGAGCCGATATTGCATGCCATGAGAAACTTATCCGTGTGAAGACCCCAAGTGGGGGAGAGTTAATTATTCACGGTGATAAACGAAGAAGACTTGTGCCGATATGTTCTTTTGCACGGGCACGTCGTTTTCTTGTTAGTGGTGGCATGGCTTTTCTTGCCCATGTTATTGATACTCGTGATGAGCCACCACCTATTCGTGAAATTCCGATGGTTAGTGAATTCGAAGACGTTTTTCCGGACGAGTTACCGGGTGTTCCGGCGGAAAGACAAGTTGAATTTCGCATTGAGTTGGTTTCGGGAGCTACTCCCATTGCTAAAACTCCTTATCGTTTAGCACCAACGGAAATGCAAGAGTTGTTAAATCAAACCCAAGAGTTGCTTGAGAAGGGTTTTATTCGACCGAGTGCTTCGCCGTGGGGCGCACCGGTTTTATTCGTGAAAAAGAAGGATGGTAGTATGCGGATGTGCATCGACTACATGGAGTTGAATAAAGTGACAATCAAGAATCGTTATTCACTGCCCAGGATTGACGATTTGTTTGATCAACTCCAAGGTGCGACGTATTTCTCTAAGATTGACCTACGGTCCGGCTATCACCAAATGCGGGTCCGTGAGGAAGATATTGAGAAAACGGCTTTTCGAATGTGTTATGGGCATTTTGAGTTTGTAGTTATGCCTTTTGGTCTTACGAATGCACCGGCGGCATTCATGGATCTTATGAACCGAGTGTGCCAACCTATGTTGGACAAGTCGGTGATTGTGTTCATTGACGACATACTAGTCTACTCGAAAAGTATGAACGAGCATGAACGTCATTTGCGTGAAGTATTGAAGACGTTACGAAGGGAGAAGTTGTATGCTAAGTTCTCCAAATGTGAATTTTGGCTAAGAGAAGTTCAATTCCTTGGCCACATTGTGAACAAAGGCGGCATTCAAGTAGATCCGGGGAAGATAGAGACGGTGAAGAGTTAGAGACAACCGACTACTCCTACGGAGGTCCGAAGTTTTCTCGGATTGGCCGGTTATTATCGTCGGTTTATCCAAGACTTTTCTAAAATCACTTCTTCATTGACGAAGTTGACAAGGAAGAACGCGAGATTTAATTGGGAGAATGAGCAAGAAATTGCTTTTCAATTGCTAAAAGAGAAGTTGTGTCAAGCACCGGTGTTAGTGTTGCCGGAAGGAGTGGAAGACATGACGGTTTATTGTGATGCTTCGTTAAATGGACTCGGGTGTGTTCTAATGCAAAGAGGTAAAGTCATCGCTTATGCCTCTTGACAATTAAAGGAACACGAGACGAGATATCCGACTCATGATCTTGAGTTGGCGGCGGTTGTGCATGCGTTGAAAATTTGGCACCATTACTTGTATGGTGTCAAGTGTACAATTTATTCGGATCATAAGAGTTTGAAACATCTCTTTAATCAACGAGATTTGAATTATCGTCAACGTAGGTGGATGGATGTAGTAAAAGACTATGATTGTGAGATACTTTATCATCCGGGCAAGGCGAATGTGGTCACAGATGCGTTAAGTCGAAAGAGTCATCACCCGACGTTACGATTGGCATTGTTACGTATGATTATTACTAACAATTTTCTTGAAAAACTCGGTGTGATTCAAATAGAGGCTTACGTTCACAACAAGCATGCGGAGCGAATTGTAGGACAATCGGAGTTCATTACTATGGGCTCGCGTGGTTTGTTGTCTTTTCAAGGAAGAGTGTGGGTGCCTAAGATGGGTGATTACCGACAAGTGCTACTCGATGAAGCACATAAGTCAAAGTATTCCAATCATCCGGGCGCGACGAAAATGTATCTTGATTTAAGGAAAGATTATTGGTGGCCGGGCATGAAACGTGATGTTGTGAAGTATGTTGAGCAATGCGTCACGTGTTTGCAAGTTAAGGCCGAGCACCAAAAGCCGTATGGTAAGTTACAACTGTTAGAAATCCCAAAATGGAAATGGGAGCACATTACCATGGATTTCATCACAAAGTTACCTAAAACGGCGAGAACCCAATTTGATTCGATTTGGGTTATAGTAGATCGATTGACGAAAAGCGCTTTGTTTCTTCCCATTAAGGAAGCGATATCGTCGGAGACTTTGGCTAAGTTGTTTATCAAGGAAGTCATCTCTCGACACGGTGTTCCTATATCTATTATTTCGGATCGAGATACTCGTTTTACATCTCGGTTTTGGGAAAAGTTTCATGAAGATATGGGTACACAATTGAAGTTGAGCACGGCGTATCATCCTCAAACGGACGGTCAAACCGAACGTATGAATCAAACCTTGGAAGATATGTTACGAGCGTGCATTATTGATTTTGGTGGTAGTTGGGACGAGCACTTACCTTTGGTGGAATTCTCGTACAATAATAGTTATCATACTAGTATTGGGATGCCACCTTATGAGATGCTTTATGGGCGTAGGTGTCGAACCTTGATTTGTTGGGGTGAAGTAGGACAAAAGGAAATCGGGAGTACCGATTTGGTCTTAGAGACGAATAGTAAAATTGATGTGATTCGAGAGCATTTGAAAAAGGCTCAAGATAGGCAAAAGTCGTATGCCGACAAACGTAGACGAACGATCGAATTTCAAGAAGGTGACATGGTGATGCTTAAGGTTTCGCCATGGAAAGGTATTATTCGATTCCAGAAACGAGGAAAGTTAGCTCCTCGGTTTATTGGACCATTTAAGGTTTTAGCTCGTGTTGGTGAAGTCGCGTATCGTTTGGAATTACCCGAAGAGCTTGCGGGGATCCATAACACATTTCATGTTTCCCATCTCCGTAAGTGTCTTGCGGATGATTCATCTTGGGTTCCATTAGACGAGATCGAGCTAAACAATAAGTTAGAATATATTGAGGAACCGATTGCCATACTTGATGAGAAGGTCAAAAGGTTGAGACATAAAGAGGTTAGGACTTTTAAAGTTCAATGGCGTCGTAGTAAGGGTTCCGAGTTTACTTGGGAGCCCGAAGAGTTTGTGTTGGTTTATCTTCCTTCTTGTCATGCGGCATGGATCGCGAGGACGCGCTCCGATTCAAGTGGGGGAGAGTTGTAACATCCCGTTTTTCCGTACATATTTAAAGGTACAAACTAAATTATTAGCACGATTATACATGTTCGTTTATGTGATTAAATGAGCCAAAGTGTTAGTTTATGAGTAAATGTATAATTATATGTATATATATACGTGAATGCGTGCGCATGAGTAAAGATATAATGCGCCGCGATGGAGTTGAGTCGTGCGAGACTTAAGGTTGAAGCTTAGGCGTGCATAGGAAGTGTGAATGAGGTGTGCTAGTTGTTTGAACCATCATTTTGTGTTAAATGGTCGAAGTGACCAGGCTCAAGCAAACGCCGCGCCGAGACGGTCGGGACCGCGCCACGACAAACAAAGCAAACCTGGATCAGAGATTGGGTTAAGAAGGGCCTATTTTCCCTTTATGTGTCACGCCGCGACGACTAAGGCCGCGCCGCGACAGTTCTGCTGAACTGGTGTCGGACTTAGCTCAATTTAAGGGATTTTAAGGGGCAAAATGGTAAATTGACATGTGGATCTGATGGGAGCATTAACTCTCCACCACATATCAATTTAATTCATTTCTTTTTCTCTTTTCTCTCCATTTTCTCTCCCAAAACTTAAAACCCATTTGGATTAAAAGTGAGATTTGAGAGTGAAGGATTGAGGGTTGATCTTTGGAGCAAGAATTAAAGTTGTTCCTTGTGTCTCTTGCTACGCGTTGATAGTCTCGGTAAGTTTTAACTCTAAGTTTTGAGTTTTAATTGGTTAATGGTTAGGGTTTTGGTTACTAGAGATTTGTAAGACCCATTTGGTGGTAAATGGGTGAGTTTGGGTTATGTTGTTGTAATGAAACCCTAAAAGCCACAATCTAGGGTTTTGGCCTTGTGATTTGAGGTTATAAGTGTCAATTGGTGTTGTTAGTCACTAATGCACTTTATGATTTATGAAAGAAGTGTTAATGGGTAGGTTTGACTTGATTGTGAGTTTAAGTAAAATAAAATGGGTCAAAATGTACTAGTTGACCTAATTAGATGAAATGGGTATGGATTACCCTAAGTTTTGTGTTAATTGAAGTTAATAGACTTTAATTCACTAGTCTTAATGATTAAAGTCGAGTCTTGGCCATTTATGGGCTGTTGTGAGTAGTTGAGTCATTTAATGCAACTTGGGTCATTAAATGCTCAAGTGGGAGTATTGTGGTTAATCCCACTAGTTGTGAAATTGAATGTGCACTTAATGATTTAGGTACATTGCGTTGAAGCTCAAAAGTGCTAAATCATCATCCTTGTGACAAGGTGAGTGGAATAATTATGCGTTCATGTATATGGCATGTTTATTTGTAAATGTAATGGTATGAACCACGTGCCGGTAGTGCCATAACATGTGTGAGATAGGATGTGAACCACAAGCCGATAGCATCGAGTGTGAACCACGAGCCGGTAGCACTATAAAATAAGATGTGAACCACGAGCCGGTAGCATCGAGTGTGAACTACGAGCCGGTAGCACTATAAAAGAGTATGACTCAAGCGTATGGTGTGAACCACGAGCCGGTAGCACCATAGCGTTATTGGTTAACCATATTGAGATTGTTGTTTTGTTTAGCATATAATATATATTGAGTTGAGTATATGCTAATGAAGCGGTGTGATAATGTACGACTTGTTAGTGTTACGGGTATGTTGACATGCTATTTGAGTTACAGGTTCGTATGAGGTATTTGATAATGTGATTGCAAATGGATAGGTTATATATATGTATGTATAATTGTTGCACTCACTAAGCATTGCTTACCCTCTCGTTGTTGGACAAGGGTAAGGGCATACGGTTGGATTAGTTGTCTCCCGTTTATGTTGACAGGGGGTGCTTTTGGCATAGCTTTTGAAGTTTGGCCTAACGTTTTGGGTAGTTTAGCCCCAAACCGTGCTCGAGTGTCGTTTGGATTATAAACTATCATTGTAGTGGGTCAAACTTGTATAAAACTTAATTAATGGCCTTCGTGCCTTTTGTAAATATTTAAATTGATGTACGTTTAAATGGAACTTGTGGAATGGTTTACATATTTAATTGGCGCGTAAATGTGTATTAAAAAAAAAATTATCGTATGGAATACGGGTTGGGTTGTTTCACTCAATTTTTCCATTCTGTTGATACTGTTCTACTATTAGGATTTTTTGTAATCATAAACTTTATTTAACAATACTTTGATTATAAAGTAATTTTTGATCAATATTTCCTGTTAATATAAGTTTATGTATTTGTGTGATATTTTTATTATATAAACTATATGTAATATTAAATGGTGACAATTTATAAATTAAAAACTAATAAGAACTAAGTAAATATTAATAAAAGACATGAATAAAATGTAAATGATTAAATAAAATGTAATTTAAATAAAATGTAACTTTAATAAAAAATATATATAAAATATATAAATAAATACATAACAATATATATATATATATATATATATATATATATATATATATATATATATATATATATATATATATATTAAATCGGCTAAAAAAATAAAGAAAATAAACTTGATCTTTAAGCTAGTCACAAGTCCTAATCCACCTCTAATACTTGCATCCTAATCTAGTTCTTGATCACCAAGTTTCCTAAAATCCTAACTTGATCATAACTCTTGTAAGTCATCTATAAAAGGCTTCATGATTTCCCAAATTTAGCATCACAAAATAAATCACAAACCCTCTCTTTTTGCTGCTCTAGTTGACACAATACACCAGCCTTTTCCCTCTTTTTTTAGTCGACACATCTGTAGCTTCATCTCATACCATCGACTTCCAAACAGCAGCCTTTTTCGCCATTGTTGCTGTTGTAAAAGACCTGCAATCAACACCACAACAGCCCCATTATTCTATTTCTGCGTGATCAAACAGCCCATCATCAGACTCTTGTTGCTGCATTTTTCTTCTTGTTTTCCTGCTGGTTGCGTGACAAAAGAGACCCAAGAAACCCATCTGTTTTGGGTCGAAATTGCTGCTGGTTCCTGTTTCTGTTTCAGTCCACGTTCATCATCATCTTCTTGATCTTAATCCTTTAAGGTATATCTAGAACCCTAATGTTAATTATACTTATAAATTTGTTATAGTTATTATGTTTTAGGTTATGGAGGATGCATGAATATTTATAAAGAGATAAAGCTATGTTAAGTATTATGAATAAGATTATGAACATAAATGAAGTTTAGAGTTAATAAGATGAATAATTATTATGAGTATGATCATGGATATAGTATATGAAGATAATAATTATAACAAGAGATTATGAATAAGGGTTACAAGTTGATTAATAAGATTTTTAAATTAAAAAGTATTATGTTTAATAAGAATGATTATAATGAATAAGATTAAAGAATTAGGAAAGATTAATGATGAATAATAAGATTGTAAAATTAAAAGTATTAGGTTAAGTTATGAACTAGTTAATGATTAATAAGTTATTAGGTTATAATTAATAAAAGGTTATGAGATAAATTAGAAAATATTTAGTAAATAAAAGTTATGATTTTATGTGCACGAGTTTCGATTAGTAAGTAGTAATGATAATGATACACATGTATGCGTGCATACATACGTACGTACGTATGTACATGTATACATTGTAGATATATGTGTGTGTGTGTATATGCAAATATATACATACGTGTATATGTATGTATGTATGTATATATATATATATATATATATATATATATATATATATATATATGTATGTATGTATATGTACGTGTGTATATGTATGAGTGTGTATATGTATTATGTATATGTGACAATCGCTCCAAATCCATATGGACGAATACGTCATTCATCGATTTCATAGCGAGGTATTTGACCTCTATATGATACGTTTTATAAACATTGCATTCTTTTAAAAAGGTATACCATAAATGAATACTTAAATCCAAGGTTTTCGACATCTGATGAGTTCTACATATAGACAATCACCGTAAATAATGGTTTACAATAATAATTCTGTTGACAATGCAGTCAAAATAGATACATGGTGATGATTTTTTGAATGCAACGTTTCCTTGAAAAATATGTCATGTAAGACTCCATGCACATAGCTTGTCTAACATATAAGCAAACAGCGGAAGACTTCTAAGTAACCTAAGAATAAACATGCTAACAAGTGTCAACACAAAGGTTGGTGAGTTCATAGTTTTAATGTTTTGCATAATCTGTACGTAAAGGTGGATCACAAGATTTCAGTTGTTTCATCCAGAAACGTTTATCAAAATATTCTACAAGATTGAGCACCCTGGTAACTAAACTTAACGAATATATAATTTATACCCTTTGTATAATCATCTTAATAATACACGCAAACCAACGTGTACGCTTCTCAAATAGCATACGTCCGTTAAAAGGCTAGCGCTCTAGCTCGGACGGGAATATCAAGCCCTATGGATCCATATACCACTATTCACGCCCACCAGTTCTTATAACCGGCAGTTACTAGTTACCAAAGCTAAGGGATTTTCGGTTCACACTCGGTGTAGAATTTAGCATGACCTTGTATCCATTGCGTTTAAAATAAAGTGCATGTATTCTCAGCCCAAAAATATATATTGCAAAAGCAATTAAAAATGGAGCAAATGAAACTCACCTTAGCAGCACATAAAGTCGTTCACCGAAATGTGACCGAAACTCGGAATACCAAATAACCGTAGATCTCAACCTAGAGAACATATGTTGGTTAATAAATATCTATCTAGCTAGGTCAGGTCATAGTGTATCACAATTCTAATGCTCGAGATCGACATACAAAAGTTATCCAAAGTCGTTTCAAAAAGTAACTTTTGACAATAGTTCAACAAAACGAGATGTGCCTTATATAAGGATTCATTTACTCGGCTGGTAATAATCAAAAATCTAATTTATCAATCTTACAAACAAGTTGTTTAAATATTAATTGTAGATTTAAAAGCAATTCCAATTAACATCAATCATAATTCAGTTGACCATATCTTTTAATTCGTTCATCGAAATTACGCGATTTCTAAATGAAAAGTTATTGATTTTTCGCCAGCTTTCCAAAAACATGCATATCATATACCTTTTATCAGTAATATATGTATTTAATTCGTGATTTATCATAACTATCTAACGACGAAATTTAGCATACAAGCATGCATAAACATATATACTTGAGCACTAGACATGTATACACTATTAATATATAAAAGATAAGATATGAATGCTCACGTATCAATATTGTGATTCAATATTGCAGGAAAGTACGTCGACACAACAGAGATGATAAACACTAGGTTTGACTTGCAAACAATACCCACGAATATTACCTATAACCTCCATAGCTATAACTCATAATTTCCTTAGCTCTATCCCGTTCGAAAAGCTTGTTTTGAAGTGACACGCTCATGACCTCGTCGTAGTATTTTATGTATAATATTAATTAATAATATATATATATATATATATATATATATATATATATATATATATATATATATATATATATATATATATAAAGAGCAGAGGGATGTGAGGATATGTGTGTGTGTGTGTAATCGAGCAAAAACGAATTCAATTTATAGACCTTTCCTGAAATCTGATCCCATGCGATCGCATGGGTTTTATGCCTATTTCCCATGCGATCGCATGGCCCCAAAATCCAGCTCACAATTTTTTTTGTTGTTTTGCTTGTCGACATAATTAAATATAATATATAATATATATAATTTAAATTAATTAATTATATAATATATTATATTCTCTTGTCTAGTTGACTTGTAATTTTTTTTCCGATAATTCATACGTCGTCACTTGACTTATGTCCTGGTTCCGATTTTTCGAACGTCCTTTCGTACACTGAGAAAACTGGCACTTTACTTTTCGTGACTCATACATTTGTCAAAATATAGACTTAACTATCCATAAACTATATCACTCGAAATATAACTTATACATTCGAGTGTTTTGGTCATTTACTTCTATAAATCATCGTCTCGTTATCTATCAAAGTATATTTAATAATATTGTTTTAAATCAAAACGTTTAATAACCAAGTTAATATTCATAAACACGTTTTAAATACACATCGCAAGTTATTCATACAATTACAATTCCAACTGATCATATATATTCAAATAAATATTTAAACCAATAAGTTTTATGCACAGTATCATACAATTAATACTTTGTTACGCTTTCAAGTTATAGTGTGTGTATATATATATATATATATATATATATATATATATATATATATATATATCTTTTTACATATAATTGTTCGCGAATCATCGAGAACAGTCGATGGGTAATTGAATAGTTCAAAAATTTTGAGATTCAGTTTTATAGACTTTGCTTATCGTGTTGAAAACATTAAATTATTTAAAGATAAAGTTTAAATTTGGTCATAAATTTCCGGGTCGTCACAGTACCTACCCGTTAAAGAAATTTCGTCCCGAAATTTGAGTGAGGTCGTCATGGCTAACAATAAAAATGTTTTCATGACGAATATGAGTTGATAATTAGAGTTTTATCACCGTTGAATAATATGGATAAAACAATCCAATTACTCGAAGCGTTTGAGAGAAATTATCGTAAAAGAGTGAAATGAAAGAATAGAGATTCGTGTTAATTTTTGACGTAGTAACGATTGATTTTCAGAATTTAAGGAATAGAAAATCTTCATATTCTAAATAAGATTTGATTCTTCGGGAATTAAGGAGATTAAGATCTTCTTTAATTAAATGCGTAATCTGCCTCGATTGCTATGTCTGATATATCACTATAAATTGACCTCTTCCGTTTCATTTATTTTCACCACTCCTATAAGCTTCTTCCTTATTTCATACTTCCTAATAGATTTTGAAAATGCTTAATCCAGTTCTGATTCTTGATATTTTCTTGGCTATCGTATCCTTCATTCTTCTTTTTCATCTGCCACCAGAGGAGGTTATTTTCTTCTACTATTACCTTGGGGTTATAGTGTTTTTCATTCTCCCGTGTCTTTATATTGCTATACGCATTGATATACACGATTTATAATTTCAGGGTTTTTAACGGGCTTTTTATTCTCCATTATATTTCGGAGCTTCATGCTTTTGTTTTCTCTTCCCTACCTTAAGTCAAGCGGATAATGGTCCAGAATTCGTAGTTATGCATTTCGGAATGAACATAGTCAATGTTCTAAGAAAGAAATTGTAATGGTACGATCTTGATTTGTCAAATTACCAGAATATTCGAAAAAGACCGAATCATCAAGAAAAATATTTTCTTGATATATTTAGAGGTTAAATAGAATGAAAGAGTTATGTAACATGGTTCATGATGAGGATATGATCCGTGAATCTTTATCACGTTCTATTAGAAACTCAGCATGACTTACTGTAATATAATCACGTTGATCAAGTGTCATTATATTATACTAACTCATGCTTCAATTCCCAACACTACTTCAAAAACATCCATTTTTCGAAATTTTTAGGATTTAGAAACTAAAATAGTTTCTTTTATGATGTAATACAGACAGCTCAAATAGATAAATGATTTCAGATAAGAATAGTTGTGAAAATATCTTCAGGAATATCGAAGATATTTATAATGAAAGATACGATGATATCTTAGAATTTCTAATATTGAAGGATGATGAAGAAGATTTGTTCGTAAAGGTTTAGAGTCAGGAGCAAGGTATTCGTTAATGACTTCAGCAGACACTGAATCATTTTAATTCTTTTAAGGCAGGTTTAGTCTTTGTGATTTGTCCACAGCCTCCTTCATGTTCTGCTCAATCTGTTTTCCAGTTCCAAACCTTCTCTTTTTCTGAGCTTTGCCAACACACTATTCTTTATCATCAAACTTTTGGCTGTTAAGGTCGTTTACAGTTTTTGCTGCTTCATCAGCATTTTTCCAAAATTCGAAGAACTAGTTTCGCAGTTTAAGGTGTTTTTCAGAAACTTGACATTCGAAGTATGTAAGTCTATAAGATAAACATTATATGTATATATATAACTGTTGGCGTAGAATTGCTGCGAAATTCGAAATACTGATTGCTAATTCCCGGTAGTTGGTATGGCAATTACCGTTACAAGATGTGGATGAGTACATGATAGGGTTTCAATGAGGATAATAATTTTTCGAAAGGTCAGGGATCAATGAAGTTGTTGGTAAATTTACTGCTAATGTGGTGGAACATGAAAGGTTCCCCAGTAACAAGAACGTATATGTCAAAGTTATAATAAGGCTAATCTAAAAAGTCAAAGTTGACTGGTTGGAAGTGGGGTAAAACTGGATACTTTGAACAGGGATTGCAAGATTATTTTAAGTAATAACAATGCTAAAGGATCTTGCACAGTTTTGAAGTCAAAGTATAGCTTTGAAAGATGTAGAGATCTAAGAATGATGTCACTTGTTAAAACTTGACTTGGATTCCATTCTGTCATAATATATAATTGAATTTGTATGAAAACGATTGTATATCGCTGTGAGTATAGTTAATAATTTTTTTGAATCAAAGTTGAAGAATGTACAGTGTAACATATTAATTGTGAACTTATATACTTCCCGAGTATTACCTACCCGTTAAAGATTTCACAAGTAATATTTTGTACAAAAGAATTTTTATTACAATCTTTATGAAAATATATGTATGTATATTTTCTTTAGATGTAATACAAATTTAATGAGTTAATATCATATTAAGCTCATTTGATTTTTGGCTTGAATTAGAAATGAAAAATCTCTAAAACATTAGAGATCATATAATCTTCGCGGAATATTTCACTAATGAAATCAATACTTCATTATGTATTCTTATTGATATTCCTTGGTGAAGGATGTTGTTGCTCGTGGAATTTTTTGTGAACCTTACAAGGCACAGATGATGTTTTCTAGAAAGTTTCAAGTACATCGAAAATGAAAGTGTAAAATCAATCACGTATTTGAATAATACACTTGATTAATTATGAAATGGAATCTATTAAGTCGAAGCACAGATTATAGTTAACGATTGTTAAGTCATTAACGAAGGATGTATAACATATTAGTAACATGAACTAACCGAGTAGTACCTACCAGTTATGATTCACATGTAATATACATATATATATAAAATATATATATAATAGCTTAGTACGAAAAGATTTATTTTGATTTCAAATTTCACATATATATATAAAATATACATATAATTTCTTCAGGGAAAATGAGTTAATACTTCATAACTCGTTGATACAATATGTGCGTTGTTGATTTGTG
The DNA here is from genome assembly GCF_046630445.1 of Rutidosis leptorrhynchoides. NCBI lineage: Eukaryota > Viridiplantae > Streptophyta > Magnoliopsida > Asterales > Asteraceae > Rutidosis > Rutidosis leptorrhynchoides. Next base: position 372,737,934 of record NC_092340.1, on the reverse strand, counting down.
ATGATGTTGGTGATTATGGAACAGGTGGAAATCGTGATGTTATAGGTGCTGCTAGTGCTGACGATGCTGATAGTACTGACGTGCTGGTGATGCTGACGGTACTGTTGATGCTGCTTGTATAACAAGTCTAGCTTGTAAATCACGCACTATTCCTGTCAGGGTTTCACTTTATTATTTCTATCCGCCCACTACTAATTTACAATATATAATCTCTAAAACTTTTAGAAACTACATATTCTCTGCAGAATATTTCTTCGATGAAGTTATGAATCAATACTTCATCGTTTGTTGTTGTTGATATTCATTGGTATCTATAAGGCGTATGACGTTGATGCTCGTGGGACAGATTGTGAAGTTGAGGTTTGCGGTGCGGTTGTTGTTGGTGGTAGTAATGGTACTGTTGGTGTTGTTATCGGTGGTACTGTTGATGCCGGTGATGCTGCTGGTGCTTGTAACCTTTGCACCATATTCTCCAAAGCCACTACCCAAGCGCGAAGCTCGTTGACTTCTTCTATTACACCGGGATGATTGTTGGTTCGGAAGAGCGAATGAATAAAATTCAGAATTTGAGATAGTATATTATCGTGACGAGATACTCTGGAAATGAGAGAGAAAATGGTGTCTCGAACAGGTTCGCCGGTAAGTGATTCAGGTTCTTCGCCAAGAGGGGAATGTGGTGGATGGAAGGGATCACCTTCTTCTTGTCTCCAATGATTAAGTAGGCTACGAACTCATCCCCAATTCATCCAGAATAGGTAATGGCTGATTGGTTGATCCATTCCGGTTACACTGTCTTCGGAATTCAGGTGAATATCCATATCGGAATAGCTGTCAGAGTTTAAGGAATTTGAACTAGATACGGGATCCATCTTGTATAATTAGGGAGATGATTTTTTTTATGAATTAGATTATAGAATTTAGTTTGGTATTCTTCAATACATAATTTACATGTGTATATATAATACTAAATTCCATAAATCACGGAGAAATTTTCGGAAGATGTCAGGAAAAGTTTACAGTAATATATACGCTAAGATATGAATTTTTGTTTATACACTATTTATGCAATAAATGTAGGAAAACGTGTCTAGACTTAAGAATGATAAGCATGTAATTTCTGACAAGAAATGATAAGCAAAACTTTTAACATGCAGACACGATCGAAGTCTCTAATGACCCGTCCTAATCCATCTGGACGAATACATTACATTTGGTTACATCGCGAGGTACTTGACCTCTATATGATATATTTTACAAACATTGCATTCGTTTTTAAAAGACAAACTTTATTCACATCGAAATTTGACGGCATGCATACCATTTCATAATATATCCAACTATAATTGACTTAATAATAATCTTTATGAACTCAACGACTCGAATACAACGTCTTTTGAAATATGCCATGAATGACTCCAAGTAATATCTTTAAAACGATCAAATGCACAGCGGAAGATTTCTTTTGTACCTGAGAATAAACATGCTTTAAAGTGTCAACCAAAAGGTTGGTGAGTTCATTAGTTTATCGTAAACATTCATTTCCATCATTTTAATAGACCACAAGATTTCATATATTTAATTGTACACGTAACCCGCGAATTAAATTCATTCATATGGTGAACAGTTGATAACTGAACTAACAGGATGCATATAGAATATCCCCATCATTCCAGGACTCTCATCGGATATGATAATCGAAGTACTAAAGCATTCGTAACCCGAATGGGACTTGTCAAGGTCCATAGATCTATCTTTATGATTCGCGTCAATTGGTGGCAATTATAATAAACACTAATTCTTAGGCTACCAAGCTAATAAAAGGGGCATATTCAATTTCAGTAATCCAACCATAGAATGTAGTTTCGAATACTTGTGTCTATTTCGTAAAACATTTATAAAAGCAGCGCATGTATTCTCAGTCTCAAAAATGTAAAGAGTAAAAGGGAGCAAATGAAACTCACCATACTGTATTTTGTAGTAAAAATACATAGAACGACATTGAACAACTAAACAATGCAGAGTTGGCTTCGGATTCACGAACTTATATCATTGGTATATTTATTAATATACATAGTTGTAATCGAACAATATATATATAATTATTAGTTATATACTTTTTATATTAATAATATATATGTTTTCATATATTTATATTGTTATATAAAATATTACTTTTCGTTATGTTATATGTATTAAATATATTTTTATATATGTGTATATCATTTATTTGTTAAAAATGGTAATTTTTGTAATATTACGATAAAAATGATAATAATCATAATACTTAATATTACTAAATAAGGTATTATTTTTAATAATTATATTAATGATATTAATAATGATATTTATAATAATACTGTAAAATATAAATTTTTCGGTTAATGATACCTATAATAATGATTTTAGTAATTACATATTAATAACACTCATTATAATATAAATAATCATACTTGTAATGATAATAATAATAATAATGATTTTACTAATAATAATAATAGTAGTTTTAATAATAACTATGATATATATAAAAAAATACGTTTACTAATAATGATAATCATAATAATAATAATAATGATACTTAAGTTATATACATATATTTATATTTTTATCTTTGTCACTTATAACTTAATTATAATTTTTAGTCATTTTTAATATAATATTCGTTTTCATAAAACTATCTTTTACTATACCTATTTTTATTTCATACAATAGTTTTAGTCATACTTTTGTTAAATTTACTTTCATATATTAACAAAGATATATCCCTAATACTTCAATATTTAATTCATAATCATAATCATAGTCAAAATAATAATGTTTAATGATAATACTAGTAATTTTAATAATAATAACAATAACAATAATCATAATAATAACAACAACAACAACAACAACAACAACAACAACAACAACAACAACAACAACAACAACAACAACAACAACAACAACAACAACAACAACGACGACGACGACGACGACGACGACGACGACGACGACGACGACGACGACGACAACAACAACAACAACAACAACAACAACAACAACAACAACAACAACAACAACAACAATAATAATAGCAATAATAATAATAATAAACATAATAAGAATAATAAATGATAAGTAATAATAAATGTATATACCCTTGAAGCTTTTTCTAAAAAAAATTCCGCCACGAACCGGGCTCGAACCCGTTACCTCTCGCACACCCGACAACACCCTCTGCCATTCGTCTATGTGTATTTTTATGATTAATACCCAAGTGAAAAACTTATAACCCGTATCCTTTTCTATTCTATTTGCTTCTTCTTCACAGACTCGATTGACTAGAGTAATTCTCAATCAATATGGTAAGTTAAAGTTTGAATCAAATTGTGTAATTAAAACAGAAACGACTAGAATGAGAGTGGATTAATTTATCAAACCAGAAAAGAAAAATAAAAATAAAAACTGTTGCAGGTCGTCAAGAACACCATGAACTTCGAATTTGATTTTGAAATCTAGACACTTTTAGCTAACGATTATAACATGAAAAATGTTTTAAATCCCTCATAGAAACTTTAGGGATCATCAATTTGATTTAAATCAAAACAGAAACTTCGAATTTAAATGAAAAACAGAAGTTAACTTTTAAAAAACCAAATCTTTGACTCTTAAATTCGAACTCAATTTGAAGAATTGACTGTTGAATCTTTCCAGATAGTTTAAGTAGAGGATTTCTGACAAAGTTGCATTATTACATTTTGGGGTTTCATACAATTTCGTGAATTGAATAAAAAAAAATTTCAAGAACAGAGTCGTCGACTCAGTTCTTCAATTTCTTTGTGAAATTCAATCGAATAAAAAGCTGTAACAGATAATTGTAATTGATAATTGAAAGTGTAAGTCATATGATATCCCTTAACGTCTTGTAATGATCAAATTATATCATATTTGGGAGTCGACAGAATTCAATGTCAAGGACAGAAAAAAATAAAAAAAAAAATTTAAAGGTGAGTGTGATTGCTAACAGATTTTGGCAAGTTATGTGAATTAATTCATGTTGCGTACTGGATTTAGAGACAGGAACATAAAGCAGCTACAGATTGACAATGATTTGAAAAAGAAAATGTATTTTCTTATATATATTTTTTGTACATAATACCGTATATTCACCTATATATAACTGTATGTGTATAATTATACGTATAGTTGTATTTTGTGTATGTATATATGTGTGTGTGTGTGTGTGTATATATATATATATATATATATATATATATATATATATATATATATATATATATATATATATATATATATATATATATATATATATATATATATCTGTAGTTTATATATGTTTATATACCTGTATTTATAAATTTATAACTTATAATTAATATTATCAATTAATAAATATATATGTAATAATAATAATTCTAATGAATAATAATTATATTAACAATACAAATTAACCTTATATTACTAAAAGTGGTGGAAAGTTATGTAGTTTTACTTATATTTGGTTGTAGTTTTGAGTTTGCATTCACACTACAAACGGTCCCTCAACTTTGCCTATATTTCCACATCGGTCCCTCAATTTTACATTTTTTAGGGGTGAAAAGTGTAAATTACATAATTTAATTAAAATATAAAAAACTAAATTCACCCGAATTTATAACGGGCCCTATCTTCTCGTTGGGTACGAGTTAAATTTTTCATAGACCACCGTTCAACTCAAAAAAATCTTACCAACCCAACGGGACTAACTATACGTGAAACAGACACTTCTCAAAAAAACGTTAAACACAACGACAACCCTTATCTTCCCGCTCGGCACGAGTTAAATTTTTTCGACGGCAGTGCCAGACTCGAAATAATCTTATGAACAAAACGAAACTAACCAAGTTCAAAACAGACACTTTTTAAAAAATGCTAAACACAACGACAGCCCGTATCTTCCTCCTCGACGCGATTTAAATTTTTCCGACAGCACCGTTATACTCAAAATAATTTTATCAACAAAACGAAACTAACTACGTTCGAAACGGATACTTTTTAAAAAACACTGAAGACGGCGACACCTACAATGGCGCTTAATACATGGCTCGTTTTCCCCTCTATAAATACACAACACTACATTAAATATGAATACGCAGGTCGAAAGCCCCCGCCGCAACGCGCGGGCCGATCCGGACTAGTTAATAATAATAGAGATACTAATAATGATGATATTAAAAAATGATAATAATTAATGATAATATTCATAATATTATTATAATAATTATTTATATTATTAATAATAATAATTTTATTAGTAATAATAATAATATATCAATTTATATATATCAAGTTTCACATTCGCATATTATATTTATAGTACTAACTTTGATATTAATATTGAAAATAACAACAATATTACTATACCATTTATTTTAACTTATAATTTCAATTTAATATATTACAATTACATATTTTTAACTATGTGATATATAATAACATATATTCAATATTTAATATTCATTCATTTTATATATGTATTACAATATACATATAATATTAATTATGTTTAAGAATCATATATTTTTATATATGTATATATATGTACATATATATACATATTTAATTACATATTTATTTAAATAATTATGTGTATATATATATGTGTATATATATATATATATATATATTTATTTACAAATAATTGTTCGTGAATCATCGAGAATGGTAAAAGGGCAAATGCACTCATGTAAACTGTTCCAAAGTTTTCGAGACTCAACATTACAGACTTTTCTTATCGTGTCAGAATCTTATAAAGATCAAGTTTAAATTTGGTCGAAAATTTCCGGGCCGTCACAGTACCTACCCGTTAAAGAAATTTCGTCCCGAAATTTGAGTGAGGTGGTCATGGCTAACAATAAAAATATTTTCATGACGAATATGAGTTGCTAAATAGAGTTTTATCATCATTGAGTTATATATGGATAAAATAATTCGTTTATTCGAAGAGCACGAATGAAGCTATCACAAAAGAGCGAAATGAAGTGAGTATAGGTTTGTCTTGACTTTTGACGTTGTCTAGGTTGAATTCCAGAATTCAAGGGATTTAAAAGAAAATCTTGGAAATCTATAAGATCTGATTCTTTGGAATATAAAGAAATTAAGATCTCTATAAATAAATACGGTGATCTGCCTCGATTACTCTATCTGATATTTCCATTAAACTTTTGCCGTTCTATTAATTTCCATTCCTATACTTTCTTTCTTAGTTCATACATCCAAAAGATTGTGAAAATGCTAAATCCCGTTCTAATCCTTGATTTTTTTTCTAATTATCATTTCTGTCTTCCTTCTTTTCAATCTTCCACCAGAAAAATATGTTTACTTCTACTATTACCTTGGGGAGATACTATTCTTAATTATACCGTGTCTTTATATTGCTATTCGTATTAATATCCACGGTTTGTAATCTCCTTGTTGTTATTGGGCTTTATATTTTCTCTTATATTTTGAAGCTCTTTGCCTTTTTATTATCTTCTCGATCTCTAGTAAAGCGAGTAATGGTCCAGAATTCGTAAGTATGGAGTTTCGAATGAACTTAAAGTTCTAAACAAGAAAGAATGTAATAGCACGATTTGATTTGCTAAATTACCAGAATCACTGAGAATAGAACTATCAAGAATATACTTTCTTGATATGTTCAGAAGTTAAGCAGAATGAAAGAGTTATGTAACATGGCATGTGATGACGTTATGATCTGTGAATCATCACATTCCATTTAGAAACTCAGCATGACTTACTGTAATATAATCACGTTGATCAAGTGTCATTATATTATACTAACTCATGCATCAATTTCCAACACTACTTCAAAATCATTCATGATTCAAATTCTAATTTTTCAGAATTTTAGAAACTAAAATAGTTTCTTTTAAAATATAACACAGATAGAGCGGAGAGATAATTAACATCGGATGAGAATATTTATGAAGATATCTTTAGAAATATTGAGGATATTTACAATGAAAGATACGATAATATCTTAGAATTTTTAGAATCAAATTGTGATGAAGAAATTCATTCACGATGATTTAGAGCGATTAAGGGGCAAGATATTCGCTAAAGATTTTATCAGAATCAGAATCATCAGGATTCTTTATGTACAAATTTAGTCCATGTAATTTTTTTTTTCAGAGTTTCAGGATGAGAGATCATAATTCTAAGAGATAACTGTTATATGTAGAAACGTTGCGAGATTCAAAATACTGATTGCTAATTCTGGGTAATTGATATGGCAATTATCGTTATCCAATGCGGATAAGTACATGATAGGGTTTTGATAAATATAATAATTTTCCAGAAGGTCAAAGATCAATGAAGTTGCTGGTAAATTTATTGCTAATGTGGTGGGATATAAACGGTTCTCCGGTAACGATAACGATGGTAAACTTATATATCAAAGTTATAATAGAGTTTATTCAAATGAAAAGTCGAAATTGATTTGCTGAAGCTGTGACAAAATTGGTTACTTTGAAAAGGGATTGCAAAGTTACTTTCGGTAATAACAACGCCAAAGAAGCTAGCACAGATACGTGTTTAAACGTTTACTCAGGTTTTGAGAGTTTTTTGGGTGAATAACTATATGCATGAGTTCTTGCTTTCGTAGATAACGTGTGGTTGGATCGTTCTCTCGATTAAGGTGTTTTCAAGAATCATGAAAGGTTTGAACGCGGATTGTAATCGTCAAGATACAAATGAGGTTTAAGATGGAATCAAGTGGCAAACTAGAAGAAATATTTAGTTTCATATGTTATAATCAGTATTTTAATTCATTTTAATTGTCCAGTGTTATTAGTCCACAGTCGATAGTCCACAGTTAACAGTCCAATAATTCATATATAGTTTAATATATAATATTCGAATTAATTAATACGTATCGTGACCCGTTATACATGTCTCAGACTCGATCACAACTCAAAGTATATATATTATTGTAGAATCAACCTCAACCCTGTATAGCTAACTCAAACATTACTGCATATAGAGTGTCTATGGTTATTCCAAATAATATATATAGATGCGTCGATATGATATGTCAAAACCTTATATACATGTCCCGATATTTAAAGTGCGTAAAATAAATAACAGAAATTAAATGACGATAAATAAAATTGCGAGAATTAAAATTGCGATAATTAAATTGCAATAAATAAATTGCGATAAATAAAATGTAATACGAAATTAATCAGTTAACTAGGAACAGTTAGCGTGGATTCTTAACAAAATTTCTCATAGTTAATTCGTTTGTTTCTAACAAATTTTATTTTGTCCAATGTTTTCTTCATTATGCCACTTGTTGGATTCTGATAGGTCAAAATCCAAATATGAAATTGTATGAAAATGGTTATTCTGCGGTGAACGGATACGTATATCTGTGGATGTAAGTAGGATAGTAATTGATTATTGAATCAGATTCGAAGAATGTATAGTGTAACTTATTAATGTGAAATCTAAATATTCCTCGGGTATTACCTACCCGTTAAAATATTTTTACCATTAACAGTTTGTACAAAAGAATTTTTAATTACAATCTTTATGAAAATATACTTTCATATATATATTTTCTTCAGATGTAATATAGATTTAATGAGTTAATATGATATTAATCTCATTTGGTTTACCGTTAGAACAAGAATATATAATCTCTAAAACATTAGAGATTACATAATCGCCATGTCGAACGAAGATAAATGATGTAGAACGTCATGTAGAACGATGATTATACTCGAGGTACAGAATGAGATGTTGAGACATGGATTGTTGATGGTACTTGTGCTGTTATTGATGGTACTGTTGATGCCGGTGATGTTGCTGAAGCTGGTAAATTTTGCACCATATTCTCCAAATTGATTACTCGAGCGTGAAGTTCGTTGACTTCTTCTATTATTCCTGAATGATTGTCGGTCGGAACGAGCGGATGAATAAGGTTTAGAATTGTGGATAGAATATAATCGTGTCGAGCTACTCTGGAAATGAGAGAGAAAATGGTGTCTCAAACAGGTTCGCCGGTAATTACTTCAGGTTCTTCGCCAAGAGGGGAATGTGCGGGATGGAAGGGATCACCTTCTTCGCATCTCCATTGATTAAGTCGACTACGAACCCATCCTCAATTCATCCCGAATTGATGATGGCTGATTGGTTGATCCATTCTGGTTACACTGCTTTCGGAGTTCAAGTGGAAATCCATATCAAAATAGCTGTCGGAATCCGGGGAATTCGAACTGGTTGAGGGATCCATCTCGTACGATCAGATGATAGATTTTTGATATGAAAAATATTATAGGATGTAGATTAGTACCCTGCAATACATGATTTACATATGCATATATAATACTAAAATCCCATAAGTTACGGAGGAATCTACGGAAGCGATCAAGAAAAGTCTACAGTAACAGATACGCTAAGATATGAATTTTTGTCTATACACTATTCATGCAATCAATGCAGTAAAATGTGTCTAGACTAAGAATGATAAGCAGATAATTTCCGATAAGAAATGATCAGCAAAACTTTTGACATGCAGACACGGTCGAAGTCCAGACTCATTAATGCATCCTAACAATTACTAGTTAGACACACTAATGCAAGACCTGGTTTGCTAAGACCACCGCTCTGATACCAACTTTAATGACCTGTCCTAATCCATCTAGATAAATACATTACATTTGGTTACATCCCGAGGTACTTGACCTCTATATGATACATTTTACAAACATTGCATTCGTTTTTAAAAGACAAACTTTCTTCACATCGAAAGTTGACAGCATGCATACCATTTCATAATATATCCAACTATAATTGACTTAATAATAATCTTGATGAACTCAACGACTCGAATGCAACGTCTTTTGAAATATGCCATGAATGACTCCAAGTAATATCTTTAAAATGATCAAATGCACAGCGGAAGATTTCTTTTGTACCTGAGAAAAAAAATGCTTTAAAGTGTCAACCAAAAGGTTGGTGAGTTCATTAGTTTATCGTAAACATTCATTTCCATCATTTTAATAGACCACAAGATTTCAGATATTTAATTGTACACGTAACCCGAGTACATAATAACACGTGTAACCCGCGAATTAAAATTCATTCATATGGTGAACGCTTGATAACTGAACTAACAGGATGCATATAGAATATCTCCATCATTCTGGGACTCTCATCGGATATGATAATCGAAGTACTAAAGCATTCGTAACCCGAATGGGACTTGTCAAGGTCCATAGATCTGTCTTTAGGATTCGCGTCAATTGGTGGCAATTATAATAAACACCAATTCTTAGGCTACCAAGCTAATAAAATGGGCATATTCGATTTCGATAATCCAGCCATAGAATGTAGTTTCGATTACTTGTGTCTATTTCGTAAAACATTTATAAAAGCAGCGCATGTATTCTCAGTCTCAAAAATGTAAAGAGTAAAAGGGAGCAAATGAAACTCACCATACTGTATTTTGTAGTAAAAATACATAGAACGACATTGAACAACTAAACGATGCAGAGTTGGCCTCGAATTCACGAACCTATATCATTGGTATATTTATTAATATACATAGTTGTAATCAAACAATATATATATATAATTATTAGTTATATACTTTTTATATTAATAATATATATGTTTTCATATATTTATTTTGTTATATAAAATATTACTTTTCGTTATGTTATATGTATTAAATATATTTTTATATATGTGTATATCATTTGTTTGTTAAAAAAGGTAATTTTAGTAATATTACGATAAAAATGATAATAATCATAATACTTAATATTACTAAATAAGGTATTATTGTTAATAATTATATTAATGATATTAATAATGATATTTATAATAATACTGTAAAATATAAATTTTTCGGTTAATGATACTTATAATAATGATTTTAGTAATTACATATTAATAACACTCATTATAAAATAAATAATCATAATTGTATTGATAATAATAATAATAATGATTTTACTAATAATAATAATAATAATAATAATAGTTTTAATAATAACTATGATATCTATAAAAAATACTTTTACTAATAATGATAATCATAATAATAATAATAATGATACTTAAGTTATATACATATATTTATATTTTTATCTCTGTCACTTATAATTTAATTATAATTTTTAGTCATTTTTAATATAATATTCGTTTTCATAAAACTATCTTTTACTATACTTATTTTTATTTCATACAATAGTTTTAGTCATACTTTTGTTAAATTTACTTTCATATATTAACAAAGATATATCCCTAATACTTCAATATTTAATTCATAATCATAATCATAGTCAAAATAATAATGTTTAATGATAATACTAGTAATTTTAATAATAATAACAATAATCATAATAATAATAACAACAACAACAACAATAATAATAATAACAATAATAATAATAATAATAATAATAATAATAATAATAATAATAATAATAATAATAATAATAATAATAATAATAATAATAATAATAATAATAATAATAATAATAATAATAAACATAATAAGAATAATAAATGATAAGTAATAATAAATGTATATACCCTTGAAGCTTTTTCTAAAAAAAATTCCGCCACGAACCGGGCTCGAACCCGTGACCTCTCGCACACCCGACAACACCCTCTGCCATTCGTCTATGTGTATTTTTCTGATTAATACCCAAGTGAAAAACTTATAACCCGTATACTTTTCTATTCTATTTGCTTATTCTTCACAGACTCGATTGACCAGAGTAATTCTCAATCAATATGGTGAGTTAAAGTTTGAATCAAATTGTGTAATTAAAACAGAAATGACTAGAATGAGAATGGATTAATTTATCAAACCAGAAAAGAAAAATAAAAATAAAAGTTGTAGCAGGTCGTCAAGAACACCATGAACTTCAAATTTGATTTTGAAATCTAGACACTTTCAGATAACGATTATAACATGAAAAATGTTTTAAATCCCTCATAGAAACTTTAGGGACCATAAATTTGATTTAAATCAAAACAGAAACTTCGAATTTAAATGAAGAACAGAAGTTGACTTTTAAAAAACCAAATCTTTGACTCTTAAATTCGAACTCAATTGAAGAATTGTCTGTTGAATCTTTCCAGATAGTTTAAGTGGAGGATTTATGACAAAGTTGCATTATTACATTTTGAGGTTTCATATAATTTCATGAATTGAATAAAAAAAAATTCCAAGAACAGAGTCGTCGACTCAGTTCTTTAATTTCTTTGTGAAATTCAATCGAATAAAAAGCTGTAACAGATAATTGTAATTGATAATTGAAAGTGTAAGTCTTATGATATCCCTTAACATCTTGTAATGATCATATTATATCATACTTGGGTGTCGACAGAATTCAATGTCAAGGACAGAAAAAAATAAAAAAAAATTAAAAGGTGAGTGTGATTGCTAACAGATTTTGGAAAGTTATGTGAATTAATTCATGTTGCATACTGGATTTAGAGACAGGAACATAAAGCAGCTACAGATTGACAATGATTTGAAAAAGAAAACGTATTTGCTTATATATATTTTTTATACATAATACCGTATATTCACCTATATATAACTGTATGTGTATATTTATACGTATAGTTGTATTTTATGTATGTATATGTATCTATATATATATCTGTAGTTTATATATATGTTTATATACCTGTATTTACAAATTTATAAATTATAATTAATATTATCAATTAATAAATATATATCTACAAATAATTATTCTAATGAATAATAATTATATTAATAATACAAATTAATAATAATAGAGATACTAATAATGATGATATTAAAAAAAATGATAATAATAAATGATAATATTCATAATATTATTATAATAATTATTTATATTATTAATGATAATAATTTTATTAGTAATAATAATAATATATCACTTTATATATATCAAGTTTCACATTCGCATATTATATTTATAGTACTAACTTTGATATTAATATTGAAAATAACAACAATATTACTATACCATTTATTTTAACTTATAATTTCAATTTAATATATTACAATTACATATTTTTAACTATGTGATATATAATAACATATATTCAATATTTAATATTCATTCATTTTATATATGTATTACAATATACATATAATATTAATTATGTTTAAGAATCATATATTTTTATATATGTATATGTATGTATATATATATATATATATATATATATATATATATATATATATATATATATATATATATATATATATATATATATATATATGTGTGTGTACATATTTATTTACAAACAATTGTTCGTGAATCGTCGAGAATGGTAAAAGGGCAAATGCACTCATGTAAACTGTTCCAAAGTTTTTGAGACTCAACATTATAGACTTTGCTTATCGTGTCAGAATCTTATAAAGATCAAGTTTAAATTTGGTCAGAAATTTCCGGGTCGTCACAAAGTCCAGCATTACTAATGCATCTTAACAACTATCAGTTAGACACACTCATGCAAGACCTGGTTCGCTAGGACCAACGATCTGACCAACTGTGACGATCGCTCCAAATCCATATGGACGAATACGTCATTCATCGATTTCATAGCGAGGTATTTGACCTCTATATTATACGTTTTATAAACATTGCATTCTTTTAAAAAGGTATACCATAAATGAATACTTAAATCCAAGGTTTTCGACATCTGATGATTTCTACATATAGACAATCACCGTAAATAATGGTTTACAATAATAATTCTGTTGACAATGTAGTCAAAATAGATACATGGTGATGATTTTGTGAATGCAACGTTTCCTTGAAAAATATGTCATGTAAGACTCCATGCACATAGCTTGTCTAACATATAAGCAAACAGCGAAAGACTTCTAGGGAACCTGAGAATAAACATGCTAACAAGTGTCAACACAAAGGTTGGTGAGTTCATAGCTTTAATGTTTTGCATAATCTGTACGTAAAGGTGGATCACAAGATTTCAGTTGTTTTATCCAGAAACGTTTATCAAAATATTCTACAAGATTGAGCACCCTGGTAACTAAACTTAACGAATATATAATTTATACCCTTTGTATAATCATCTTAATAATACACGTAAACCAACGTGTACACTTCTCAAATAGTATACGTCCGTTAAAAGGCTAGCGCTCTAGCTCGGATGGGGATATCATGCCCTATGGATCCATATACCACTATTCGCGCCCATTAGTTCTTATAACCGGCAGTTACTAGTTACCAAAGCTAAGAAATTTTTGGTTCAAACTCGATGTAGAATTTAACATGTACTTGTATCCATTGCGTTTAAAATAAAGTGCATGTATTCTCAGCCCAAAAATATATATTGCAAAAGCAATTAAAAAGGGAGCAAATGAAACTCACCTTAGCAGCACATAAAGTCGTTCACCGAAATGTGACCGAAACTCGGAATACCAAATAACCGTAGATCTCAACCTAGAGAACATATGTTGGTCAATAAATGTCTATCAAGCTAGGTCATGTCATAGTGTATCATAATACTAATGCTCGAGATCGACATACATAAGTTATCCAAAGTCGTTTCAAAAAGTCAATTTTGACAATAGTTCAACAAAACGAGATGTGCCTTATATAAGGATTCATTTACTCGGCTGGTAATATTCAAAAATCCAATTTATCATTCTTACAAACAAGTTGTTTAAATATTAATTGTAGATTCAAAATCAATTCCAATTAACGTCAATCATAATTCAGTTGACCATATCTTTTAATTCGTTCATCGAAATTACGTGATTTCTAAATGAAAAGTTATTGATTTTTCGCCAGCTTTCCAAAAACATGCATATCATATACCTTTTATCAGTAATATATGTATTTAATTCGTGATTCATCATAACTATCTAACGACGAAATTTAGCATACAAGCATGCATAAACATATATACTCGAGCACTAGACATGTATACACTATTAATATATAAAAGATAAGATATGAATGCTCACGTATCAATATTGTGATTCAATATTGCAGGAAAGTACGTAGACGCAACAGAGATAATAAACACTAGGTTTGACTTGCAAACAATACCCACGAATATTACCCATAACCTTCATAGCTATAACCCATAATTTCCTTAGCTCTATCCCGTTCGAAAAGCTTGTTTTGAAGTGGCACGGTCATGACCTCGTCGTAGTATTTTATGTATAATGTTAATTAATTAATAATAATAATAATAATAATAATAATAATAATTATATATATATATATATATATATATATATATATATATATATATATATATATATATATATATATATATATATATATATATATATATATATATATATATATATATATATATATATATATATATATATATATATATATATATATATATAAAGAGAGCAGAGGGATGTGAGGATATGTGTGTGTGTGTAATCGAGCAAAAAAAACGAATTCAATTTATAGACCTTTCCTGATATCTGACCCCATGCGATCGCATGGGTTTTATTCCTATTTTCCATGCGATCGCATGGCCCCAAATTCCAGCTCACAATTTTTTTGTTGTTTTGCTTGTCGACATAATTAAATATAATATATATAATATATATAATTTAAGTTAATTAATTATATAATATATTATTTTCTCTTGTCTAGTTGACTTGTAATTTTTGTTCCGATAAGTCGTACATCGTCACTCGACTTATGTCCCGGTTCTGGTTTTTCGAACTTCCTTTCGTACACTGAGAAAACTGGCACTTTACCTTTCATGACTCGTACATTTGTCAAAATATAGACTTAACTATCCATAAACTATATCACTCGAAATATAACTTATACATTCGAGTGTTTTGGTCATTTACTTCTATAAATCATCGTCTCGTTATCTATCAAAGTATATTTAATAATATAGTTTTAAATCAAAATGTTTAATAACCAAGTTAATATTCATAAACACTTTTTAAATACACATCGCAAGTTATTCGTACAATTACAATTCCAACTTATCATATATATTCAAATAGATATTTAAACCAATAAATTTTATGCACAGTATCATACAATTAATACTTTGTTACGCTTTCAAGTTATAGTGTATATATGTATCTTTTTACATATAATTGTTCGCGAATCGTCGAGAACAATCAATGGGTACTTGAATAGTTCAAAAATTTTGAGATTCAGTTTTACAGACTTTCCTTATCGTATCGAAAACATTAAATCATTTAAAGATAAAGTTTAAATTTGGTCATAAATTTCCGGGTCGTCACGGTATATATTATAAGAAATTACAAAAGGTTGATAAGTAGTTATATGTATATATATGTACCATCTTTACACTTATGTATATGTAACACATACATAAAATATATACATATATCATATAGCTATAACACATACATGTATGATAATAAATAAAGAATATATATGTATGTATCACATAGGTGTATATTTATAACATATAATGATAAGATTATGTAATGACCCGCACTTTTTCGATCGTTCTATACTTATAAGATTAATATTTATATAAATTAAACCTTACCAACATGATAAGCAATCCAAATTGTTGAGACTTATGTTTTCGAAAAGAGTTTTACACAACGTTTGACCGTCTAGTTTGACCGATGATATCACGAACTATACAATATATGATAATTATACGTTTTTGTATATATATGTATATATACATATTTAACATGATCTAAGAATGTTTTAATATCTTATTTTGTATTAATAATAATAAGTTATAAGTATATTTTGAAACTACTAACTTAAGTTTTCGAAACGATAACCATACGTAACGTTATTTGACTTAAATACTTATGACCTATAATGTTTATACATATATCGTATAAGTAATGTATTTAATCACTTTTAAAGACTTAAATACATAAAACAATATAAGTATATTTACAAAAGATAGCTATATTTGAATCCTCGTTCCGTTTTCTCAAAGATTTCTATACGTATACCTAGGGTATATGTACCCGTATCATACGCAGCTTCTAGATGTATTTACTATTGGTATATACCAATAAAAATATGCTCCTTAGCAGCCTTAAATGATTAAGAAACATGTGGAACCAACCATTTGTCAAGTAGCATGAATTATTTAGCAAGAAAACAAAGTTAGGTATCTTTTTTTTCCTTTATAACCTAAAAACGTTTTTATGCATGCACACCATTTCTTCACCCCATTTTCTTATACTTACACTTCCATTTCTCTCTCAAAATACTCTTAACTTCATACTTAATCATCTCCAAGCATTTTCTCCATCATTTAGCTTCAAAAACAACACTTAAATCTCATAAGAAAACCTTACAAAAACACTTCAAGAAATCCTTCCAAGAACACAAACTTACTTCCAATCTTTCATCTAATTCCATCACCCTTTTGGTTCTAGGTTCTTACTCCTCTTTTACAGAAACCTTGTCCAAGGAACTTGAGGTAGTATCTATGTTCATAACCTTATTCAATTCATATATATATAGCTATCATATTTTGTGGTATACAATTTTAACAACAAGAACATAGTTTGAATGTTTTCAAACTTGTTTGCAAACTAAATAGATTCTTATAACTTAACTTTTAAAATACTTCAAGACCTGTAATATAACTTAAAAATATGCTAATTTAACAAGGTATAACTTGGTTTTTCAAAGAACACCTTAAAAACTGTTTTTACGACGTCGGAGTGCAACCGGGGGCTGTTTTGGGTTGGATAATTAAAAACCATCTTAAACTTTGAATTGGAGGTTTATTTTCTGGAAAAATGATTTTTACTATGAATATGATAACACATAAAAATTTCATGATTTAACTCAAAGTATAAGTATTTTTAGAAAAATAATCATTTAAGGTTGTTTACATGATGGAAAATGATTAACTTCATAAGTTTCACTAAAGTTTGACCTATGACCTGTGATTTCGAATACAAACTAAGGTATTTACAGTTCATAGTCTTAAAGAGGGACTCGATCCAAGGAAGTGGCAAGTTGAATCAACGAAAACGGAGTTGTAACGAAGAAACTATGACCAAAACGAGATCGGATATCTAAGACTAGTTTGGCTACGAAAATAATTGGAGAAAATTAAATAAATCACATCTTTTTAAGATAACATGATATTTTATATATATGTACTCATAATTCAATTTTATATGGTTCAGGATCACCCGTAAACAACACGAGAAGATTAATCATAAGATCCCATGTTTGTACGCAACACGTCATTTGACAACACCGGTACTTTATGTACGCAACACGTCATTTGACAACACCGGTACCGTGGGTCAAGATTAATCTCGACCAATACATATACGTTGGGGGTTTTATTTATTTCGTTGGGGGTTTATTAAACATCTAAATATGAACCATTAAAATTGAATTACTAACAACGAACTGCTAACTACGGACTAAGGAATTATAAAAAGTATTAAAAGTATAACAAGAATATATATGTGACGTTGTTTAAAAAGAAAAGGTATTGATATATTATATATGGATAGGTTCGTGATATCAACCGGGAGACCAAGTCAAAATATATATATCTTCAAGACGAAAGTGAGTATATAGTCCCACTTTTAAACTCTAAATATTTCGGGATGAGAATACATGTATTTTATGTTTTACGTTATGGACACAAGTAACTGAAAAATATATTCTACGTTGAGTTGTACCACTGGCATACTTCCCTGTAGCTTGGTAACTAATATTTACAGCGGTATTGTAAACACGAATCCTGTTGATAGATCTATCGGGCCTGACAACCCCAACCGGACTGGACGACCAGTATTCAACGGTTGCACAGTACTTCGTTTCGTGACTAAACTTGGTACGGTGTAGTAAGATTTCATAATAAAGGGAATATGCGACGTGATTAAATGTTAAGTATGGTTACCAAGTGCTCAACCACTTAGAATATTTTTATTAAACTGTTTATATATGAAATCTTGTGGTCTATATATATATTGCTGCCGGCACTAAACCTATATCTCACCAACTTTATGTTGACGTTTTAAACATGTTTATTCTCAGGTGATAATTAGAAGTTTCCGCTGCATTATGTTGAATTTGAGCAGGATCTTGCGTACGCATATTTGTGTCAAAAATAAGACTGCATATCCAAGAACTTGTGTTGTAAAATATGCTAGAAATCGTGTTGTTATCATCATTTGTAAAGTTTGTAAGTCGAAGATTATCGCTAAACGATAATCATCTTTATTTCGTCCAAAGCTTGTATCAAAAATAAGAATCATGGTTTGTAATGTATAATATATGCAGTTTTTCTTTTAAAAATGTCGCATATAGAGGTCAATACCTCGCAATGAAATCATACGTTATCTAACACGTTCTTACGGTTAAGGACGGGTTATGACATGTGGTATTTGAGCGGTGGTCTTAGCGAACCAGGTTTGCATTAGTGTGTCTAACTGATAAGTCGTTAGGATACATTAGTAAGTCTGGACTTTGACCGGGTCTGATTTAAAAACCATTGCTTATTATTGTTGGTTAAAATTTATATGTAAATATTATGTAGTACTAATGGGTTAGTTGTTGTGTGATAGATGTCGGGCTCAAAACTTGTTATCACATTCAGCGACTCCGAACCTGAATCTTCAGATGGTGTTCCAGTCATTAACCTATCCGATGACGAAAATAATATCTTTGGGGAAGACTCACAAATTCCGGATGAACCGACTATAGAGAACCCGGAAAGTGAACCCGAGGAGGAAAGTGAACCCGAGGAGGAAAGTGAACCCGAGGAGGAAAGTGAACCCGAGGAAGAAATACAGGAAATTACAAAAGAAGAGTTCGAACTAGGAAAGAAACGAAAGGCTAATGAATTAGAAAATTCAAATCCTGAGTTTAATAAGGATGATGTGGCACCAACTCCACTAGACACTACCACCCCTATTCCCGCTATTCCTATTCATTCTATCCCGGCATCCAGTTCCTCAGTCCCACAGCCAAAATATAGGCAGACAGCCAGGATAAGCGTTAAGCGATTCTCTGAACCTAAACGTCCTAGAAAATAGACCAAACGATGCGCTGCCGTATTAAACCATGGGATCATATAATGTTTTGTATAATATTATCAGTGTGGTTTGCTTAATGTTCGATGTAAGATAAGCATATGTAAAAATAGTGAAGTGTGAAATGCAATAATTTTCCATGGTTAAGTATTATTTAGATGGTAGTAATTGATTCTGTACTAAGCTATTAAGTATGGACATTAACGGGTAGGTACTACCCTAGATATAATTATAAAACGCTAATAAGAAGAAAAGGCTTTTATAATAATACCTGGTTCATATTATTAATAAGCTATAATGTACTGTAAATATACACTACATCTATAATATTCCATGTGAATAATTATTTTCTTTTCATTCTTATAGAAGAATATTGCGCGATTGAACCGAATGACGGAACAAGAAATCCAGGAACTCATCAATCAGCGAGTAAACGACAGAATGTTATGGGTCGAGGCTGCAAGAGGTGCTGCAGTTAACCCAAATCCTCGTGTGGGGTGCACTTACAAAACTTTTCAAGCTTGCAAGCCCTCATCATTCAGTGGAACAGAAGGACCGATCGGTTTAACCCGGTGGATAGAAAAGATGGAAACTGTGTTCAAAATCAGTGGTTGTGTTGAAAAGGACATGAACAAATACGCATCATGCACTTTACAAGATAGTGCACTCACGTGGTGGAAAAATTATGTGAAGGCTGTAGGAGGAGATGTAGCTTATGATACTCCGTGGGAAGAATTCAAAACAATGTTAATCAATGAATATTGTCCAAGGAACGAGGTTAGGAAGTTGGAAGATGAGTTACGAAGTCTGAAGGTTATTGGTACTGAAATCACCAACTACAATCAGCGATTCATGGAATTAGTTTTGCTATGTCCTGAATTGGTTCCAACCGAAGAACGGAAGATTGAAATGTACAAAGATGGTTTGCCCAAAAAGGTCAAGGCAAATGTTACAGCATCGAAACCTAAGACAATTCATGAAGCTATAACCATGGCAAACGAGCTAATGGATCAGGTCATCATGGATAAGAAAGTATCCAATACTGATGTGAAGGTATCAGGTAACAAAAGAAAGTGGAATGGAAATTATGATCGAGGTAACCAACAACAATCTTTTAAGAAACAAGAAAACACGCAAGGTACGGGTAGTGGTTTAAGCTTTGGTTATAAAGGACAAAATCCTTTATGCAACCGATGCCACAAACATCACTCTGGTTACTGTAATGTGGTATGCAACAAATGTAATCGAAAGGGTCATCTTGCTGAAGATTGTAGGGCTCTCGTTACAAATACAAATGGTACCAAGACTCCTGCCACCAATGCAAATAGAACTGCTTTGGCTACCATTACTTGTTTTGGGTGTGGAAAACAAGGTCACTATAAGAGCCAGTGCCCGAATCCAGAGAAGAATATCGGACCTGCACGTGGAAGAGCATTTGTTATTAATGCTAAAGAGGCATGTGAAGACCCGGAGCTTGTTACGAGTACGTTTACCATTAATAACTTATCCGCATGTATTATATTTGATACTGGTGCTGATAGAAGTTACGTGTGTAGAGACTTTCACGCTAAATTGAATTGTTCATCATTACCTCTCGATGCTAAGTACATGATTGAGTTAGCTAATGGTAAACTAATTAAAGCCGATAAAATTTGCCGTGATTGTAAAATAAATTTAGCCGGAGAAACGTTTAAAATTGACTTGATACCCGTAGAATTAGGAAGTTTTGATGTAATAGTCGGTATGGACTGGATGTCCAAAATAGGAGCTGAAGTTGTGTGCGCCAAGAAGGCAATTCGCATTCCTCGTAAGGATAAAATGCCAGTAATGATTTATGGAGAGAAGGGTAACTCAAAGCTAAAACTCATTAGTTATTTGAAAGCTCAAAAGTGCTTGAAGAAAGGGTTCTATGCTATCTTAGCACATGTTAATAAAGTCGAAACAAAGGAAAAAGTGAAGAGCATCAATGACGTGCCTGTGGCAAGAGATTTTCCTGAAGTCTTTCCGGAAAAGTTGCCGGGATTACCTCCATTTAGATCTGTAGAATTTCAAATAGATTTAGTACCAGGAGCTGCACCAGTGGCTCGTGCTCCATATAGACTTGCACCGTCCGAGTTAAAAGAACTTCAGAGTCAGTTAAAAGAATTACTGGATCATGGATTCATACGACCAAGTACTTCACCGTGGGGAGCTCCGATTCTATTTGTTAAAAAGAAAGATGGATCTTTTAGGATGTGTATAGATTATCGTGAATTAAATAAGTTAACTATCAAGAATCGGTATCCACTACCGAGAATTGACGACTTATTTGATCAACTCCAAGGATCATGTGTGTACTCAAAAATTGACTTAAGGTCGGGCTATCATCAATTACGTGTCAAAGAAGAGGACATTCCGAAAACTGCTTTTCGGACACGTTATGGTCATTACGAATTTTTGGTCATGCCGTTTGGGTTGACAAATGCGCCAGCTGTATTCATGGACCTCATGAATCGAGTTTGTAGTCCATATTTAGATAAGTTTGTTATCGTTTTCATTGATGATATTCTTATCTATTCCAAGAGTGAGCAAGAGCATGAGCAGCATTTAAGGTTGATATTAGAGTTGTTGAGAAAAGAACAGCTATATGCTAAATTTTCTAAATGTGCTTTCTGGTTGAAAGAAGTGCAATTTCTTGGCCACGTTGTTAGTAGCAAAGGAATTCAGGTTGATCCAGCAAAAATTGAAGCCATTAAAAAATGGGAGACTCCTAAGACACCAATGCAGATACGCCAATTTTTGGGTTTAGCCGGTTATTATAGAAGGTTTATTCAAGATTTTTCCCGAATAGCTAAGCCGTTGACAGCGTTAACGCAAAAAGGGAAGAAATATGAATGGACTTCTGAGCAGGAGAGTGCATTTCAGTTACTGAAAAAGAAGTTGACTACGGCGCCTATTTTATCGTTACCAGAAGGGAACGATGATTTTGAAATATATTGTGACGCTTCGCGACAAGGTTTTGGTTGCGTTCTTATGCAACGAAAGAAAGTTATTGCATACGCATCCCGACAATTGAAGATTCACGAGCGGAATTATACGACGCATGATCTAGAACTGGGAGCAGTCGTGTTTGCATTGAAGATATGAAGACACTACTTGTATGGGGTTAAATGCACTGTGTTTACTGATCATAAAAGCCTTCAACATATTTTTGATCAGAAACAGCTGAACATGAGACAACGTAGGTGGGTCGAGTTAATAAACGACTATGATTGTGAAATTCGTTATCATCCCGGGAAAGCGAACGTGGTGGCCGACGCTCTAAGCAGAAAGGAACGAGAACCAATTCGAGTACGAGCGATGAACATAAAAATTCGCATGAATCTCAACTCACAAATCAAAGAAGTTCAACGAGAAGCACTTACTAAAGAAAATATAGGAAATGAAATAATGAAGAAGTATGAGAAGCAACTCGTTATGCGGGAAGATGGAATTCGATATTTTGCAAATCGTATTTGGGTACCGAAGTTGGGTGGATTAAGGAAGTTGATATTAAATGAGGCACATAAGACAAGATACTCGATACATCCTGGAGTTGGAAAGATGTACCAAGATCTTAAGACACATTATTGGTGGCCTAATTTAAAGACAGACGTTGCAACATATGTTGGGGAATGTTTAACTTGTTCCAAAGTCAAAGCTGAACACCAGAAGCCGTCAGGGTTACTTCAACAACCAGAAATCCCAGAATGGAAATGGGATGGTATTACCATGGATTTCATCACGAAGTTACCAAAGACTGCCTGGGGATACGACACCATTTGGGTGATTGTTGATCGTCTCACCAAGTCTGCACACTTCTTGCCTATAAAGGAAACAGATAGAATGGAGAAACTATTACGATTGTATATAAAGGAAGTTGTTTCAAGGCATGGAATACCTATTTCCATTATATCCGATCGTGATAGTAGATTTACATCAAAGTTCTGGCAATCACTACAGGAGGCCCTAGGAACTCGTTTGGATATGAGTACCGCGTATCATCCGCAAACCGACGGGCAGAGTGAAAGAACGATTCAGACTCTTGAAGACATGCTCAGGGCATGTGTGATCGATTTTGGAAACGGATGGGATAAATATCTACCATTAGCAGAATTCTCGTATAATAATAGTTATCATGCGAGCATTAAAGCTGCGCCATTCGAAGCATTGTACGGAAGGAAGTGTAGATCTCCTATTTATTGGAATGAAGTAGGAGATCGACAATTAACTGGTCCCGAAATCATACACGAAACGACTGAGAAGATAGTACAAATCAAGGAGAGATTGAAAACAGCCCGTAGTCGCCAAAAGAGCTACGCCGATGTTCGAAGGAAACCATTAGAGTTTCAGATCGGTGACATGGTTATGTTAAAGGTGTCACCGTGGAAAGGTGTAATACGCTTCGGAAAAAGGGGTAAACTGAACCCAAGATATGTAGGCCCGTTCAAGATTATCGAACGCATTGGACCGGTAGCTTATCGACTCGAGTTACCACAACAACTCACCGGAGTACATAATACCTTTCACGTCTCAAACCTTAAGAAGTGTCTTGCAAAGGAAGACCTCACCATTCCTCTTGAAGAAATCCATGTCGACGAGAAACTACAATTCATCGAAGAACCAATCGAAATCATGGATCGTGAAGTTAAACGACTCAAGCAGAGCAACATACCGATCGTTAAGGTTCGTTGGAATGCTCGAAGGGGTC
Organism: Rutidosis leptorrhynchoides; assembly: GCF_046630445.1. Classification (NCBI taxonomy): domain Eukaryota; kingdom Viridiplantae; phylum Streptophyta; class Magnoliopsida; order Asterales; family Asteraceae; genus Rutidosis; species Rutidosis leptorrhynchoides. The sequence goes on along the minus strand of NC_092340.1, from coordinate 372,713,170 downwards.
CCGAGTTTACTTGGGAACGAGAGGATCAAATGAAACAAAAATATCCACACTTGTTTTCCGATGACGCAAAATAGGTACAATTTTAAAATTTCGGGACGAAATTTATTTAACGGGTAGGTACTGTAATGACCCGCACTTTTTCGATCGTTCTATACTTATAAGATTAATATTTATATAAATTAAACCTTACCAACATGATAAGCAATCCAAATTGTTGAGACTTATGTTTTCGAAAAGAGTTTTACACAACGTTTGACCGTCTAGTTTGACCGATGATATCACGAACTATACAATATATGATAATTATACGTTTGTGTATATATATGTATATATACATATTTAACATGATCTAAGAATGTTTTAATATCTCATTTTGTATTAATAACAATAAGTTATAAGTATATTTTGAAACTACTAACTTAAGTTTTCGAAACGATAACCATACGTAACGTTATTTGACTTAAATACTTATGACCTATAATGTTTATACATATATCGTATAAGTAATGTATTTAATCACTTTTAAAGACTTAAATACATAAAACAATATAAGTATATTTACAAAAGATAGCTATATTTGAATCCTCGTTCCGTTTTCTCAAAGATTTCTATACGTATACCTAGGGTATATGTACCCGTATCATACGCAGCTTCTAGATGTATTTACTATTGGTATATACCAATAAAAATCTGCTCCTTAGCAGCCTTAAATGATTAAGAAACATGTGGAACCAACCATTTGTCAAGCAGCATGAATTATTTAGCAAGAAAACAAAGTTAGGTATCTTTTTTTTCCTTTATAACCTAAAAACGTTTTTATGCATGCACACCATTTCTTCACCCCATTTTCTCATACTTACACTTCCATTTCTCTCTCAAAATACTCTTAACTTCATACTTGATCATCTCCAAGCATTTTCTCCATCATTTAGCTTCAAAAACAACACTTAAATCTCATAAGAAAACCTTACAAAAACACTTCAAGAAATCCTTCCAAGAACACAAACTTACTTCCAATCTTTCATCCAATTCCATCACCCTTTTGGTTCTAGGTTCTTACTCCTCTTTTACAGAAACCTTGTCCAAGGAACTTGAGGTAGTATCTATGTTCATAACCTTATTCGATTCATATATATATAGCTATCATATTTTGTGGTATACAATTTTAACAACAAGAACATAGTTTGAATGTTTTCAAACTTGTTTGCAAACTAAATAGATTCTTATAACTTAACTTTTAAAATACTTCAAGACCTGTAATATAACTTAAAAATATGCTAATTTAACAAGGTATAACTTGGTTTTTCAAAGAACACCTTAAAAACTGTTTTTACGACGTCGGAGTGCAACCGGGGGCTGTTTTGGGTTGGATAATTAAAAACCATCTTAAACTTTGAATTGGAGGTTTATTTTCTGGAAAAATGATTTTTACTATGAATATGATAACACATAAAAATTTCATGATTTAACTCAAAGTATAAGTATTTTTAGAAAAATAATCATTTAAGGTTGTTTACATGATGGAAAATGATTAACTTCATAAGTTTCACTAAAGTTTGACCTATGACCTGTGATTTCGAATACAAACTAAGGTATTTACAGTTCATAGTCTTAAAGAGGGACTCGATCCAAGGAAGTGGCAAGTTGAATCAACGAAAACGGAGTTGCAACGAAGAAACTATGACCAAAACGAGATCGGATATCTAAGACTAGTTTGGCTACGAAAATAATTGGAGAAAATTAAATAAATCACATCTTTTTAAGATAACATGATATTTTATATATATGTACTCATAATTCAATTTTATATGGTTCAGGATCACCCGTAAACAACACGAGAAGATTAATCATAAGATCCCATGTTTGTACGCAACACGTCATTTGACAACACCGGTACTTTATGTACGCAACACGTCATTTGACAACACCGGTACCGTGGGTCAAGATTAATCTCGACCAATACATATACGTTGGGGGTTTTATTTATTTCGTTGGGGGTTTATTAAACATCTAAATATGAACCATTAAAATTGAATTACTAACAACGAACTGCTAACTACGGACTAAGGAATTATAAAAAGTATTAAAAGTATAACAAGAATATATATGTGACGTTGTTTAAAAAGAAAAGGTATTGATATATTATATATGGATAGGTTCGTGATATCAACCGGGAGACCAAGTCAAAATATATATATCTTCAAGACGAAAGTGAGTATATAGTCCCACTTTTAAACTCTAAATATTTCGGGATGAGAATACATGTATTTTATGTTTTACGTTATGGACACAAGTAACTGAAAAATATATTCTACGTTGAGTTGTACCACTGGCATACTTCCCTGTAGCTTGGTAACTAATATTTACAGCGGCATTGTAAACGCGAATCCTGTTGATAGATCTATCGGGCCTGACAACCCCAACCGGACTGGACGACCAGTATTCAACGGTTGCACAGTACTTCGTTTCGTGACTACACTTGGTACGGTGTAGTAAGATTTCATAATAAAGGGAATATGCGACGTGATTAAATGTTAAGTATGGTTACCAAGTGCTCAACCACTTAGAATATTTTTATTAAACTGTTTATATATGAAATCTTGTGGTCTATATATATATTGCTGCCGGCACTAAACCTATATCTCACCAACTTTATGTTGACGTTTTAAACATGTTTATTCTCAGGTGATAATTAGAAGTTTCCGCTGCATTATGTTGAATTTGAGCAGGATCTTGCGTACGCATATTTGTGTCAAAAATAAGACTGCATATCCAAGAACTTGTGTTGTAAAATATGCTAGAAATCGTGTTGTTATCATCATTTGTAAAGTTTGTAAGTCGAAGATTATCGCTAAACGATAATCATCTTTATTTCGTCCAAAGCTTGTATCAAAAATAAGAATCATGGTTTGTAATGTATAATATATGCAGTTTTTCTTTTAAAAATGTCGCATATAGAGGTCAATACCTCGCAATGAAATCATACGTTATCTAACACGTTCTTACGGTTAAGGACGGGTTATGACAGATTACATAATGGTTGATTAATTAGATAATAATACTACTATTATAACCTATGAACTTATCTATATAGTAACACTTTAATTACACTAAGTATATTATCACCTATATATATATAATTAATAAGTACACTAATAATTCGTTATGTGTATATACTTATAACGTGAAGGTTATAATTAAAGATAACGTACAAAGACTACAAACATCACCGCTACTTGTGGCCTAGGGTGGTCCTTGTTGCCTTATGGGAACCGCTTGTGGATTTCGAATGCCATGACTTAGATTCTGGTCAAGAATCTTGGGCGACCGGTTACAACAGATCATTCGAGTGACTTGCATGATAGCAACGAAGTTTGGGCGAGATTGTACAACATCTTTGTGAAGAATTATAACTCGAACTTCTTAAACTAGAAACTTACTATAAGCGGAAGCTTTCCATAAATAGTAGGTTTCCAAAAATAGAAACTTTTGAGAAATAGGAACTTTTCTCGAAAACCGTCACAGTTAATATAGTTTGCTATATTAATAAACAAACTTTATATCTGTTATACATTAACTAATCAAACATTATATCTCTATGTTGAGATCTCCGATTATATACTCCGTTCATACTACTTGCATGGGATAACTTACTTGCTACTAAGGTGAACTTCATAGCCCCGCTTTTTAACTATCTTTATATACTTATTTTAAACTTTGGGGTGAGACAAATGCTTGCTTTCAAGCTGTTTTACGCTTAGACACAAGTACCCGAAAACTGTTTAACTGTGCTGACATGCTTTGTTTCATGCTAAATCCCTGTCATGATATTGTTAATTGCTACGTATAAATGAAAACTTAGTTATTGTGAGTAGGCCTATTGAGAGCGACGTCTCTAACCAGTTGGCCATTGGTCTTTGGTTACATAATAATGATTTAAACGACACTGACAGTTTAAGGTGTCATGGGGTAACTTTGTTTAGTTCGATATCATAACTTCAGTACTACTTTTGATAACTAAATCTTGTGGTCTAAAACAATTATAAACCTATGTTGTTCACTCAACCATTTTTGGTTGACAATTTAAGCATGTTTTGTCTCAGGTGAAGATTGCTAGAGATTGTTTGCTATTTGGACTTTGCTGCTTTTGGAGTCCGCTTTTTTACATTCATATTATTACATTAAAATACTTAAGATGACTGTTACATTTTGGATTTACCTTTGTAATGACTATTAAATTCCGTTGCTTTAAATACATCAGTTTTCATTAAAAACGTCTCATTTAGAGTCGTTCTCACTTTACACTTGTGTTATGATATTGGTTAGTCACATATATCACACCCCCAATTAGGGTCTGGGTGAATGTGACATTAATATCAAATAAACCAACATATTATAATATACAAGAACAATACTAAATGATAAAAATAAACTTTATTGAGGACGCACCGGAAAATGAAATGTCGTTACAATAATGGAAAGTACAATAAAGTAATTGTTTCAAATGCAAGAATAATAAATGCGATATCTCTTGATCCTAAGTCCAAGTAGCATCACATAATCAGTAAGTAAATAAGCTTGATCAATCGGCACCTGAGACAAACATGCTAAAGTGTCAACCAAAAAGGTTGAGTGAAGTTCATAGGTTTAACAAATATGTTTGACCGTTGTTTTAGACCACAAGATTTAGTTTATAAAATTGATCTCGCAGGGATCAAAAAGTTATGCCAATTCGTGATATTTAGACTAAACGTTCAAGTTTTCCCCAATGACAAGTTGTGTCTATACTTGTCGATTTAATTTCATTATTAAGTAATACGAAGACTTAGTCAAATGTATCGGGGACGTTACTCCTGATAGGCCTACCCCCAATAATTAAGAATGCATTTAACGAGCAACTAAAAATATCACTGTAGGGACTTAGTCGGACATAGCCGGGTATAGCATAGTTTAACAGTTGGTACTTATGTCTAAATTGTAAATAGTAAAAGCAGTATGTGTCTCACCCCAAATAAGTTAAATAAATTTGCTAGCAATAAAGAGTGGGGCTATGAATTCACCTTAGTAAGTAGGAGAGAGAGAGTTGTTATTCCTCGGAATAGAAAGTTTTGATGAACGTGAGCAGAAAGTCAACCTAATGACATTTTAAGAGTAGTTAAATGTTTTACCCAAATTTAAGTTTAAGTATGCAAGTGTTTTAAGTATAGTTCATTTTACTAAGTTCTATTCCTAGTAAGTTTCTACTTTTAGCAAGTTTCCACTTTTTGTAGTTTTCACTTTTAGTAAGTTAGTGTCGAATACTAGTGAGTTGTCCTTAATAAGTCTACCACTTATTAAGTGTGAAAGTATCTAAGTGTATGATTACTATAGTCAGGTTGACATTGTGCACCATACCCAAACATCTATTCCACCGCCGAGTCACTAGAATGACCAATTGTTACCGGTTGGCCCAGGATTTCCTGACCAAAATCTAAGTTTGGCATTCGTAATCCACAAGTGTCCCATAGTGGTACCAAGGATCACCCTAGGCCTTAAGTAGCGTTGACGTTCGAGTAATCACACGTTATCGTAAATGACTATCGTAATCGTATAATATAATATAAGTAGTAGTATATTATGTGTTAGTAATAATATAAGTGTATAAGTGTTATATAATAGAATTAGGGTTTTAGTAAATTAATGTAGTAATAATAATTAATGATTAGGGTTAATTAATTAAAGTAGTATTTAATGATTAGGGTTTTAATTAATGTATTAGAGTTTTATTATTTAATATATATATATATATATATATATATATATATATATATATATATATATATATATATATATCGTGTATATGTATATATATGGATAATATTTTTATTTTTATTTTTTTATATTCAGCCATATATATATATATATATATATATTATTTTTTTACATATATGCATGGTGTATCTATTTATAGTATGTATATATCTTGTTACCTTTTTTAAACATTAACAAATCTTCTAACAATCTTCTAGGGTTTAAAGATCAAACAAAATTCTTTTTTTTATAAAAAAAACCGTATATGTATGTATGTATATAATTATATATATATATATATTTTAAACTAGTAGATATATATGTAATGTGTATATTCCTTCCAATTATAACCACATTAACATAATCTTTATTAGGTTTTAGGTTTCTAAAGATCAAACACTCTTATATTTTCTTTCTTTTTTCGTGTATGTACATGCATATATATATATATATATATATATATATATATATATATATATATATATATATATATATATATATATATATATATATATATATATATATATAATTTTTTTTTTTTGTTATTTACATGAACAATATGATTATGATTATGAATAAGATCAAGAACACGAATATGATTATAAACATGAACATGAATCAAAAGATAGACTTTAAAAGTTTAGATCTAGGATTTTTACCTTGTTGAAGATTAACAAGAAAAAGATGAAGATTGCTTGAAGATGACGATCAAAAGCACTTGAAAACTTAAGAACGCTTTGAAGACCACGAAGAACGCGAAGAAGATCTCTTGAAGATTACTTGAAAATAACTTGAAGATGGTGGTGGTGGTGTTGGGGTGTTTTGGCCGAAACCAAGAGAGAGAGGGGGGAGAGAGATTTGTGTTTGAGAGAGAATTGTAGAATGTTTTGGTACATAGAATGCATTAGCTTAGGCCTCTATTTATAGTTGCATTAGGATGATTCTAGATTTAGAGTTTACTTAGAGGAAAAGTTAGGTTTAGGGTTTGGTGATGGGGTGGCCGAAAATTAGAGGGGCAAGAAGGTCATTTTGCCCTTTTTTTATTGTAAAAATCGGCTAGGGTTTGCATGGGAAGGGTTTGGAATTTTTCGTTTTAGTCCTTGTACTTTAGATTAGCTTAAATGGTTCCTTAATTATCCAAGTTTAATTATTTAAGTGTATAATGTTTAAGGTTATTTATTTTGTTCACAAAAATTAATAAGCTCATTATTTTTATCTTTTATTAACTTGTCGTTTATTACACAAAGTTAATTATTATATTTTATAATTCTTAACGCTTAACAATTTATTGATTAAAGTTAAATCATTAAGTTTAATTATATTATTGGGCATTTAATATTGGAAAAATATAGAATGGAAAAATGAGGGTCGTTATAACATATGACCCCCGGTCCCATTTAGGGGGTGTGACAGTTTATGAATGTTATTTTGCTATTTATTAATATGAGTAATGAAACTACCTAATATTAAATCTCTTATAATCTACCAGTCCTAGTAACCACTTTCTTTTAATCTATTTTAATTCAATTCAATTTGTATTCTATCTTCCTTAAGATAGTCTTATTAAAGTTAAAACAAAGACAAACTATGATAATATAAAAATAAATCTTAAATAATAATTGGAATAAAAATAACTTATATCTGCTACCCGTGATCTCTTGGGATGATCATTAACTTGCTAATTACTATACTACCTTGATCGGGTTTTGTCGCTCGATAGGGTGTTAAAGTGAAAAGTAAAGTAAGATAATATAAATTTAAAAGTTGAACTAAAGCTAAGTACTACTTTGCACACACTTTGCACACGTCATGCATTTATTTATTCGTGATATTGAGTTTTTTTGATTATATTTTTATAAAGATTAAAGACTTTGGCTTGCGGTTATGATAGAAATAATGTTTACAACCCAAGAAATGTTTATGATGTTATTTTGGATGAATTCAACACAAATTCATGGTCAAACGAGCAAGATAAGTTAACGAAGACGGAAACTGAACGTAGCTGCTGTAGATGTTGCATCGCGCGGTCGAAAAGTGTGATTTCACAATCGCGAGTCCATTCTCCCGGGTGCGAGTTAAAGTATTACGGGCGCGAAGTATTTAAAGAAGTTGGTTTAATCGAAATGTAATTTCATGGTCATCTGTCTCTATATCGCGGTCGCAAAAAATCATAAAACCAGACCTCGTGGTTGCGAAGTAGCAGGTCACGATCGCGATATTTTAGTTGGTCTTGAGCTGATTTTTCTATCTATAAATAGGCATTAATACAATAATTTTTTGCAGATTTTTTACGAATTCTGGGTTTAAGGGTCGAATTTTAGAGTTTTTAAGGTTATTTTAAGGGTTTCTATCACTTGATTTATCATTGTAACAAAATCCAATCATTGGTAACTTTAATTCCTTAATCTTAATTAATACTATGACGAACTTTTGTTTATCCTTGTGTTTGATTGGTTTCATGACTATGTCTAGCTAAATTATTCATATATCCACTTAGATGAATGAACCTAGGTGATGGATTGCTTATTCTTTAATTTATAAAACTGATTATTATTCTTTATTATGTTTGATATAAGATCCACCGTTGTTCATGCTTATTGATTGATTTGGTTGCTAGATTTTTGATTGAATTAACGATAGTTAACAAAATTGATAAAATTTTCCAGGTTATTGAAAGATAATTTAGATGTAGTTGAATTACATGCGGGACACCTGTGTAATTAGACAATAGTGATTGAATTGATTAACTAGCTAAAACAATTGTGAGGTTAAGGAGGGACACTTAATTAACCTGAAATCGAATCATAGTTTTGAGTAATCGATTGATTGTGTTTTTGATTGTCGTGCGGGAAACCATAGTTAGATGATTATACTTTCATGATAATAGTAGTTTAGTGCGGGAAACCAGCCTAGATTGTTAATAGGTGGATTGATTAGTGAACTAGGTTAATGATAGTTACACTTAGGGATCTAGTTAAGACATTGTGAGAATCGACGGATAATTGCGATATCACTAATGGTTTTAATCAAAGCAATCCAGATCCTACGGAATTGACTCTAAGTGGATACCTTTTTTCCCATTGATTTCTTGCTTTCTCGCTTTTTGCGTTATTTAGTTTAAAAATCTCAACTCCCCAATTTAATTTGGATAATTATTAGTTTAAAATTTTTATTCTCACCCGGTTCCTGTGGAACAAACTGGTCAATTTACTTAATAGCTCTGCACGATCAGGTTTTTTAGTTGCCTGTTTTGTGTAAAGTTTTTGAGTCAATTTGTCTAGTATTTTAAAAGTTAGATTTTACACATCAGGAACTAAATAAACAACGAGAACTCTTTGATCCAAACTATCCACCACAATTCTGTTAGGTATTAACATGCGGCAAACACGTTTCGAAACGACCAATGTTTGATGCCAGGGATCGAACCCACTTTGCAAAACACCCCCTAAGTCATTTGTGGAATAACCCTTCTCTAAACGCCCAATGAAAATCGTACATCCATTACTTGGTTTGTAGAGAAATAAGGATTACCTCAAACCCTAAGCGGTGGTTTGGTGGTAAGATGGTTGGAAAGTTTCAAAGGGACCCAGGTTCAATCTCCACCTGCTACACTTTGGGGGGATTGCCTTTCAAAATAATAATAATAAGGATTACCTCCACCCCCGACATGCATGGAAGCACCATCGCTACAACATATGTATTCCTTCGTGGAGAAGTTGAGTGCATCATCGACTAATTTGAATAGATACGAGAATGAAGCTTGGTTAGGGGTTGCTAAAGTAGAAGAACTCTAGACTAACATCTAAAGACTTTCTCTAGAGAAGCACGAGGTTTACAATATGGGAGCTATGGGGAAAATTGTAGGATAAGTTTAAGTTTGATTTTGAAACTTGTAAAAAGGAAGGGATTTGGTTCTTGTAAGAGACGGTTAATTATGTCATCAATTATTAACTACTAAGTAGATTAATACTAGTATATTATGCACATTTTTCTTCAGCAATATGTTAATATGCAAGGATTGGAAGGTGAAGTAGAATCAAACAAAGAACAAGTGGTGTGTGCTACATGAATCTCGCATCCTGGAAGTCTAGATCGCGGAAAAGAGGTACCAAAGTCGACAAAGGGAAGATTTGGCTCTCGAGGCGAAAATAGATCGATGCATGGCTCGTGAACGCAAAAGTCCTTTGTTCTTAAATGTCGCGATCGAGAGGGATCCCTTGGGGCGGCCATAATTCAGTTTGGAATTTGAATCCTCATTTTAGTCTGATTCGTCTTTGTTTATGCTCTATATATGTGTAACACATACATGTATTCAAGAAATTTATCAACAAAATACTCTCTAGTTGTTCCATGGATTAAAGTAATAACATTGATTACATATAACCACATTATCCATCTAAGAACCGTAGTGAAGCTATTTGTTAGGGTTACAATTAAAAGGGGCATTATAAACGTAATTGTAAGAATTCTCCGACTAAAGGTGTTAACTTGACCGCGGAAGATACGGATGATGCACTTTTGTGTAGTGTTGAAAATTAGGTTGAGTCTTGGATTTTGGATTCAGGAGCTTCTTTTCATGCTTCTTTCACTATGAGCATGATGAATAATTTCAGTCGTATCGTGGTAAGGTAAGATTGACAAACAAGAAAAGGCTTGAAATTGAGGGCATTGGAGATGTTATATTAATTACTACTCTTGTATCTAGTTTATTTTTGAAGACATGAGGTTCATTCCAACACTCAAAAGGAAGCTTATCTCGGTCTATCAATTGGATGAGGAAGGTAATGCTATTATTTTCAAAAACCTCCAATGGAAGGTGGTAAAGAGTAATTGTGTCGTGGCTCGTGGACATAAAAGGGGAACGGTTTATATGGTTGAAGTGTTTGATGAACACACGGTGGTTGCTAAGGTTGATGTTGGGGCCGAATCTACTCTATGGCCCATGTGATGTACTGACCTCTACATGATACGTTTTGTAAATATTGCATTCTTTTAAAAAGGGACACCATAAATGAATATCTAATTCCAAAGTTTTTGACATCTGATGATTACTACATATAGACAATCACCGTAAATAATAGTTTACAATACTACAGTTGTTGACAATGCAGTCAAAATAAGATACATGGTGATGATTTTGTGAATGCAACGTTTTCTCGAATAAAGCATGTATGACTCCATGCACATAGCTTGTATCACATATAAGCAAACAGCGGAAGACTTCTAGGAACCTGAGAATAAATAAGCTTAAAAGTGTGAACACAAAGGTTGATGAGTTCATAGTTTTAATGTTGCGGATAATCTGTACATAAAGGTGGATCACAAGATTTCAGTTGTTTCATCTGAAATGTTTATCAAAAGATTCAACGTAACAGAGCACCCTGGTAACTAAACTTTAACGGTATAATAATTACCCCTGTTTTAACATACATGCAACCAACATGTACAATACACGCAATTCAACGTGTATTAACCTCAAATAGCATACGTATGTTTTATAGTTCTGGCTAGGGTTTCTATACCTAGAACAGACGGGGATGTCAAGCCCTATGGATCCATATACAACTACTCGCGCCCACCAGTTCTTATAACCGGCAGTTACTAGTTACCAAAGCTAAGGGATTTTCGGTTCAAACTCGGTGTAGAATTTAGTATGTATTTGTATCCATTGCGTTTAAAATAAAGTGCATGTATTCTCAACCCAAAAATATAGATTGCAAAAGCAATTAAAAAGGGAGCATATGAAACTCACCTTAGCAGCACATAAGGTCATTCATCGAAATGTGACCGAAACTCGGAATGTAAAATAATCGTATATCTCAACCTAAAGAACATATGTTGGTCAATACATGTCTAACAAGCGAGGTCAGGTCATAGTATATCACAATCCTAATGCTCTAGACCGACATGCAAAAGTTAACAAAAGTCATCTCAAAAGTCAACCTGACCTAATATGATCTTTAAATCTATACATGTTTATTAACATAATATAAGTCTTGATAATTGAACGAATTTATAGTTTATCAAACTCAAAGTATTATTTATTTCTGGAGCTATATTATATTTGAATTATCATGGCAATCGAACATATTTTATTATTTCACATAGTTTTTCCAATACTTGTAAAATTAGATTATAGTGTTTATAAAGCTTTTAAAACATGATAATACAGTCAACTTTGACAATTGATCAACAAAACAAAATGTGCCTTATATAGAAATTCATTTACTCGATTTGTAATATCTAAAAATCAAATTTATCAATCTCATAGACAAGTTGTTTAAAAATTAATTTAAAGTTTCTGTGACGCCCCGTACAAAACCATCGTGTACGGATCATCAACAACATGATCATTACAAGGTCCAACACTATATGCTGTTTGAAAACCAGTTTTGCTTTGCATTCATGAAAAGATAATTCCAAATGTTTTACAAAAGATAACTTGACACAAAAGTCATTACAAAACCATTATTCAAAATAACATAAGTTGCGAATGCAAAATATAAGTTCCATGATTGAGACATCTCTAAGTAATGCAGCGGAAATCTAACATAGCAGGTCCTTAACAGCAAGTCTAACAACGGAAGCAACAAACCTCTAAGCACCTGAGAAAACATGCTTAAAATGTCAACAATAATGTTAGTGAGCTATAGTTTAAGTTGTAATAGTAATGTAAGGTTGAGCACGAGATTTCAATGTTTCAAAACAGTATGAAAAGTATATGTATAACCGTGGGCACATGGTAACTAGACTTAACGTAAATATAAATATCACCCCCTAAAAGTACACCTCGCGAGTGCGTATGTCCTCGAAGTATTAAACACCCGTTAAATGCTAGCGCGACTAGCCCGAGTGGGGATATCAAACCCTATGGATCCATATCTAATATTCGCGTTCACCGGTTCAAAAACCAATGATCAAACGTTACCGTGCTAAGGGGAATCTTTATGCCGTTATATAACCCACACATATGTAAAGTTTAAGTACTCGTGTCAAGTAAGTAAAACATAAAAAGCGCATGTATTCTCAGTCCCAAAAAAAGTATAAGTAAAAAGGGAAGCTATAACTCACAGTGATAAGAGCGGTAAAGTCGATAATGAAAGTATGCAAGTAGTAAGTCGGTCCGAAAGGTCGTTGATGTGGTAGCGGAGTGTATATAAAATAGCTATTAAATTTTAGCAGGAAAATACTATTAAATACGATACAATTTTACACAAGATATTTATTTATTTAGAGAATGGATATACTTAAACCTTGCTACAACACTTATAGGCAGTGTACCTAATCGTACAGTAGTGTAGTTTTTAGTAAGTCCGGTTCGTTCCACAGGGAAAATCTTTAAACAAAGCTTAACGCTATATTAGTTTACTTTTATAAAAATACAAATATATATATAAGTAATATTATTATTATAAAGGGGGGTTTTTACCGTTTAATGACCGGTTTGTCAATTTTAAAACTTTAGTCGCAGTTAAAACCAAATGTAAAATATTAAATAAATACAAGACTTAATTTAAAGCGTAAAGTAAATAACGATAATGAAATTGCGAATAATAAAAGTGCGATAAAATAAACTTGCGATAATAAAAAAGTACGATAATTAAAAGTGCAATTAAATACAATAACAATAGAAATGCGATAATTAGAAGTGCAATTAAATATAAAATAAAGGAAATTAAATATGAAATAAAAGAATTATGCTTATTTAAACTTCCGTAATCATGATGTTTGACGTGTTGATTTTAGTTTTATGCCCATGGGTTAATTATCCTTTGTCCTGGATTATTTAATATGTCCGTCTGGTTTTTGTCCATAACAGTCCATCAGTCATAAATATAAACTGCGAGTGTCCTCGTCAAATTATCCTTATACCCGAAGTTAAATATTTCAACTAATTGGGGACTTAAACTGTAACAAGATTTTAATACTTTGTTTAATAATTACACCAGGATGTCGACTGAGTGTAACCCAAGGTTTTAATATTTTGTTATCAATTATACCAAGTGTCCTTGTACATAATTTCACCCCTGTTTTAATTATTCTAGTGGCTATTAATCCATTCCCGTGTCCAGTTAAATGAACGATTATTCGTACATATAAATACCCCGCCCATCGTGTCCGATCGAGTGTATATGGTAATTTATAGGGACGCCCAATTGTAAATCTTTATATTAACATTAACAAACTATCATTTAGTTAAACAAATATAAAGCCCATTAATAGCCCATAGTCTAATTTCCACAAGTGTCGTTCTTTTGTCCAAACCCCAATTATGGTACAAAGCCCAATTACCCAATTTTAGTAATTAGCCCAACATCATGATTACTTCGGATTAAATAAGCATAATAATAACTTAGCTACGAGACATTAAATTAAAAAGGTTGAACATAACTTACAATGATTAAAAATAGCGTAGCGTTACACGGACAGAATTTCGACTTACACCCTTACAATATTCGCTAACATACCCTTATTATTAGGATTAAAATTAAAATTAAAATTAAAATATAAATACAAATATTTACGTATAGATATAGAGAGGATGGATATATATTGTGGTTTTTTGCGATCAGAATTCGTTTGCTTTTATAGGGAGTTTCAGAATTTGGGGCTCCGAGACTCGCGGCCCTTTTTGCCTTCAAACTCCGCGAGTCGCGGAGTTTGTAAATACAGCTCACAAACTTTCTTGCCGACGGATTTTTATTATTTATATAATATATAAATAATTATAAGAATTATTTAAATATTATATTATATTTATGTGCATAGTTGACTTGTAATTTTTAGTCCGTTGCGTCGAGCGTTGAGAGTTGACTCTGGTCCCGGTTCCGAATTTTCGAACGTCCTTGCGTACAATTTAATATCTTGTACTTTGCGTTTTGAATCTTGTACTCTTGTAATTTCGAGACGTTTCTTATCAATAATTGGAACCTCTTTGATTGTCTTTTGTACTTTTGAGCTTTTTGGTCGTTTGCGTCTTCAATTCGTCGAATCTGTCTTTTGTCTTCACCTTTTATTATTTAAACGAATATCACTTGTAAATAGAACAATTGCAACTAAAAGCTTGTCTTTCTTGAGGAATAATGCTATGAAATATATGTTCGTTTTTAGCATTATCAAATATTCCCACACTTGAGTGTTGCTTGTCCTCAAGCAATATCGTCTTGAAATACTAGAATCACTTCTTTATTCTTCACACTTTGTACATCAGTGATTTCTCTACGGCGGTATAAACAATGATAGTAACGATATGGTTTACAGTCCCACATGACTATAAAAATTTAGATCCATTAAGGAAATTGGATCTTTATGAAAACATTTGATCTTTTGAAAATTAAATCTAGTTTTTACCCTAGATAATTTTTCCGGAATAACCCTTCACCGGTGTTTGCAAATTCTTTTTGTGGGTTTGGTGGGTTTCAGATTTGAAAATTTTAGCTCAAAACTTATGGTTTTGTGTCACCCACTTGCTAACCTTGTATTTGGAAAGCAACACGTCCAGTTTACTTGTCCCGTATATTACCTTTCGGTAAACTACCGTCCGGTTGTAAAGGAAAGCGTTGAACAAGCAACTGTTAAGGCAATGTCCCCTGACATGCTTTTAATTATGGTCTATAACATGTCGGACGCAATTACTATCCTTGGTAGGAGCAATAGTAAAGCTCACCCTTATGATTTTTCGGTCTGGCACAAGGTCCTGTCTTTGACCACTATGCAACCACCGTTCTTACGGTTGACACCTGATTTAGTTCAGGTGACCTAATGAATTCCAGGTGAATTCCTAGGATTTTACGTTCAATGGTAATGAACGCATTGAAAATGGGTTTTTAGAAAACAAATCGGTTTGTAATTTTGATCAAAATATTTTCTCGTTCAAGCTCGAGTTTAGATATCATTGAATTCCATGAGTTTGAATTCTCAATCTTTAAGGTCAATTTCTAGGATTGAGTAATATCATGCTTAAAAGCTGATTTTTGATCTTTTAAGGAGATTATCCTTTCTGGAGATCTGATTCATTAGTCTTATCCAGCTAATTTGCATGGTGCCCCCCATTTTACGAGATAAATCCTTCTCATGGTTAGGATAAATCTGACCACTTGGCGACCCTGTTTAATGCTGAGGTCCGTGGATTTCCTGCTAATTTTAGTGATGACTTTTCTAGATTTTTCGTCAACCTACAGCTGGTCTGGACGACAACTTCTTGACCTAAATCAAGAAGCGCGTGTCTTTTTCGGAAGACTTTACTTCCTTTTAATGATGGAATTGATTCATCGTGTAGATCCATCTCTCTTACAGTAAATCAGGTAAAACTTTTTAGTTTAGTCCAAAGCGAAAGTATTTTCAGTTATTTGTACAAAAATATGTGATATATGTTTTGAATAACTTGGAGAATTTTCCCACACTTGGCTTTTATTTTCCTTTTTATTGTCCTCTATTCCATTTTAAATGAATTTTAACATTTTGGTTTGTTTCTCAATTTATGTCCTTTCTGAGGTAACAATAATTTCGGTGTTAAAACCTAGTTTTATCGTTCATAAATATGTATAAACATGATTTTGAGTTCATTTAATTGAAAATTTTGAAAAATTTTACTAGAATTGGGTAGTCAGTGTATAAGACTAGGGCTGTTCTTTATTATTAGAGAGCACTAGATTCTAATACAACTACTACATTACTAGTATTTTTAATGGTAACCCAGTGTTTAAGATAAAAATTTTAAAATCCGAAAGAATTTAACCCCTTCCCACACTTAAGATCTTGCAATGCCCTCATTTGCAAGAAATCAGTAACAATTTAAATTATTGAGGGTGATTTGTGTGAAAATGATTAAATTTTACCAAAGTTTCCAAATATATTGGCGTTTGTTTGCTGAATGATAAATGGTGCACATCATTTGTTCATTCCGTCTTGTTGTTATTTCACATATATTTTGCATCTTGTCGTCAAAATTAGTTGCTTTTGCTGAACTTAATGCCAGTCTTTGAAAATGCGTTGTTTTACCCTGTTGTGTACATAAGATAAACTGCAAACATATATACATATTTTTGAAGTTTGGTATATTACCCCACATTCAAAAATTATTAAAATCTAAGAATAAAAGTTAGAAAATTATAAAAACTATTACAATATTAACATAAGTATTAAACGTATCAACATTACAAATTACAAAATAAATAAAACTAAGTAGACTAGGGATGATACTGATACCAATAGGGGTTCCATGCATAACCATAGGTGCTATAAAATGCTTCGGCAGGGTTATACGTAGGATACGGTGGTTGCATCTCTATAGACCAGGGAGGGAATATGGGTTTTGGAGTAGGAATATAGTTTCTACCTATATGTTGGCAATGAGCTATGATTTGGTTTTGATGAACTTGCCAATCTTCAAATGCTCTCTGTCTAGCATTTTCGTACTCATGTGAAGCTATAAACCTTTGCATTTCTTGCATTTCATTTCCCCCTCCTACATTACCTTGCTGTTGGTTTCTCTCAACCTGTGGATGTCTACCATGGTATTGTACTGCGGCGTTATTTCGCCTCTTCAAAACTTTCTCACCATGGTATACATTTAAACCTATTGTATCGCGGGGTTCTGGTTCTTCGACTAATAATCCCCCCCGACTTATATCCACACCGAGATATTCAGCAATCAAAGTAATAAAAATACCACCTCCTATTATGCTATGCGGTCTCATCCCCCTAACCATAGCTGATAAATAATAACCCACACAATAAGGTATACTTACAGCGCTTTGTGGGTCTCGAATACACATATGGTAAAACAAATCCTGTTCATTTACCTTTTCCTTGTTCTTACCTCTTTGTGTAATCGAATTAGCTAAAAACCTATGAATTACTCTTAATTTAGCTCTATCTATATCCAAATAAGAGTAATTTCCCCCTTTGAATCGGTGATGGCTTGTCATTTGACTCCATACACCATGTGTATCAAAATTTTCATCTATCTTTCTACCATTTAGTATCAACCCTCTACAATCGGCAGATGCTAACTCCTCAGGTGTATATATACGTAAAGCCTGAGCCATGTCTAGTAAAGACATGTGGCGCATCGAACCTCCTAACAAAAATCTAATAAAAGATTGATCGATTAAACTAGCTACCCGATCATTTAATTCTATACTACACAACAATTCTTCACACCATACTTTATATACAGGTCTACGCATGGTGAATAAATGTACCCAGTCGTTAAAAGTAGAATTACCATACCTCTGTGCAAGTAATTCCCTAATTAGCCCGGCCAATTCTACAGCTTCTAATGGTCCCCATTCTATGACCCTAGGTACCTCAACAACTTTAGAATGAAGAGTATGCAAACCCCTTTGGTATTTTGGATAATCTATCCAAAGTCTGTCAAATCTCAGGTTCGGGTGCAAATCTTCCAAGTGCATATCAGAAAATGTCATGACTGGATGAGGTATATCTTGCTTGTAGTAGTTATCCACCTCCTGTTGTTCCGCATTCTCAGCAGGAGCATTGCGAGCTTGGGATGAAGATTCACCCCTTTCAGTCTACAAAACACATCAAACACAATTTTTGTGCATCCAAATATGCATTAGTGTCAGCAAAATCATCAATCAAAATAATTACAATGACATGATCAATTTATATCAAACTTAAGCTCATTTTCACATTTTTATCAAATCTACACTTTTTCAAATGAGCATATACGAAAATGTTCACCAAGTTCATAAGCATTCAACTCAAATAACATGTCAAAATAATCATTACTAGCAATTAAACAAGTTTCAAATGGCATTATCTCTCAAAAATCAAGTTCATGAATTTTAGACTTGAAAAAGTCCACTTTAATTCTCAAAATCATGTTTAGGCTCAAAGTTTGGATCATTTAACTACCTAAACATGTTACACTACTTAATTTAGCAACAATTCATGACAAAAATCGGCCATAACCTGTTTATATCAAAAAGCCCCAAATTGCTCAAGAACACAAACCCTAGATTACTCAAAATTTGAAGTTTAAGGCTTCTAATCATTTTAAATAGCATCAATCTAGGTTATACAAGCATAATACATAAACAATTTAAGCATAATTACACTAAAAAGCATCAAAATCAAATTGGGAAAAAAATTGCTCAAGAACACTAATTTTCGGATTAAATGGTGTTTAGGTGTAGAAATTTACCGTTTTTCTTGAGTAATTCCTTGATAGCATCCTTCTCAACATGATTTTAGTAAAAGATTTGATGATTAACGGTTAAAAATTGTGATTTTGGGGGTGTTTTTGCGGGTTTTTTCGCAGTATTCTCGCTGTATGTGTGGGTGGTAGTGTGGACTGATCTGTTCTTTACGTTTTATTTTTTTCTGGGTTTTGGTCCCTCCGCGAGTCGCGGTGTTTAGACCTTCAAACTCCGTGAGTCGCGGAGTTTGTTATTATTATTTTTTTTATTTATTTATATCTTATACTAATTAAAACAATTAAGTAATTAATTTTAAAATTTTGTTTCCCTTGTTATTTAGGACGAGGTCGTTTCGGATCGATGTCCTAGTCCATCCTTCGACAAAATTTTAAAATTTGTCTTTTTGTAGCGATTGTTTTAAAAGCTAAGATTTTTGGGTTTTTTAAATGTTTTTGGCATACTTTAATTCAATAAGATTAAAAATAATGATAATAAAAGTTCTCGTCCCTCCCTCGGGTAAAGCAATTTCGGTTCAAAGACCTAGTCTTCAACTTACGACGAATTTTAAAAATTATATTTTTAACTTAATGAGATAAAGTAAATTTTTGTTTTTAAATTCACACAATTTAAATATAAAATTCAAAATTAATATTAAAAATTCACACCAAACTTAAAATTTGAAATGCATAAAATTAAAAATTCATATTTTAAAAATTAAAAATTCACACAAAATTTAATTTAAAAATTTATATTATAAATTCACACCAAACTTATATTAATTTTTCAAATATTTACAATTTTAAATATATTGATTTTACAAAGTTTACAATATTAATTTAAGATTTATATATTAATTTTAAAAACATGGTAAAAATAAAATTAAAAATCTTTTTGGCTTTTTATCCCACTTTAATCAATCAAATATTATCAAAAATATGCGCCCCTCTTTTCGGTAAAGTAATTTCGGTTCCATGACCTAATTTAACTCATGACGAATTTTTGAAATATTTTGGGTTGATTGATTAAAGATATTTATACCTTAAGAATAAACGTTAAATTTCGCAGTGATGTAATAAATTTTTGAATGATATCAATAATTTCAATCGCCAAACCTAATTTTATTCAATATCAATTTAATACTTTATAGCGAACAAATTAGCGTTTATTATCAAAAGGTTAAAAATAAAAAAATAAAATAAAAACTGTACAAACATACCTGTGAAATAGATTTCTTAGTTATATGATCTATCCCATTCATAAGATAGTCGGTTTAATTGGTTTTCCATAGCTACATAGGCGTAACCTCGAGCATTCAGTGTCTTTTCTTCTAAACATATGAACGGTCCGTCTCTGCATAAAGTAACAAATTCGGTATTTGAATAGGTTTGATTATTTGAACATTTACCTCCATGTGACCATTTTCCGCATTTGTGACATCTTTCTAGGTGTCGTGCTCTTTTTTTCGCTGTGGATTTTGATTTTCCTTTACCAAATTGTAACTTATTATCTTCGCATCTGGATTCTTTTCTAACTCTGTCCAATCTTTCTCTGATTACTGATACTATTTCACTCGGAAGTGTGTCATTATTACGTTTAGTGATCAAATCGTGTAGCATTAGACCATGGTTTAGTTCACAGGCAGTCTTCATTTCCTAAAAAAAAATAAAAATTCAGAATGGGGGGAGAAGACTAGTTCTTTAGGGTCTGCTAGGGAAAGACCATTCGGGTTCCATTTTCGAGAGCTACACGAAAACAGACAATCTAACTCTAACAGAAATACATATTATCCTTTAAAGACTTGATTCTTCCCACACTTAGTTAGCTGTGGTGTCAAAATTGTGATTAACTTCGTTGTCGACTTCCATCGGACTATCTATGTAGTGTTTAACTCTGTGACCATTAACTTTAAATTCAATCCCATTTGAATTTATTAATTCTATCGTTCCGTATGGAAAAACTCTTTTGACTATGAATGGTCCAGACCATCTTGATTTCAATTTTCCAGGAAATAGCTTGAATCGTGAATTGAAAAGAAGAACTCTGTCTCCTTCTTTAAATTCTTTTGAACTTCTGATTCTTTTATCATGCCATTTCTTCGTTCTTTCTTTATAGATTAACGAATTTTCGTATGCTTCATGTCTTAATTCTTCTAATTCGTTTAGTTGACTTAATCGTAGACGTCCGGCTTCATGTAAATCAAGATTACATGTCTTCAAAGCCCAAAATGCTTTGTGTTCAATTTCTACTGGAAGATGACATGCTTTTCCATAAATAAGTCTAAAAGGTGTGGTTCCAATTGGAGTTTTGTAGGCTGTTCTAAAAGCCCAGAGTGCATCCTCCAAATTAATGGACCATTCCTTCGGATTTGATCCTACGGTTTTCTCTAGAATACTTTTTAAAGCTCGGTTGGTATTTTAAACTTGTCCACTTGTTTGTGGATAATATGCGGTGGAGATTTTATGAGTTACTCCATATCTTTTAAGAACTTTCTCAAGTTGATTATTACAGAAATGAGTACCCCGATCACTTATTAAAGCTTTCGGTGTTCCAAACCTTGCAAAAAGACGTTTTAAAAAGTTGACTACAACTCGTGCATCGTTAGTTGGGAGAGCTTGTGCTTCCGCCCATTTAGATACATAATCAATGGCTACGAGTATATATAGATTATTATGAGATTTTGGAAATGGACCCATAAAGTCAATACCCCAAATGTCAAATACTTCACATACTTGGATGGCATTTTGTGGCATTTCATCACGTTGACTTATTTTTCTGGCCCTTTGACAAGCATCACAGGATTTGCAAAGAAGGTGTGCGTCTTTGTAAATTGTAGGCCAATAGAATCCAGCATCATAAACTTTTCTTGCTGTTAGTTGAGGCCCATAATGCCCTCCTGTTGGTCCTGTGTGACAATGGTTTAATATTTTACTAGCTTCATCTCCAAATACACATCGACGTATTATTCCATCGGGACAACTTTTAAACAGATGTGAATCTTCCCAAAAATAGTGTTTAATATCACTGAAGAATTTCTTTCGTCTTTGGTACGATAATCCTTTTTCAAGGAATCCACAAACTAAGTAGTTTGCATAGTCTGCAAACCATGGAATTTCTTTATAATCTATCTTCAATAGATATTCATCAGGAAAGTTGTCTTGTATGGCCGATTCATTTAGAACTTCTAATTCGGGATTTTCAAGACGAGAAAGATGATCAGCGGCGAGATTTTCTGCTCCTCTTTTATCTCGGATTTCAATATCAAACTCTTGTAAGAGTAAGATCCAACGGATTAATCTTGGTTTAGCATCTTGTTTTGAAAATAGGTATCTAAGAGCAGAATGGTCGGTATAGACCACCGTTTTTTCTAGAACGAGATATGATCGAAATTTGTCAAAAGCAAAGACAATATCAAGGAGTTCTTTTTCAGTAGTTGTATAGTTCATTTGTGCTCCTTGTAACGTCTTACTAGCATAATATATAGGTTGAAATCGTTTTTTAATCCTTTGTCCTAAAACGGCTCCCATTGCAAAATCACTTGCATCGCACATTAGTTCAAATGGTAGATTCCAATTTGGTGTTATCATGATCGGCGCATTAGTGAGTTTCTCTTTAAGAATATTAAAAGATTTGATACACTCATCGGAAAAGATGAATGGAGCATCCTTTTCTAGGAGTTTATTCATAGGAGTGGCAATTTTAGAAAAATCTTTTATGAAACGTCGGTAAAAACCGGCATGCCCTAGAAAACTCCTAACTCCTCTAACATTGGTGGGATGTGGAAGTTTAGCAATTACATCTACTTTAGCTCTATCCACTTCAATTCCTTCTTTTGAAATTTTATGACCAAGAACGATGCCTTCTTTAACCATGAAATGGCATTTCTCCCAATTAAGTACTAGATTTGATTGTTCGCATCTAATAAGCATTCGTTCAAGACTAACTAGACATGATTCAAATGTATCACCGAAGACTGAAAAGTCATCCATGAAAACTTCCATGCATTCTTCTATCATGTCATGAAAAATCGCCATCATACACCTTTGAAAGGTTGCAGGGGCGTTACAAAGTCCAAATGGCATGCGTTTGTAAGCAAAAGTACCATAAGGGCACGTGAATGTGGTTTTCTCTTGATCTTCGGGTGCTATTGGAATTTGAAAATATCCGAAAAATCCATCTAGAAAACAATAGTAACTATTTCCGGCTAATCTTTCCAACATTTGATCAATGAAAGGTAAGGGAAAGTGATCTTTTCTGGTGGCGTCATTTAATTTTCTATAATCAATACATACACGCCATCCTGTTACAGTCCTAGTAGGAATAAGCTCATTTTTTTCATTTGTAATGACAGTCATGCCACCCTTCTTAGGCACGCATTGAACTGGGCTTACCCATGGACTATCAGAGATTGGATAAATTAAACCTGCATCTAGCAGTTTAATAATCTCTTTCTTAACTACATCTTGCATATTAGGATTTAGTCTTCGTTGGCGTTGCACATACGTTTTATGACCTTCTTCCATAAGGATTTTATGTGTGCAATACGAAGGACTTATTCCTTTAATATCATGAATCTTCCATGCAATGGCTGGTTTATGGGCTTTCAACACAGAAATGAGTTGTGATTTCTTATTTTCAGTAAGAGAAGACGATATTATTACAGGTAATTCAGATTCACCATGTAAATAAGCGTATTCTAAATGGGTTGGAAGTGGCTTTAACTCTAATTTCGGAGGTTCTTCTATCGATGAT
This sequence comes from Rutidosis leptorrhynchoides, assembly GCF_046630445.1. Taxonomy (NCBI): domain Eukaryota; kingdom Viridiplantae; phylum Streptophyta; class Magnoliopsida; order Asterales; family Asteraceae; genus Rutidosis; species Rutidosis leptorrhynchoides. Next base: position 372,689,465 of record NC_092340.1, on the reverse strand, counting down.
TTGTATCGATATCTGTCTTCTTCTTTTAGCATTTGAATTTCTTCTGTTGTTGGTTCATATCCATTAGCTATAAGTGTAGCTAACATTTCAACTTCATCAATTGGTTCATTACCTTCTCCTAAAGAACATTCTCCTGTTCCTTGTAATTCTGGAAATTCTTCTAATAATTCTGCATGTGCATCTATAGTTTGAATATAATAACATGTATCATCTGCAGATTGTGGTTGTTGCATTGCTCTATCAACTGAAAAGGTAACACTCTCATCCTCTATACTTAGGGTCAATTTCTTACCGAACACGTCTATCATTGCTTTAGCCGTGTTTAAGAATGGTCTTCCTAATATGAGAGGAACTTGAGAATCTTCTTTCATGTCCAGAACAACAAAATCTACTGGAAATACTAAAGTACCAACTTTAACTAGCATGTTCTCCATTATCCCTCTAGGATATTTTATTGATCTATCGGCTAGTTGTATGCTTATTCTGGTTGGTTTCAATTCTCCAAGGTCTAGTTTAGCGTATAGTGAATATGGCATTAGATTTATACTAGCACCTAAGTCTGCCAATGCTTCTATTGAACTAAGACTACCCAGAAAACATGGAATTGTGAAACTTCCTGGATCAGATAGTTTTTTTGGTATCTTATTCAACAGCACTGCTGAATAATTAGCATTCATGGTAACAGCCGAGAGTTCTTCCATTTTCTTTCTATTTGAGATTAGATCTTTCAAGAATTTAGCATATCTAGGCATTCCTGAAATCACATCAATGAAAGGAAGATTTACATTTATCTGTTTAAACATATCCAAGAATTTGGATTGCTCGGCTTCAAGTTTCTCTTTCTTCATTTTACTCAGGTAAGGAAGTGGTGGTTGGTATGGTTTAACATAAGGTTTAGCCTTAACTGTGTTATCTTCATTAACCTTTTCAACTACCGGTTCTTTTTCCTTATCTTGATTAGGTTGGGGTTCTTGTGGAGTAGGAATAGCTTCATCAGAAGTTACAGGTATTTCAGGTGGTTTAAGTGTTGTACCACTTCTTGTGGTAATGGCTTTAGCTGTTTCATTCCGGGGGTTAGCATTTGTATCACTAGGTAGACTTCCCGGTTTTCTTTCACCTATTAACCTTGCTAGGTTACTTACTTCTTGTTCCAGATTTTGAATAGAAGCTTGTTGATTTCTAAATGCTTGAGCATTTTGTTCATTGGTTTGTTTTTGAGATGTGAAAAACTGCGTTTGAGTTTCAACTAGCTTCGTCATCATATCTTCTAAATTCGGCTTTTTATCATCGGTTTGTTGTGGTGGTTTATTTTGAAAATTAGGTCTTTGCTGATTGTAATTATTATTGGATACTTGTTGATTGCTAGGACCTTGTTGGTTGTTGTATGGAATATTTCTGTTATAATTCTGGTTTTGATTGTAAATCGGTCTTGGCGATTGATAATTATTCTGATAATTATTTCCAGGCCTTTGGTTTATGTATGAAATATTCTCTCTTTGTTCCATTGTTAATTCAATACTGAGACAATCTTTTGTCAAATGTGGTCCTCCACACTACTCACAACTAATTCGTATTGAGTGAATATCTTTAGTCATCTTTTCCATTCGTCTCTCGACAGCATCTATCTTTGCGGAAATGGAATCTAAGTCATAGCTAGAATCGGCTCTAGCTGCTTTAGATGATCTAACGATATCTTTTTCTTGGTGCCACTCATGTGAGTGGGAAGCAGTGTTATCAATAATTTTGTAAGCATCAGTTTCGGTTTTCTTCATAATAGAACCACCAGCTGCTATATCTATGTCTTTCCTTGTAGTGATGTCGCATCCTTGGTAGAATATTTGTACTATTTGACAGGTGTCTAAACCATGTTGCGGACATCCTCTTAACAACTTTCCAAATCTTGTCCATGCCTCATATAGAGTTTCATTTGGCTTCTGTGTAAACGTAACAATTTCTGCTTGAAGTCTTACGGCTTTAGATGCCGGAAAGAATTGTTTAAGAAATTTTTCAACTAAAACGTCCCATGTATCGATCGCCCCTTCAGGTAACGATTCCAACCAATCTTTGGCTTCTCCCTTTAAAGTCCAGGGAAATAACATGAGATATATCTGTGCATCCTCCACTTCTCGGATTTTAAATAGTGTGCAGATCCTATTAAAGGTACGTAAATGTTCATTTGGATCTTCCTTCGGCGCACCACTAAATTGGCATTGATTAGTCACCATGTGTAGAATTTGTCCTTTGATTTCATAATCTGGCGCATTAATGTCTGGATGAGTAATTACGTGACCTTGGCCAGTGCGTTTAGCTCTCATTCGGTCTTCCATACTTAAAGGTTCCAGATTCTCCATAATTGAATTTGTTGAATCGGAATCACTAGAGGATTCTGATTTAATGGTTCGTTCCTCAACAATCTCTGTTTGAATGATTGGTGGTTCCGGAGGAAAGTTTAGTGGTTCAGGATCTATGAATCGTCCCTGAATATTCTCCGGATTCTCAATTGTGAGGTCGGGTTCAAAAAATGGATTATCGGAAATTTGAACCGGAGTACTTGGTCGACTGGATGACGATTCTAAAGAAAAATCAACGGTGGTAATATTTGCTAAATGTCTTAATCTAGTTACAGGTGGTGAACGTACAAAAGGTGGTGAACATCTTGCTCGGTGCATTCACTGAATATCCTATTAGTTTTTAAAAGGAAAGAAAAATTATAATAAGTTATCCAATCAATAGACTTTTCTGATTTTGCCCACGTTTCGAATAGCCAAAAGATGCAGCAGAGGGGCAGGATTCGTTTGGTCTCAATATAATTGAGGCCTGTTTGGCTCCAATAACCCTGTCCACGTACAAATCCAACTATTACTACGAACCAGAAAATTTTGATGTCTATTAATTTAACCACTTAAAATAAATTTTCGTAATTTTAAGAAATTTAGATAAGAAGTAGATTAAAAATCTATGTCCTAAAAACTAAAATGGCGAGAAATAAGAAAGAAAAAGAGTTCGTCGGAAAAAGATCGAAAAAGAAAAATAAGAAAGAAAAATAAAAGGTGACGGGAAAATAAAAGAAACTTATAAAACTTAAAAAAAAACTTGACTAACCTAACCTTATTACTACAACTAACTTAAAATTATAATCGCAAATTGAGATTACTAATTGGAATGATAATTGATACATAGGTAAAAGTCGTCTAAAAATATTAAAGCTTACAGAAAAAACTATATCTCAAATGGAAATAACTTAAAAAGAAACTAAAACTTAAAAAGGCGTCGCAAAAATCTAAAGCACCTAAATCTTAGTCTAAAGAAAAAGCACTTAAGGAATTCTACGGCAAAGCCTAAAAATCTAGAAGTAAAAATAACTATGGCAAAAACTAAGTTTAAAACTAAATATGAGCTAAAAATACAAATATTACGCCAAAACGATTAAAAAGGGATAAAATATAAAAATAAACTAAAAGTTGTAAAAATACAATTTTTATAAAAATATTATTTTTATATTATTTATTTATTAAAACTACTAATTTTACAATTTAATTAAACTAATTTAACTAAATAAAACAAATTAAATAAAAAGAAACTTTAAAATAAAACTAATTATAATAATAATAGGTAATTAGGGTTTATAATAATAATAATTAATAAATACCCCGTAATTAATGATGTTTAGGGTTTCTGTCGGTGGCGGCTCCGCGAGTCGCGGTGACCCAGTTCAAAACCTACGCGGGTCGCGGAGGGTTCAATTCCAGTTCAAAAACAGGTCAAGTTTCGACAGGTCAGTTTTATTATATATATATATATATTTTTTTATTTTTCTATTTTATATTTTCTGTTTTAATAGTTAAATAAAATATATAAATTAAATAAAAACTTTTTAAAAAAAAATTAAAAATAGAAATACTTTATAATTTTATAAAAATCTTAAAATTTTATATATATATATATGTTTTTTTTCGGTTTTTTTTATATTTTAAATAAAAACAAAATAATTAAATAAAACTTATATAAAAATAAAGAAACTTTATAAAACTTAAATATTTAACAAAATCTTAAAAATACTTATATTTTTGTTTTTCTTTTTATATTTTCGAATATTTAAAACGTATTTTTATAAAAACGAATTTTAATAAAAGTAAACTAAAAATCTTTTTTTTTTTTATATTAGCGTTGCACTTCCGGCTTTTAAGCGATTCCCCGGCAGCAGCGCCAAAAATACTTGATGTGGTAGCGGAGTGTATATAAAATAGCTATTAAAATTTAGCAGGAAAATACTATTAAATACGATACAATTTTACACAAGATATTTATTTATTTAGAGAATGGATATACTTAAACCTTGCTACAACACTTATAGGCAGTGTACCTAATCGTACAGTAGTGTAGTTTTTAGTAAGTCCAGTTCGTTCCACAGGGAAAATCTTTAAACAAAGCTTAACACTATATTAGTTTACTTTTATAAAAATATAAATATATATATATATATATATAAGTAATATTATTATTATAAAGGGGGGTTTTTACCGTTTAATGACCGGTTTGTCGATTTTAAAACTTTAGTCGCAGTTAAAACCAAATGTAAAATATTAAATAAATACAAGACTTAATTTAAAGCGTAAAGTAAATAACGATAATGAAATTGCGAATAATAAAAGTGCGATAAAATAAACTTGCGATAATTAAAAAGTACGATAATTAAAAGTGCAATTAAATACAATAACAATAGAAATGCGATAATTAGAAGTGCAATTAAATATAAAATAAAGGAAATTAAATATGAAATAAAAGAATTATGCTTATTTAAACTTCCGTAATCATGATGTTTGACGTGTTGATTTTAGTTTTATGCCCATGGGTTAATTATCCTTTGTCCTGGATTATTTAATATGTCCGTCTGGTTTTTGTCCATAACAGTCCATCAGTCATAAATATAAAGTGCGAGTGTCCTCGTCAAATTATCCTTATACCCGAAGTTAAATATTCCAACTAATTGGGGACTTAAACTGTAACAAGATTTTAATACTTTGTTTAATAATTACACCAGGATGTCGACTGAGTGTAACCCAAGGTTTTAATATTTTGTTATCAATTATACCAAGTGTTCTTGTACATAATTTCACCCCTGTTTTAATTATTCTAGTGGCTATTAATCCATTCCCGTGTCCGGTTAAATGAACGATTATTCGTACATATAAATACCCCGCCCATCGTGTCCGATCGAGTGTATATGGTAATTTATAGGGACGCCCAATTGTAAATCTTTATATTAACATTAACAAACTATCATTTAGTTAAACAAATATAAAGCCCATTAATAGCCCATAGTCTAATTTCCATAAGTGTCGTTCTTTTGTCCAAACTCCAATTATGGTACAAAGCCCAATTACCCAATTTTAGTAATTAGCCCAACATCATGATTACTTCGGATTAAATAAGCATAATAATAACTTAGCTACGATACATTAAATTAAAAAGGTTGAACATAACTTACAATGATTAAAAATAGCGTAGCGTTACACGGACAGAATTTTGACTTACAGCCTTACAATATTCGCTAACATACCCTTATTATTAGGATTAAAATTAAAATTAAAATTAAAATTAAAATATAAATATTTACGTATAGATATAGAGAGGATGGATATATATTGTGGTTTTTTGCGATCAGAATTCGTTTGCTTTTATAGGGAGTTTCAGAATTTGGGGCTCCGCGACTCGCGACCCTTTTTGCCTTCAAACTCCACGAGTCGCGGAGTTTGTAAATACAGCTCACAAACTTTGGAGTCTTTCTTGCCGACGGATTTTTATTATTTATATAATATATAAATAATTATAAGAATTATTTAAATATTATATTATATTTATGTGCATAGTTGACTTGTAATTTTTAGTCCGTTGCGTCGAGCGTTGAGAGTTGACTCTGGTCCCGGTTCCGGATTTTCGAACGTCCTTGCGTACAATTTAATATCTTGTACTTTGCGTTTTGAATCTTGTACTCTTGTAATTTCGAGACGTTTCTTATCAATAATTGGAACCTCTTTGATTGTCTTTTGTACTTTTGAGCTTTTTGGTCGTTTGCGTCTTCAATTCGTCGAATCTGTCTTTTGTCTTCACCTTTTATTATTTAAACGAATATCACTTGTAAATAGAACAATTGCAACTAAAAGCTTGTCTTTCTTGAGGAATAATGCTATGAAATATATGTTCGTTTTTAGCATTATCAGTCGTCAACCTAAGTGAAAGGTTACTAGGTCAGTATGTTGTCCTAATAAGTGTAAAAGTGAATAAATTAAGTTTAAGTGTCATCATCATCATCATCATTCATCATCATAAAAGCTAAGTAAGTTTGACAAGAATAGAGATCGAAACAATAGTCTGACTTCGGTCAGCTGCTACGACCTCTATACAAAACGAAAAGATGCGTAATTAGTGGCCATGGCTCCGTATATGAGTCCTCTAACCGCTGACAAATTTTCAGAACCTAACACGTCTTCATTTGACCGTGGCGACGGTTTAAGTGCGAGTAGGTCATAAATTTCAGCACAATGTTAATAGGGTGTAGTGACTTTCGGAAGGCCATAAATCCTAAACCGTAACTCGGATTAAGACGAGGTCTAAACGAAAATCATCTACTCGAACCGAAATAAATGAAAATCAACTTTCCAGAAGCCCAGGTGGTCTGATCAAATCCCTAAAACAGTAAGCAAAGTGCTCTGGTAGGGTTCTTAGTGCTTGATGCTCATCACGGTTCTCATCCTTGATGCTTGTAGCTTCAAGTGTACAACTCGTTGATGGGTTAGCATCACCTTGACCAAGATTCTACCATCAACACACAATATGTTAAGACCAAGTAAGAACACAACTCATTTAAGAGTCTTAGATGGATGATGAATCTAGGTTACATCATATCCTTAGTTTTAACACAATTACAAGTTACATTTACAACTAAAGCTACAAAATTTACTTCAATCAAGCAAGTATGAACATAATCTGAGTCAAATGAAGTGATGGAACCCTAAGCTAGAGAGCTTGGATCCATTTCACACAAGTTATAAGGTCACAAAGCTAGAAAGCTTGAACCTTTAGTGTTCTTGAAGAACTTGAAGCATAAAGCTTAGATCTTTAAGTTATATGAAGACCATAAACACAAGTTTTGATCTTTATAACAAAATAATGAGATCATAAGTTAGGAAACTTAGATCCAACAATAGATATAAAGATTCAAGCTAGAAAGCTTGCATCTTGGTTGTTCTTGAATATCTTGAAGCATAAAGCTTGGATCTTTAAGTTACATGAAGATTACAAACACAAGTTTGAATCTTTATAACAAAATAGCAAGATTAAAGTTAAAAAAATATAGATCTACAAAGTAGGTGAAGATTTAAAGCTATAAAGCTTGAATCTTCCATGTTCTTAAAGGATTCAAATCTAAGTTTGAATCTACAAGATGTAATCAAGATAAAAGCTAAAAAGCTACACCCATGATGATGATGATGATGATGATGACGAATTTGTGAGAGAGAGAGGAAGAAGAAGAAGAAAAATCAATACTTACACTTTTTAGAGAGAGAAAGAACTAGAGAAAGAATTAGAGAGTGAGTGTGTAAATTACAAATGAAAGCAAGTGTAAAATGAATGAAATAAGGCTTGTATTTATAGGTGGTGAGGAGGTGGGAGGGTGATGGTGGATGTTGGATGTGGTGGGGGACAAGGGGGATAACTTTTTACTTTTTGGTTAATGGTTGTCTAAAGTTGGTGCTTATGTTAGGATCCCATGTAACATTAAGGATAATACTTGACATAAATGCTAGTATGTTCCCTCTAATAAATGGGTATTTGTCTTGCATATTAATGAGTCACTAGCTAATAATAATTGAGCTAATTAAATAGTCCACTAACTAGTGTAGGGTAGGCTAAGGCCCAACAAGGTAGAAAGTCCAACAAGACTAACTAGTAAGCATAAGTAAATTACTACGCATAATTAAGCATCCATAAACCCAAGTAATTATTATTATGAAATAATAATTAAGATTTCGTAGTCATAATATTCCGATTACGACAAAAGTTAAACGTGTACGCAGTGCGCAGTTTGTTCGTAACGTCAAGTGACACTAACGGTCATAAAGGCATCCGGTGATCAAGTTAAGTATCCTACGTACTTAAAGGCACGTTTTAACATATAAATGAAAGTAATCCACGTGTAGTAAGATTCCAGAGTATAAAATAGCACAGTACGCACAAATATGCAGTTTCGGGAAAGCACAAAGCACAAAAGCAAGTCGAAAAAGCCGGGTCGTTACATTACCCACCTGTTAAAGAAAATTTCGTCCCTAAATTTTGAGGAGTGACCAACAATGGTACCATTTTTAAATAAGAAGTAGCGTATCAAAGTTTTGAAAGATTCGTGGGCTCAAAAGTGAGCTATTTACCTTGGAAGGTACTCGGGCGTATAAAAGTAAGAATAGGTATATGCCATTTATTAAGTCTCTTGTCCTAAGAGATCAACAGTTTGGTTTCGTTTCTTGCTAACACGAATATGTCATCCGAATATATACCCACAAAGGAAAGATGATGTTTTTAGCCTTACAGGCATCTTCAGTAAGCTGGATGCATGGAATGCATCATGAATGTTACCAAACTCATCTAAAACATTGAGCGCTTATGTCGCAATACAAGGCTGACAGGTAGAATGGAAAACATGGTGATCATAACCGTGCAATTTGATGTCTGGATAGTGTTAGCCACGGATTTTGTACTAATCCCTTAATTTCGGAAGGAGACCATAGGTATGAAGAACCCGATATTTAAGAACGTTTCATTTGACTAAATGAACCGAAATTTTAGCTGAAAGTGACTAATCAGACTTATATGCAATGTAAGCCATATTTATAGTGTCTTCAGGATGATCTGAATGAACAATGAAGGATATCGCCCAGTTTACCATACTGCAGGTGAACTTGTCCTTAGATGGAATGAAAGCACAGTTCCACAATGTAACTTTATCCTTTCAGTTACATGTTAAGGTTAGGGTTAACATTAACTAGAACAACATATAGGTGCAACCAACGAGGGAAGGAATGTGTAGAGTAACCATATCCGTGTTACAGAAGTTTTAAGCAGTCCCTTCCAAGAGGATAACAAGATTCATAGATTCTTTAAGCATTTTATGCTACATTTCCGAAATAAAATCGCACGAAAGGTGTAATCTTGGAACGAGAGTGAACTCTTCGAGCGGATTGATCTGAATTTATCCTTATACTTATGGGGATGCGCGGATGAGAAGATATGTGAACCCTTGGTCATAAAGAACGGTTTACTCTAAGTGAAAAGAATCTCAAAAACGATTCCTTGTACCTCAACCTACTGATTCATCAGCCCGCGTTTTTGCCATGTCTAACCTTAAAAGGAACATTTTTCGAGTATAAAGACTTCCTAACAAATTTATATAAATCCGCCACCCAAAGTGGCTCAAGCATTTTTAACAAAGATTTTAATAGTAAGCTTCATCCCTAACGGAGGGAGAGAAGAAGTGTGATCCCTACATGGTGTAGTCTAATACGAAAACCTTTAATAAAATCAACCGAGGAAGTTTTGAAAAACCTTTAAACGTTTGATGCGACAACATAAATGGAAAGAAGTCCTTGGTAAATTTAGAAGTATGTATAACGAGTACCATTTTGCACAAAATTATTTGACTTAAAACAACTCAATAAAGGAGCGATTTTTAATTATCTTGAAGGTATAACTTAGTATGTACTAACCCAAAATAAGTAAGGGTAAATTTATACATATTTGATTTTATAAATCGCGTAAGTGATAGAAAATTTTTTAGTACTTTCATTTGTCCATAAATCTCGTGAGGACCGCACAAATAAGCAACGTGTAAAATCAACGTGTAAAATTTTTGATAAACATAGTTTTTCGTATTTCAGAGGTTACGAGTTGAAAAAGGTCGAGTGAAAAATCTTTGAATCATCGGTTGACATGATACTAGGTAATGAAAACTAATGAATTAAATGTAGTTTTGATGATTATCAGGGACTTAAGTCTTTGGCCCAAGAATGTTCACGTGCGAAGCCGTTGCTAAAAAGTGAGGTATGAAGGATAGAGCATGAGGATGAGAAGTTAATCGCTTCTTGACTTTGCAAGATGCCAAACAGGTTATGACTAACATTAAAGTCGGAATACTGATGGTGTTAATATCGCTAGATGAAAATCTCTTGGAATAAGTCAGGACTTCGAGTTATGTAAGAAAGAGCGTCGTTCCAACAGACGTGGCAAATAAGATCCTTAGGGTAACGCAGTAATTTTGAATGGTTTAAGTGTTAGTGGATGCCCGAAGGCTCTGCAGGACGTGGTAGTAAGTGCCTTCATCACACACACACATGAATCTCTCAATTTCGACAGTTGTAAAGTCTTCATGATGACTTGGATACGAATAAGCAACGAAAAATTTTATATAATAAGCAACGAAAGTTTTATAGAAACCGTTTTAGGTGACAATGTAAGAAAAGAAATGAAGTTCTTAGTAAACTAGGGTTATGTACAACATGTACCATTCAAAGTGAAATATCTTTTGAATAAAAGATTTGATTTGTAAATGCGAAAGTAAAATTTCATATGTATTTGTCAAAATAAGTAATCATTTACTTTATTTTAAATAACATATACGATTTCAAAAATTTGCACGAATGGCAAATAAAATAAATTTACTTTTATAAAACTTTGAGAGGATCGTACCGTAAAATAGTGTGTGAAAAATTTTTGGCAAACAAAATTTTCATATTTCGGAGGTTACAAGTTGGAAAAATATTGATGAGGTTTGAGTAAAAGATTTTGAAAATTTCGGGTGATATTTGAGGTAATAAAAACCATTGAGTTTAAATGCGGTTGATGACTATCGGTAGGGCATAAGTCTTTCGACCAAAATTGCTTAAGTGTAAAGTTGTTGCTTATAAGTGAGATACGAAAGGGAGAGTATGAGGATGAGAATTAACCACTCATTGATTTTGGGAAAATTTCAGACTGGTATAACTAATATTGAAGTAAGAAGGATGATGGTGTAATTATCGTCGAATAAGAAATCTCTCGGGATAAGTTAGGATTCAGAGTCGAGTAAGAATGAGTGTCGGATAAGATTCTTGGGTAGTCATTAATATAGAATTTGAATCGCTGAAGTGACCGGATACAATTTCCTTTATGTATCGTCGTGCAAGTTTATCCATTGCATCAGCTTCTTTCATGGCTAGAAAGTGAGCAGATTTGGTGAGGCGGTCAACGATAACCCAGATAGTGTCATAACTGCCTATTGTTTTCGGTAATTTCGGGATGAAATCCATAGTCATCCCTTCCCATTTCCATTGTGGGATTTCGGTTTGTTGAAGTAACCCAGACGGCTTTTGGCTCACCATTCTCGCGAGGTATACGAATAATCTTCTCATAAATAACTTATGCTTTCATCCTTGAAAGCTAGTCTGTTCCAACTATTTCATCAAAGCTTCCTAACTTGATGAGTATTAGGTTAATCCTAAAGTCCATTCCAACTTTTATATCAAACTTCCTAACTTGATGAGTATTAGGTTAATCTTAAGGTCCATTCCAACCAAGTCTTATTATACAATCGCGAAAAATTCTATCAACCTTCTCAAATAACATTTGTTTATGCATAGGTAAATAATCATTTCCACTAATACATTAAAATTTCCAAGTTTTGTTGGCATGAGGTCATCTCCAAATGACCCACCTGTTAATTTTAAGGTACTACCTTAAATTACTCCTCTATCTCTGCCAGCTTACCATTAGCTTGTCCTATAGAATACTTAACTCTAATGGTTGTTAATGGCTTATTAGTCATAACACTAAGGTTCTTAGATATAAGGTTTCTATCGCTCTAGTATTAAACAACTCCGAGACAATAAAACATCGTGACAAAACGTACCCTAACTAAAAATCAGGATCCATGCGAGTCTCCATAGCTGAGATAACGATTGCTCTACAGTAAGTAAGCCCAAAGTTTTTCCTATTTAAGAACTTTGTCCTTAAATGTCCAGAGTGTCTATATCCATAACAAATTTTCGGGTTATCATTTCTGCAATCAAGGCCCTTCTTGTACAGTATCTGGGCTACGTGGTTATTCTTTCCCTACCTCTAACAGACCATAATGCGTATACTCGAGTGGTTCCTACCAAAATTTTCTTTAAATCACTTCATATTCCTTATATAGTAACATGGGAACTTCTGCATGATTTACTTCAATATAACCACGCTGGCCTGGCGTCATTATATTGTACTAAATCGTACGTTCATTCCAATATCACTCCATATGGTCAATGTAACGTGATCACTTCAAGTTCTACTCAATTTCATCTAACGGTGTTTTATCTATGCTATCTCAAAACAAAATCTACATGTTTAGTCTCACGGTTTCTCAGTACAGGTGCGTAGGTTCCGTAGGTCATGCATCAATGCCTAAATGTCTCGAAATTTCTTCAAAATGTTCGGTTCAGGTAATGTCGTTAGGTTCCTTTCTAGAAATTCAATCTGGGTCTCGCGCCGAGTTGTACGTGTAGCAAGTAGTAACACGATATGTTTTGAGGCGACTCCCAAGTCCTTGGGTATGGCTGAGCATCAGTGGAAAACACTATAACCAAGTGAAAAGAGATGTCCTTCCGACTTCTCTAATGCCTAAGAGTGTTAGGGACCTAAGTCCTGAAGTGTCGTTAGATCGTCAAGTAGTGGTGAAGAATGAAAGAGATAAGTGACGGTCATGAAAGCGTACAGGATACGGGTCAACTTGCGGGAACTGAACAACCTTCTGATGCTCATACACTGTACGTGGCTAATTAGAGTGAGCTTGGGGTGCGATTACTCCGACAAGTCCTCACATATCTCCTCCGAGGATCAACTTCAGCAGGCGTGTAATCCGAGGGGTACTCTTCCTAGATTGCGTGAAGTAACGTTTCGATCTCCGGAACGGTGGGACGGTAGTAACAGGTGGATTACAATACTAATCCTTAGGGTTAGACGTGTGGGAAAAGGGTTAAGAAAAGCATCTGAATCTAGGAAAGGTAAGTTTTCCAAGTTGGTACAGCGAATAGCAGGCATGAAGCAAGCACGTAATTAGGCACTACAGCAACCTAGATCATCTGCAGCAGTATATAGCATGGCAATATTAACAGTACTGAATAGAAGTAACATGCAATCGAAAGCAGATAGTAGCATGCAATAGGGAGAATAAGCAATAGCATACAACAAGTTCACATAGCAGTAAAAGTAAGCAGTATCATGCAGTAGTAATAAGCAGTAGCATGCAGTAAGATCTAACAGTAGCATGTAGCAGTCCGCAGAAACTAGTAAACAAGCAAGTTGTAGATTAGTCATATTAGCGAATCCTACTCGACTCGTTCAAGACTCACTAATGCAACCTAATTCCCTACAACCAATGCTCTGATACCAAATGTGACGCCCCGTACAAAACCATCGTGTACGGATCATCAACAACAGGATCATTACAAGGTCAAACACTATATGCTGTTTGAAAACCAGTTTTGCATTCATGAAAGGATAATTCCAAATGTTTTACAAAAGATAACGTGACACAAAAGTCATTACAAAACCATTATTCAAAATAACATAAGTTGCGAATGCAAAATATAAGTTCCATGATTGAGACATCTCTAAGTAATGCAGCAGAAATTTAATACAGCAGGTCCTTAACAGCAAGTCTATAAAAGCATGACAGTAAGTCTAACAGCGGAAGCAACAAACCTCTAAGCACCTGAGAAAACATGCTTAAAACGTCAACAATAATGTTGGTGAGCTATAGTTTAAGTTGTAACAGTAATGTAAGGTTGAGCACGAGATTTCAATGTTTCAAAACAGTATGAAAAGTATATGTATAACCGTGGGCACATGGTAACTAGACTTAACGTAAATATAAATATCACCCCCTAAAAGTACACCTGGCGAGTGCGTATGTCCTCGAAATATTAAACACCCGTTAAATGCTAGCGCGACTAACCCGAGTGGGGATGTCAAACCCTATGGATCCATATCTAATATTCGCGTTCACCGGTTCAAAAACCAATGATTAAACATTACCGTGCTAAGGGGAATCTTTATGCCGTTATATAACCCACACATATGTAAAGTTTAAGTACTCGTGTCAAGTAAGTAAAACGTAAAAAGCGCATGTATTCTCAGTCCCAAAAATAGTATAAGTAAAAAGGGAAGCTATAACTCACAGTGATAAGAGCGGTAAAGTCGATAATGAAAGTATGCAAGTAGTAAGTCGGTCTGAAAGGTTGTCAACCTAAGTCAAAGGTTACTAGGTCAGTATGTTGTCCCAATAAGTGTAAAAGTGAATAAATTAAGTTTAAGTGTCATCATCATCATCATTCATCATCATAAAAGCTAAGTAAGTTTGACAAGAATAGAGATCGAAACAATAGGCTGACTTCGGTCAGCTGCTACGACCTCTATACAAAACGAAAAGACGCGTAATCAGTGGCCATGGCTCTGTATATGAGTCCCCTAACCGCTGACCAGTTTTCAGAACCTAACACGTCTTCGTTTGACTGTGGCGATGGTTTAAGTGCGAGTAGGTCAGAAATTTCAGCACAATGTTAATAGGGTGTAGTGACTTTCGGAAGGCCATAAATCCTAAACCGTAACTCGGATTAAGACGAGGTCTAAACGGAAAATCATCTACTCGAACCGAACTAACTGAAAATCAACTTTCCAGTAGCCCATGTGGTCTGGTCAGATCCCGAAAATAGTAAGCAAGGTGCTTTGGTGGGGTTCTTAGTGCTTGATGCTCATCACGGTTCTCATCCTTAATGCTTGTAGCTTCAAGTGTACAACTCGTTGATGGGTTAGCATCACCCTGACCAAGATTCTACCATCAACACACAATATGTTAAGACCAAGTAAGAACACAACTCATTTAAGAGTCTTAGATGGATGATGAACCAAGGTTACATCATATCCTTAGTCTTAACACAATTACAAGTTACATTTACAACTAAAGCTACAAACTTTACTTCAATCAAGCAAGTATGAACATAATCTAAGTCAAATGAAGTGATGGAACCCTAAGCTAGAGAGCTTGGATCCCTTTCACACAAGTTATAAGGTCACGAAACTAGAAAGCTTGAACCTTTAGTGTTCTTGAAGAACTTAAAGCATAAAGCTTAGATCTTTAAGTTATATGAAGACCATAAACACAAGTTTTGATCCTTATAACAAAATAATGAGATCATAAGTTAGGAAACTTAGATCCAACAAAAGATATGAAGATTCAAGCTAGAAAGCTTGCATCTTGGTTATTCTTGAAGATCTTGAAGCATAAAGCTTGGATCTTTAACTTACATGAAGATTACAAACACAAGTTTGAATCTTTATAACAAAATAGCAAGATTAAAGTTAAAAAAAAATATAGATCTAAAAAGTAGGTGAAGATTCAAAGCTAGAAAGCTTGAATCTTCCATGTTCTTGAAGGATTCAAATCTAAGTTTGAATCTACAAGATGTAATCAAGATCAAAGCTAAAAAGCTAGACCCATGATGATGATGATGATGATGAATTTGTGAGAGAGAGAGAGAGAGAGAGAGGAAGAAGAAGAAGAAGAAAAATCAATACTTACACTTTTTAGAGAGAGAAAGAACTAGAGAAAGAATTAGAGAGTGAGTGTGTGTAAATTACAAATGAAAGCAAGTGTAAAATGGATGGAATAAGGCTTGTATTTATAGGTGGTGAGGAGGTGGGAGGGTGATGGTGGACGTTGGATGTGGTGGGGGACAAGGGGGACAACTTTTTGCTTTTTGGTTAATGGTTGTCTAAAGTTGGTGCTTATGTTAGGATCCCATGTAACATTAAGGATAATACTTTACATAAATGCTAGTATATTTCCTCTAATAAATGGGCATTTGTCTTACATATTAATGGGTTACTAGCTAATAATAATTGAGCTAATTAAATAGTCCACTAACTAGTGTAGGGTGGGCTAAGGCCCAACAAGGTAGAAAGTCCAACAAGACTAACTAGTAAGCATAAGTAAATTACTACGCATAATTAAGCATCCATAAACTCAAGTAATTATTATTATGAAATAATAATTAAGATTTCGTAGTCATAATATTCCAATTACAACAAAAGTTAAACGTGTACGCAGTACGCAGTTTGTTCGTAACGTCAAGTGACACTAACGGTCATAAAGGCATCCGGTGATCAAGTTAAGTATCCTACGTACTTAAAGGCACGTTTTAACATATAAATGAAAGTAATCCACGTGTAGTAAGATTCTAGAGTATAAAATAGCACAGTACGCACAAATACGCAGTTTCGCGAAAGCACAAAGCACAAAAGCAAGTCGAAAAAGCCGGGTCGTTACAGTTTCAAACACAATTTCAATTAACGTTAACCATAATTTAGTTGATCATATCTTTTAATCCGTTCATCGAAATCACGCGATTTCTAAATGAAAAGTTAATAATTTTTCGTCATCTTTCCAAAAGCATGCATATCATATACTTTATATCAGTAGTATATGTATCAAATTCATGATTCATCATAAACTATCTAACGACAAAATTAAAGAATACAAGCATGCATAAACATATATACTCGAGCACTAGATATGGATACACTATTAATATATAAAAGATAAGATATGAATGCTCATGTATCAATATTGTGATTCAATATTGTAGGAAAGTACGTAGACGCAACGGAGATGATAAAAACTAGTTTGACTCACTAGCAATACCCCCGAACAATGCCCATAACTTCCATAGCTATAACCCATAATTTTCTTAGCTCTATTCCGCTCGAAAAACCCGTTTTGAAATAACTCGTTCATGACCTCGTCGTAGTATTTTATGTATAATACTAATAATAATACTCATACTACTAAATAATAATAATACAATTAATAATAATATTATTAATCTTAATAATAATAATAATAATAATAATAATAATAATAATAATAATAATAATAATAATAATAATAATAATAATAATAATTGATGGAATTCTTCACATAAACAAGTTACAAAACCCATTTTGTATATGTATGTATTCGTGTATATATGTGTATGTCAAGCGGAAGCAAAATAAAGTTTATGCATGTAAAGTTTAACCTCTTAAACAAGAATTCCATTAAAAGATCTAGTCTTGAATAATATACTTAAATGTAAATAGAAGCTAGTGAGGTGTTATACCTACTCCAAAAGGAGGTGAAGAACAAGGATGAAGAAGATGATGTAGACGAACAAAGCTTCTAACTTGAAGCCTCAAATCTTTGATACCCACAAGCACTAATCAACACCCAAGACTTGGTTAGGATTTTAAACACTTAAAATAAGCTTGAATCAAACTTGAAGAACCCCTTTTTGTTCTCCCTTGAATTCGGCCAAGAAGGAGGAAGAAGGAGGAGTTTTTGTTTTTCAAATTTGCATGTAATCTAGTATGTGTGAATGTCCCCAAGTAAAAGTATCAAATGAAGAGATTTAAGCAACCAAGACAAGCATGGGGTGGCTTGTCTTGGAGCCATAAAATCGCCACCCCATCTATTGGTGGAGGAAAATCCTTTTAATTTTTATTATTCAAATTAATAAGATTAATTTGTTAAATAAAATTCCATTTGATACTTCCACTTACTTCTTTATAAAACCTATTATAAAGATAAGTAAATATACTTATTTACTTGTACATCATAAACTTATAATCCTCTTACAAGTTGTCCATGTATTACATGCACATATATTTAATTTTATAACCATTTTATAAAATTATCACACTTACATTTTTAATTATCCAAATAATTATTCAAGCATATTATCTTTAGAAAACCAATTTCTAAAGTCAAAGTGTATAGTATTTATTTTAAAGATCCATTCCTTAAAACAAATACTTTAAGGTGTTGTTGGCTTGTTATTGGGTATGACCCGACTTGGATCATAACATGTTGGCCACATTAATCAATTATGTCTCTCGGGCATATGAAATACCTTCAATCTCCCACTTGCACGAGAAACATAAGGAATTAATGCAAGTGACAGATACCACCTAACGACCGTCCATCACCCCCAACATGTTATGACTTAGTGCCATTCAATAACATCATCCCTTTCGAGTTCCCATCTCGAATATGATTAGGTGAATCTTTTAATATATCCTTTTGTCCTAGATGTCATGTCAAATCCAAGAGACATAGAATGATCACTCTCTTATAGATCTAACTTTATCAGGCCTTAGGCATCTGACTCTCAACGAATAAGAGGGACAAATTCCATCTTGACTACATACGTCCTAGACACTACACTTCGTACCATACCTGAAGCCTCCCTTATGTACTACCATGTTTCAGAATAGCGAAGGAAAGAATCAAGGCACAATATTCGGTGAATGTCTGAACCCAATATGTGTCTCAGGTCAGAGGATATAATGATATTCTCCTTTACTCAAGATTACATGTGATCAACCACAAAGGCTCCATATAGTAAATCTTGAGAGCGGGTCTTCCAATATTTGTGTCCCACAAATATCTATGAACCTTGGTCGCAACCTTGCCCCACATTCACCATTTGAATGCTAACCAATCCAAGTTCAAAATAGTCTAGACCTCACACTTGTTCCCACAAATGTGATCAACTACGGAATTCAGAATAATAGTTTATTCATGGATAAAATATGCAAAATTGGAACATGACTCATAAATAAATTAATACCATAATTATATTAATGAGTTTGAACTAATTCGTTCCGTTACAATACATAAAATAGATCAATTCCAATCACTAGAATATCGAAGCCCTAATGCACAAACATGTCCCTCATGTTTTGGCCCATGTAAAAGCTTCGTGAGTGGATCCGCAACATTTTGATCTGTGTGAACTTTGTGAATACATTTCTTTCCCTTTTCAACCTCATCCCTGATGTATTTGAATCTCCGCTCAATGTGACGAGTCTTTTGATGAGCACGAGGTTCCTTGATTTGAGCAATCGCACCCTCGTTGTCACAAAAGATCTCAAGAGGGTCCTGAATGGAAGGGACCACTCCTAAGTCGTCGATGAATTTCTTCATCCATGCAGCTTCCTGAGCTGCCAATGAGGCGGCAATGTACTCCGACTCTGTAGTGGATAACGCAACAACTTCCTGTTTCGCACTCTTCCAAGAGACCGCACCACCATTTAACATGAATACATAACCGGATTGTGATCGAGAGTCATCTCGATCAGTTTGGAAACTCGCGTCCACGTAACCTTTTACAGCAAGTTCCTCCTCACCAGACCCATATATTAGAAACATATCCTTAGTCCTTCTAAGGTATTTCAATATACATTTAACCGCAGTCCAATGACTATTTCCTGGGTTATTCTGGTATCTACTTGTCAAGCTTAGAGCGCATGACACATCCGGTCTAGTACATATCATTGCATACATGATAGACCCAATAGCAGATGCGTATGGGACTTTCTTCATTCTCTCTTGTTCATCTTTGGTGGTAGGACACTGAGATGAACTGAGAACGGTTCCCTTTTGAATAGGTACCAAACCTTTCTTAGAGTTTTCCATCTTGAACCTTTTCAAGATTTTATCAATGTATGTACTTTGACTTAAACCTATCAACTTCTTGGATCTATTCCTATAGATACCAATCCCCAATATGTATTGTGCTTCTCCAAGATCCTTAATGGAGAAGCAACCTTTTAACCAAGTTTTGACCTCTTGCATTGTGGTTATATCATTCCCAAATAATAATATATCATCCACATATAGCACAAGGAACATTATGGAGCTCCCACTAGCCTTCTTGTATACACAAGCTTCATCACCATTTTTAATGAAGCCAAATTTCTTTGCCTCTTCATTAAAACGATGATTCCACATCCTAGATGCTTGTTTCAATCCGTAGATTGATTTCTTTAACTTGCATACCTTTTTAGGATTTTTCGGATCAACAAAACCTTCGGGCTGTACCATATAGACATCTTCCTCAAGATACCCATTTAGGAAAGCGGTTTTGACATCCATTTGCCAAATTTCGTAATCATAATGAGCAGCAATGGCAAATAATATCCTAATATACTTTAGCATTGCCACAGGCGAAAAAGTTTCATCATAGTCAACCCCTTGAGTTTGAGTGAAACCCTTTGCTACAAGTCTAGCTTTGTATGTATCCAAGTTTCCATGTATGTCGGTTTTCTTCTTGAAAAGCCACTTGCAATCAACTAGCTTAGAGCTAGGAGGTTGCTCAACAAGTTCCCAAACTTGGTTTTCATACATGGATTGCATCTCGGCGTTCATGGCTTCCTGCCATTTATCTTTATCAATCCTTGATAAAGCATCTTTGTAGTTTGTCGGTTCATCCAAATCAACCGTATAGCAACCATCCACGAGAAACCCATATCTCTCGGGAGGATTACTAATCCTACTAGATCTTCGAACGTCTTGTGTACTTTGATCATCCACATGATCATTTTCAACATCCTCATGTTGAGTGCTAGTGTCAACCAATTGTGTATCATCGGCTTGATCTTGTACCTCTACAAGATCTATTTTCCTTTCACCATTACCTTCCATAAGGAACTTGGTTTCAAGAAATTCCGCTTTCCGAGCTACAAATACCGTTTGCTCGGATGGATCATAGAAGTAATATCCCATGTCATCTTTGGGATATCCTATGAAGATACACTTTGTGGATCGAGCATGTAGCTTATTTGCTACATAACGCTTAGGATAAGCTTCACATCCCCATACTTTCAAGTATGAAAGAGAAGGAGGTTTTCCAAACCACATCTCATGAGGAGTTCGTTCCACTTTCTTGGTTGGGGCCATATTTAAAATACGAGCCGCGGAGCTTAGACAATAACCCCAAAATGATAGAGGTAACGAGCTTCTTGCCATCATAGATCGAACCATATCCATTAGGGTTCGGTTCCTCCTTTCGGAAAATCCATTAAGTTGGGGTGTTCCGGGTGGAGTAAGTTGTGAGATAATCCCACAACTCTTAAGATGATCTTGGAAAGCATCGCTTAGGTATTCACCTCCTCTATCGGTACGAAGTACCTTGATTGTCTTATTGAGTTGATTTTGTACTTCATTTTGGTATTCTTTGAATGCTTCAAACATTTCGTCCTTGTGTCTTAATAAGTAGACATATCCAAAACGACTAAAGTCATCAATGAAAGTAACAAAGTATCTTTCACCATTCCTAGTCATGGGTTTAAAGGGTCCACATACATCCGAATGTATTAATCCCAATAAATCTTTAGCCCTTTCATAAGTCCCTTTGAAAGGTGCTTTAGTCATCTTGCCTTGTAAACAAGATTCACATACATCAAACGAATCCATTTCATTTGATTTCAAAAGTCCATTTTTTTGAAGTGTATGCATTCGGTTTTTGTTTATATGACCAAGGCGACAATGCCATAAATAGGAATCACTCAAATCCCTTTTGAGTTTCTTGGTGCTAGCATGGTATATAGAGCTCGATGATGCGTCATCATGAACCAATTCATAAATTCCATTTGAAGGCGAAGCCTTGAAATAGAATACATTATCTAAACAAAAATGGATATCATCATTAATAAAATTAACATTAAATCCACATTGTCTCAAACGGGAAATAGAAATAATGTTTCGACATAAGTCGGGTGCATACAAAACATCATTCAAAATAAGTTCCAAGCCACTTGGAAGTTTCAACACAAAGTCTCCTTGAGCTTTCACTTGCACTTTAGCTCCATTTCCCATGAAGAGACTTGATGTTCCCGTTTGCTTGTTACTTCTTTTGAACCCCTGCAAGGAATTGCAAATGTGAGTTCCACATCCAGTGTCTAATACCCATGTATTAGAAGAAGTAATACTAAGCTCTATATATACCATATATATATTACCTGAGGTTTGCCCTGCATCCCTCTTGTCCTTCAACTCCTTAAGATAGACCGGGCAATTTCGCTTCCAGTGACCCATTTCACCGCAACCGAAACACGGGTCTTCTTTGGGGTTTGCCTTCTCGGCTACCTTTTGCTTCTTAGCCTTGTTGATGGTTGGGGTAACCATCTTCCCCTTCCCTTTGCCTTGATAGGCTGGTCCCTTTCTCTTAGCCACCTTTGGCTTAGAGGTGTTACCTTTAGACCCACCTTGATCGATCGCTAACACGGGTAAAGCCCTTTTACCCATGCTAGTTTCCGCCGTTCTTAGCATACCGTGAAGCTCACCTATGCTCTTATCCATCCCATTCATATTGTAATTAATTACAAATTGATCAAACCTTTTTGATAGGGAGTTAAGGATAAGATCGGTGGCTAACTCATTAGATATGTTTAGGTTAAGATGGTTAGCACGATCGATAAGGCTTTTCATCTTAAGTACATAAGATGAAACCGATTGGGTATCGTCCATACGACAAGCATGTAGCGCCCGAACCGTTTCGAAACGCTCAACACGCGCTTGTTGGAGGAACATCTCCTTCAATTGCGTTATCATGTCGTATGCACTATGATGCTCGAAATCCTTTTGGAGTTCGGGTATCATAGTCCCAAGCATTAAGCATGAGACTTGAAGGGAGTCGTGGCAATACTTATCGTAAGAGGCCATTGCCTCCACATCATTCTCATCCGGTTGATCGGGAATGGGGTCCTCAAGCACATACATTTTATCCTCTTGTTTGAGGACAATTCGAAGATTGCGGAACCAATCCATAAAGTTTGTATGGTTGAGTTTGTCTTTCTCGAGGAGAGACCGTAACGATAGGTTGTTCATGTTAAGTGGTGCGTTTTGCATGTTGTTGTTGTTATTAGCGGCCATCTACAAAATTCAACAAAGTCCTTTTAAGTATCGATTTTAAATTTAATAAACAATACCCTTTAAATTTGTTTTATTAAATATTAGAATCCAACGGTAAATCAAATTTCGGTTAGGTGACCTTTATCCCGTCATTTGATTTAGCTAGGTAGTCTTAATGACAATTGCAATCCTTTTGCAACTTCTAAGTTATGGGATCATGCAATCCTTTTGCATGGCATATTAATCCCATCAACGCCTATTTGTTCCTCATGCTTCGGTGACCCTAAGTTCATAATTCCCAAATCAAGTCGTCCTTCTTGCGTAAACATGTAGACTTAACATACAAGTGGTTAGGTGACCTTTATCCCATATGTATGCGAAGTGTACCTTATTCACATTAGTTCACTCATGACGGTTAGGTGACCTTTATCCCATCAAGAGATTCCTAATATGTCCAAGTGTTTCCACAAAAGGATGGCGTTTAACTTGTTTACCTTGTTTTAGTTAAAGGGATTTTATGTTTTCTACATTCTAGTTTTAGAAAACAAAATGCTATACACCAACATGCATTTGGTGTGTAGTGTTTTTTTTAAAAAACCCATTTTCATGTCCTTATTAGTAAACCAATTACTAGTTATAACCATTTCATCACCTTTTAAATAAACCGTTTTATTTAAGTCTAATAACCAATTATTAGTGTCATTTTGTTATGTTTTTATTATAACCATTTTATAATGTATTATGCAAGTGTTAACATGTGATGATCTTGTAGCAACCAAACATACAAACATACACAAGCATGCATAACAAAGTGTTCACAATCAAGAGCCATTTGGTGGACATTTGTTTAGCCAAAACAAATGTCACCTAAGAGGGTTAACCAAAGTAAGAGATTTTTACCAAAATCTCCCACTTAATCTTGTAATCTTCAAAGCTCCATCTTGTAATCTTCATCATGAGTCTTCACTTTCATTTTACAAAATTATATCCTAATACAATTTTTCTAGAAAATGAAATAACAACCTATTCTATTTTTACAAACCAAATAGAATAAATTACATCAACAAATTACAAGATTAATTACAACTTTTACAAACCAAAATTACCAAAATTATTACAACCATATGAATGAATATTACAACCAAGAATAATAACCAAATCATCCAAACATTCAACCACACGGTCTAGGCTCGATTGTGAACAACAACATAACAATAATCTTGGCCAAACTTGAAGTCCAAACCCACTTTTGGAACCCCAAAAATTCGGCCAACACCATAAACCCACCAAAACCCAAAATTTTTACATTCTACTTTCATGCATGTTGGTAGATTGTAAAATAAATGAGTTTAATAGCCAAAAACAAGAAGCATATTAACAAGACTTTGGCTCTGATACCATTGATGGAATTCTTCACATAAACAAGTTACAAAACCCATTTTGTATATGTATGTATTCGTGTATATATGTGTATGTCAAGCGGAAGCAAAATAAAGTTTATGCATGTAAAGTTTAACCTCTTAAACAAGAATTCCATTAAAAGATCTAGTCTTGAATAATATACTTAAATGTAAATAGAAGCTAGTGAGGTGTTATACCTACTCCAAAAGGAGGTGAAGAACAAGGATGAAGAAGATGATGTAGACGAACAAAGCTTCTAACTTGAAGCCTCAAATCTTTGATACCCACAAGCACTAATCAACACCCAAGACTTGGTTAGGATTTTAAACACTTAAAATAAGCTTGAATCAAACTTGAAGAACCCCTTTTTGTTCTCCCTTGAATTCGGACAAGAAGGAGGAAGAAGGAGGAGTTTTTGTTTTTCAAATTTGCATGTAATCTAGTATGTGTGAATGTCCCCAAGTAAAAGTATCAAATGAAGAGATTTAAGCAACCAAGACAAGCATGGGGTGGCTTGTCTTGGAGCCATAAAACCGCCACCCCATCTATTGGTGGAGGAAAATCCTTTTAATTTTTATTATTCAAATTAATAAGATTAATTTGTTAAATAAAATTCCATTTGATACTTCCACTTACTTCTTTATAAAACCTATTATAAAGATAAGTAAATATACTTATTTACTTGTACATCATAAACTTATAATCCTCTTACAAGTTGTCCATGTATTACATGCACATATATTTAATTTTATAACCATTTTATAAAATTATCACACTTACATTTTTAATTATCCAAATAATTATTCAAGCATATTATCTTTAGAAAACCAATTTCTAAAGTCAAAGTGTATAGTATTTATTTTAAAGATCCATTCCTTAAAACAAATACTTTAAGGTGTTGTTGGCTTGTTATTGGGTATGACCCGACTTGGATCATAACATGTTGGCCACATTAATCAATTATGTCTCTCGGGCATATGAAATACCTTCAATCTCCCACTTGCACGAGAAACATAAGGAATTAATGCAAGTGACAGATACCACCTAACGACCGTCCATCACCCCCAACATGTTATGACTTAGTGCCATTCAATAACATCATCCCTTTCGAGTTCCCATCTCGAATATGATTAGGTGAATCTTTTAATATATCCTTTTGTCCTAGATGTCATGTCAAATCCAAGAGACATAGAATGATCACTCTCTTATAGATCTAACTTTATCAGGCCTTAGGCATCTGACTCTCAACGAATAAGAGGGACAAATTCCATCTTGACTACATACGTCCTAGACACTACACTTCGTACCATACCTGAAGCCTCCCTTATGTACTACCATGTTTCAGAATAGCGAAGGAAAGAATCAAGGCACAATATTCGGTGAATGTCTGAACCCAATATGTGTCTCAGGTCAGAGGATATAATGATATTCTCCTTTACTCAAGATTACATGTGATCAACCACAAAGGCTCCATATAGTAAATCTTGAGAGCGGGTCTTCCAATATTTGTGTCCCACAAATATCTATGAACCTTGGTCGCAACCTTGCCCCACATTCACCATTTGAATGCTAACCAATCCAAGTTCATAATAGTCTAGACCTCACACTTGTTCCCACAAATGTGATCAACTACGGAATTCAGAATAATAGTTTATTCATGGATAAAATATGCAAAATTGGAACAAGACTCATAAATAAATTAATACCATAATTATATTAATGAGTTTGAACTAATTCGTTCCGTTACAATACATAAAATAGATCAATTCCAATCACTAGAATATCGAAGCCCTAATGCACAAACATGTCCCTCATGTTTTGGCCCATGTAAAAGCTTCGTGAGTGGATCCGCAACATTTTGATCTGTGTGAACTTTGTGAATACATATCTTTCCCTTTTCAACCTCATCCCTGATATAGTTGAATCTCCGCTCAATGTGACGAGTCTTTTGATGAGCACGAGGTTCCTTGATTTGAGCAATCGCACCCTCGTTGTCACAAAAGATCTCAAGAGGGTCCTGAATGGAAGGGACCACTCCTAAGTCGTCGATGAATTTCTTCATCCATGTAGCTTCCTGAGCTGCCAATGAGGCAGCAATGTACTCCGACTCTGTAGTGGATAACGCAACAACTTCCTGTTTCGCACTCTTCCAAGAGACCGCACCACCATTTAACATGAATACATAACCGGATTGTGATCGAGAGTCATCTCGATCAGTTTGGAAACTCGCGTCCACGTAACCTTTTACAGCGAGTTCCTCCTCACCAGACCCATATATTAGAAACATATCCTTAGTCCTTCTAAGGTATTTCAATATACATTTAACCGCAGTCCAATGACTATTTCCTGGGTTATTCTGGTATCTACTTGTCAAGCTTAGAGCGCATGACACATCCGGTCTAGTACATATCATTGCATACATGATAGACCCAATAGCAGATGCGTATGGGACTTTCTTCATTCTCTCTTATTCATCTTTGGTGGTAGGACACTG
The DNA here is from genome assembly GCF_046630445.1 of Rutidosis leptorrhynchoides. Taxonomy (NCBI): domain Eukaryota; kingdom Viridiplantae; phylum Streptophyta; class Magnoliopsida; order Asterales; family Asteraceae; genus Rutidosis; species Rutidosis leptorrhynchoides. Next base: position 372,662,778 of record NC_092340.1, on the reverse strand, counting down.
AGATGAACTGAGAACGGTTCCCTTTTGAATAGGTACCAAACCTTTCTTAGAGTTTTCCATCTTGAACCTTTTCAAGATTTTATCAATGTATGTACTTTGACTTAAACCTATCAACTTCTTGGATCTATTCCTATAGATACCAATCCCCAATATGTATTGTGCTTCTCCAAGATCCTTAATGGAGAAGCAACCTTTTAACCAAGTTTTGACCTCTTGCATTGTGGTTATATCATTCCCAAATAATAATATATCATCCACATATAGCACAAGGAACATTATGGAGCTCCCACTAGCCTTCTTGTATACACAAGCTTCATCACCATTTTTAATGAAGCCAAATTTCTTTGCCTCTTCATTAAAACGATGATTCCACATCCTAGATGCTTGTTTCAATCCGTAGATTGATTTCTTTAACTTGCATACCTTTTTAGGATTTTTCGGATCAACAAAACCTTCGGGCTGTACCATATAGACATCTTCCTCAAGATACCCATTTAGGAAAGCGGTTTTGACATCCATTTGCCAAATTTCGTAATCATAATGAGCAGCGATGGCAAATAATATCCTAATATACTTTAGCATTGCCACAGGCGAAAAAGTTTCATCATAGTCAACCCCTTGAGTTTGAGTGAAACCCTTTGCTACAAGTCTAGCTTTGTATGTATCCAAGTTTCCATGTATGTCGGTTTTCTTCTTGAAAAGCCACTTGCAATCAACTAGCTTAGAGCTAGGAGGTTGCTCAACAAGTTCCCAAACTTGGTTTTCATACATGGATTGCATCTCGGCGTTCATGGCTTCCTGCCATTTATCTTTATCAATCCTTGATAAAGCATCTTTGTAGTTTGTCGGTTCATCCAAATCAACCGTATAGCAACCATCCACGAGAAACCCATATCTCTCGGGAGGATTACTAATCCTACTAGATCTTCGAACGTCTTGTGTACTTTGATCATCCACATGATCATTTTCAACATCCTCATGTTGAGTGCTAGTGTCAACCAATTGTGTATCATCGGCTTGATCTTGTACCTCTACAAGATCTATTTTCCTTTCACCATTACCTTCCATAAGGAACTTGGTTTCAAGAAATTCCGCTTTCCGAGCTACAAATACCGTTTGCTCGGATGGATCATAGAAGTAATATCCCATGTCATCTTTGGGATATCCTATGAAGATACACTTTGTGGATCGAGAATGTAGCTTATTTGCTACATAACGCTTAGGATAAGCTTCACATCCCCATACTTTCAAGTATGAAAGAGAAGGAGGTTTTCCAAACCACATCTCATGAGGAGTTCGTTCCACTTTCTTGGTTGGGGCCATATTTAAAATACGAGCCGCGGAGCTTAGACAATAACCCCAAAATGATAGAGGTAACGAGCTTCTTGCCATCATAGATCGAACCATATCCATTAGGGTTCGGTTCCTCCTTTCGGAAAATCCATTAAGTTGGGGTGTTCTGGGTGGAGTAAGTTGTGAGATAATCCCACAACTCTTAAGATGATCTTGGAAAGCATCACTTAGGTATTCACCTCCTCTATCGGTACGAAGTACCTTGATTGTCTTATTGAGTTGATTTTGTACTTCGTTTTGGTATTCTTTGAATGCTTCAAACGTTTCGTCCTTGTGTCTTAATAAGTAGACATATCCAAAACGACTAAAGTCATCAATGAAAGTAACAAAGTATCTTTCACCATTCCTAGTCATGGGTTTAAAGGGTCCACATACATCTGAATGTATTAATCCCAATAAATCTTTAGCCCTTTCATAAGTCCCTTTGAAAGGTGCTTTAGTCATCTTGCCTTGTAAACAAGATTCACATACATCAAACGAATCCATTTCATTTGATTTCAAAAGTCCATTCTTTTGAAGTGTATGCATTCGGTTCTTGTTTATATGACCAAGGCGACAATGCCATAAATAGGAATCACTCAAATCCCTTTTGAGTTTCTTGGTGCTAGCATGGTATATAGAGCTCGATGATGCGTCATCATGAACCAATTCATAAATTCCATTTGAAGGCGAAGCCTTGAAATAGAATACATTATCTAAACAAAAATGGATATCATCATTAATAAAATTAACATTAAATCCACATTGTCTCAAACGGGAAATAGAAATAATGTTTCGACATAAGTCGGGTGCATACAAAACATCATTCAAAATAAGTTCCAAGCCACTTGGAAGTTTCAACACAAAGTCTCCTTGAGCTTTCACTTGCACTTTAGCTCCATTTCCCATGAAGAGACTTGATGTTCCCGTTTGCTTGTTACTTCTTTTGAACCCCTGCAAGGAATTGCAAATGTGAGTTCCACATCCAGTGTCTAATACCCATGTATTAGAAGAAGTAATACTAAGCTCTATATATACCATATATATATTACCTGAGGTTTGCCCTGCATCCCTCTTGTCCTTCAACTCCTTAAGATAGACCGGGCAATTTCGCTTCCAGTGACCCATTTCACCGCAACCGAAACACGGGTCTTCTTTGGGGTTTGCCTTCTCGGCTACCTTTTGCTTCTTAGCGTTGTTGATGGTTGGGGTAACCATCTAAACAATAATGTTTCGAAATAATGTTTCTGTAGCAAATAGTGTTTTACTGTAGCAAATCGTTTTTCACTGTAGCAAATAGTGATTTTCGAAAAAACACTGTAGCAAAATGAATTTTACTGTGGTAAATAGTGATTTTCGAAAATACTGTAGCTTTTCGGGTACTGTAGCAATTCGAAAATACTGTAGTAAATTAGTGTTTTACTTGTTCATCTTAAACATTTTAGTTAACTTATCTAAATATCAATTGAATCAATAAACGAATGTTACTATCGTTTACTAAATAACTTGAAATTATATATATGTATATATCTTTTTTTAATATACATAAATCAGTTTTTAAATACACATTGCAAGTTATTTATAAATAATTAATATTCTAATTTATTGTGTATATATATATATATATATATATATATATATATATATATATATATATATATATATATATATATATATATTTACAAATAGAGGTTCGTGAATCGTCGATCAATAGTCAAAGGTTAACTGAATATATAACATTAGTTCAAAAAGTTTGAGAATCAATATTACAGACTTTGCTTATCGTGTCGAAAACATATAAAGATTAAGGTTAAATTTGGTCAGAAATTTCTGGGTTGTCACAGTACCTACCCGTTAAAGAAATTTTGTTCCGAAATTTGATTGGGATGGTCATGGCTGACAATAAGTATGTTTTCATGATGCATATGAGCTAAAAATTAGAGTTTTATCATTATTGAGTAATATAGATAAAACAATTCGATTTTGTGAAGAGTACGAGTGAAGTTATCACAAAAGAGTGAAATGAATAAATGTAGATTCGTCATATCTTTTGACGTAGATAGGATTGATTTCCGGATTTCAAGGGATTTAGAGAAAATCTTCGTAATAAGATTTGATTCTTCGATAATTAGGATCTTATTTGATTAAATGCGATAACTTGTCACGATTGCTCTATCAGATTTTTAGCTATAAATCCACTCCCTTCGTTTCTTTATTTCCACAGCTCACCTTATATTCTTCCTCCCTCAACTCATACTTTAAAGTATTCGTCAATATGCTCCATCCAGTTCTGGTTCTTGATATACTCCTAATTTTCATATCTATCATTCTTCTTTTTCATCTGCCGCCGGAGGAGTCTATTCACTTTTACTATACTCTTGGCTTTATAGTATTTTTAGTTCTCCCGTGTCTTTACATTGCAATACTTATTGATATACACAGTTTGTGATTTATGTGTTGTCGTCGGGCTTTATATCTTTCCTTATTTTTCAGAGTCCCTGCTTTTGTCTTTCTATAATCATCGACATCCACAGTTAATGCTCTCTTCTATTTGCTGCGATTTATACTCCCATTTCTATTTCGGAGCTTCATGCTCTGTTTTCTCTTCTATCCATTAAGCACCGCAGGTAATGGTCCACAATTCGCAGATATGAATTTCGGAATGAACATAGTTAATGTTCTAAGAAGAAAATTGTAATGATACGGTCTTGATTTGTCAAATTACCAGAATACCTCGGAAAAGGCCGAATCATCAAGAAAAATATTTTCTTGATATGTGTAGAGTTTAAGTAGAATACAAGAGTCGTGTAACATAGCACATGATGACGTTATGATCTGTGAATCATCACGTTCCATTAGAAACTCAGCATGACTTACTGTAATATAATCACGTTGATCAAGTGTCATTATATTATACTAACTCATGCTTCAATTCCCAACACTGCTTCAAAATATTCATAATTTAAACTCGAAGGTTTACAGAATATAGAAACTAAACAGTTTCCTTTATGATGTAATACAGATAACGCGAGGAGATAAATGATTTCAGATAAGAATAGTTATGAAAATATCTTCAAAAATATCGAGGATATTTATAATGAAAGATATGATGATATCTTAGAATTTCTAATATCAAAGGACAATAAAGAAGATTTGTCCGTAAATATTTAGAGTCAGGGGTAAGGTATTTGTTAATGACTTCAGCAGTTACTGAATCATTTGAATTCTTTGAAGGCATGTTTAGTCTTTGTGATTTGTCCACAGCCTCCTTCATGGTTTGCTCAATCCATTTTCCAGTTCCAAACCTTCTCTTTTCTGAGCTTTACTAACACACTATTCTTTATCATCAAACTTTTGGCTGATAAGGTTGTTTACAGTTTTTGCTGCTTCATCAACATTCAAAGTTATCATAACCGAATCGTCGGTTATCAATTCGAGGTATTTTCAAGAGTTCAAAGGGTTTGAACGAGGATTGTAATTGTCAAGATACATATGATGTTCTAGAATTTTGAATGATACAAATATTTTTCTGGGTTTTATGAATAAAAGTGGTGTTCTAGCACAGTTTTGAAGTTAAAGTATAGCTTTGAAAGATGTAAGAATCTAAGAGTGATGTTTTCTGTTAAATCTTGGCTTGGATTCTGATTTTTCAAAATCAGAATATGTAATCAAATTTGAATGCAAATGGTTGTTTTGATTTCTAGGAAAGAATGTATATTGTTGTGAAAGTAGTGAGTATAGTTGATGATTTGTTGAATTAGAATCGAAGAATGTAACATATTATTTGTGAATTTATATATCTTTTGGGCATTACCTACCCGTTAAAAGTTTCACAAATAATATTTTGTACAAGAGAATTTTATTACAATTTTTATGAAAATATTAGTATGTATATTTTCTTCAAATGTAGTACAGATTTAATGAGTTAATATCATATTAAGCTCATTTGATTTTCAGCTGGAACTAGAAATGAATAATCTCTAAAACTTTAGAAATTTCGTAATCTTCGTGGATTATCTCTTCAATGTAAATGAAATTATGAATCAATACTTCGTTATTCATTTTTATTGATATTTCCTCGGTGAATGATATTAGTGCTCTTGGAATTCTTATGAATTTCATAAGATAAATGATGTTTTCTATAAAGTTTCGAGTACATCGAAGATAAAAGGGTAAAATCAAACATGTAGTTGATTAATACACTAAGTTTATTATGAAATGGAATTCATTGAGTTGAAACAGAGATTGTAGTTAATGATGGTTAAGTCGTTAACGAAGGATGTACATCATAGCATATTAGTAATATGAATTAACTGGGTAGTACCTACTAGTTAAGATTCACACGTAATAGCTTAGTACGAAAGATTTATTTTGATCTCAAAATTCATATATATATAAAATATACATATAATTTCTTCAGAGAGAAAGAGTTAATACTTCATAACTCGTTGATACGGTATACATGTTGTTGATTAGTAATGATGTTTGCGGTGATGATGGATCTGGCGGAGCTTGTGATGTTGTATATGCTGCTGATGCTGATGATGCTGACGGTACTGACGGTGCTGGTGATGCTGACGGTACTGTTGATGCTGCTGGTAAAACAGATCTAGCTTCTAAATTGTGCACCATTCCGATCAGGGTTTTATTTCATCATTTCTATTCGCTCAATCATTTGGTTTACAATTAGAACTAGAATAAGTAATCTCTAAAACTTTTAGAAACTACATATTCTCTGCAAAATATTTCTTCGATGAAGTTATGAATCAATACTTCATCGTTTGTTGTTGTTGGTATTCCTTAGTATCTATGGTGCGTATGACGTTGATGTTCAAGGTACAAATTGTGATGTTGAGGTGTGGGATGCGGATGTTTTTGTTGGTAGTTGTAATGATACTGTTGATGTTGATGATGGTGGTACTGTTGATGCCGGTGATGCTGCTGGTGCTTGTAATCTTTGCACCATATTCTCCAAACTCACTACCCGAGCGCGAAGCTCGTTGACTTCTTCTACTACACCGGGATGATTGGTGGTTCGGACGAGCGAATGAATAAGATCCAAAATTTGAGATAGTATATAATCATGATGAGATACTCTGGAGATGAGAGAGAAAATGGTATTACGAACAGGTTCGCCGGTAAGTGCTTCAGGTTCTTCGCCAAGAGGGAAATGTGGTGGATGGAAGGGATCACCTTATTCTTGTCTCCAATGACTAAGTAGGCTATGAACCCATTCTCAATTCATCCAGAATAGGTGATGGCTAATTGGTTGATCCATTCCGGTTACACTGTCTTCGGAGTTCAGGTGAATATCCATATCATAATAGCTGTCGGAGTTTAAGGAATTTGAACTAGATACAGGATCCATTTTGTGTAATCAGGGAAATGATTTTTGATGTGAAATAGATTATAGGACTTAGATTTGGTACTCTTCAATACATAATTTACATATGTATATATATTACCAAAATTCCATAAATTACGGAGAAATTTTCGGAAGATGTCAGGAAAAGTTTAAAGTAATGGATACGCTAAGATATGAATTTTGTCGATACATGTAACGACCCGCACTTTTTCGATCATTCTATACTTATAAGATTAATATTTACATAAATTAAACCTTACCAACATGATAAGCAATCCAAATCGATGAGATTTATATTTCCGAAAAGAGTTCTACACAATGTTTGACCGTCTAGTTTGACCGATGATATCACGAACTATACAATATATGATAATTATACGTTTGTGTATATATATATGTATATATACATATTTAACATGATTAATGAATGTTTTAATACCTCATTTTATATTAATAACAATAAGTTACAAGTATATTTTGAAACTACTAACTTAAGTTTTCAAAACGATAACTATACGTAACGTTATTTGACATAAATACTTAAGACTTATAATGTTTATACATATATCGTATAAGTAATGTATTTAATCACTTTTAAGAACTTAAATACATAAAATCATATAAGTGTATTCACAAAAGATAGCTATATTTGAATCCTCATTCCATTTTTCACAAAATTTCTATACGTATACCTAGAGTATTTGTACTCGTATCATACCAAGCTTCTATACGTATTTACTAATAGTAAATACACATCAAATCACCACCTAACCCACCCTTGTTACTGCCCTTAGAGCAAGGTAATTGGAATTTGGATGCATGCATGAATTATTATACAAAAATACAACAAAACTTTTGTTCTTGTCTCCCCATTCCCACGTTTTTAAGGAGGTCACAAGGATCATCATTTTGCTTCATTTAAACATCCATTCTCTAGCTAAAAACACACACTCTTTCTTACTCTCTAAACTCCATAACAATCCAGCAAAGTTCCATAAAGATCTAGCTTCAAAAACCATACTAAAACACCATAAGAAAACCATACAAAAACACTTCAAGAAAACCCTCCAAGAACACCAACTTACTTCCAAACTTTCATCCACTTCTATCACCCTTTTGATTCTAGCTTCTTACTCCTCTTTTACAGCAAACTTATCCAAGGAACTTGAGGTAGAATCTATGTTCATAACCTTATTCGATTCATATATATATAGCTATCTTATTTTGTGGTACAAAAGTTTAACAACAAGAACATAGTTTGAATGTTTTCAAACTTGTTTGCAAACTAAATAGATCCTTCTAACTTAACTTTTAAAATGCTTCAAGACATGTAACATAACTTATTTATATGTTAATTTAACAAGGTAAAACTTGGTTTTTCAAAGTATAAGTATTTTTGGAAAAATGGTCATTAAATGATTTTGTTGTAACAAAAATGTTTAACTTCATATGTTTCACTAAACTTTCACCTATGCCGTATGATTTTGAATACAAACCAAGGTATTTACAGTTCATAGTCTTAAAGAAGAACTCGATCCAAGAAGATGGCAATTTGAATCAACGAAAACGGACTTGTAACGAAGAAACTATGACCGAAACAAAATTGGTTATCCAAGACTTAATTGACTTCGGGATTCATTGGAAAAATTTACATAAAATCACATCTTTATAAGATAACATGATATTTTATATATATGTACTCATAATTCAATTTCATATGGTTCAGGATCACCCGTAAGCAACACGAGAAGATTAATCATAAGATCCCATGATTGTACGCAACACGTCATTTGACAACACCGGTACTTTATGTACGCAACACGTCATTTGACAACACCGGTACCATGGGTCAAGATTAATCTCGACCAATACATATACGATGGGGTTTTATTTATTTCGTTGGGGGTTTTATTTATTTCATTGCGGGTATATTAAACATCTAAAAATGAACCATTAAAATTGAATTACTAACAACGAACTGCTAACTACGGACTAAGGAATTATTCAAAGTATTAAAAGTATAACAAGTATATATATGTAACGTTTGTTTAAAAAGAAAAGGTATTGATACATTATATATGGATAGGTTCGTGATATCAACCGGAAGACCAAGTCAAAAATATATATATCTTCAAGACGAACGTGAGTATATAGTCCCACTTTTAAACTCTAAATATTTCGGGATGAGAATACATGTATTTTATGTTTTACATTATGGACACAAGTAACTGAAAAATATATTCTACGTTGAGTTGTACCACTGGCATACTTCCCTGTAGCTTGGTAACTGTTATTTACAGCGGTATTGTAAACGCGAATCCTGTTGATAGATCTATCGGGCCTGACAACCCCAACCGGACTGGACGACCAGTATTCAACGGTTGCACAGTACTTCGTTTTGTGACTACACTTGGTACGGTGTAGTAAGATTTCATATTAAAGGGAATATGCGACGTGAAAATGTTAAGTATGGTTACCAAGTGCTCAACCACTTAGAATACTTTTATTAAACTGTTTATATACGAAATCTTGTGGTCTATATATATATTGCTGCCGGCATTAAACCTATATCTCACCAACTTTATGTTGGACTTTTTAAAACATGTCTATTCTCAGGTGATTTCTAAAGCTTCCGCTGCATCATGTTGGATCTAACCAGGATCTTGCGTACGCATGTTTGTGTCAAAAATAAAACTGCATATCCGAGATGTTGTATTGTAAAATATGCTAGAAACCGTGTTGTTGTCATCATTTGTAAAGTTTGTAAGTCGAAGATTATCGCTAAACGTTAATCTTCTTTTTATTGTCTTAAGCTTGTAACAAAAATAATGGTTATGGTTTGTAATGTATAATATATGCAGTTTTCTTTCAAAAATGTCTCATATAGAGGTCAATACCTCGCAATGAAATCATACGTTATCTAACGCGTTCTTATGGTTAAGGACGGGTTATGACATGTGGTATCAGAGCGTTGGTCTTAGCGAACCAGGTTTGCATTAGTGTGTCTAACCGAGAAGTCGTTAGGATACATTAGTAAAGTCTGGACTTCGACCGGGTCTGATTTTAAAAAAAAAAAACCATTGCTTATCACTGTTGGTTAAAATTTATATGTAAATATTATGTAAGTACTAATGGGTTAGTTGTTGTGTGATAGATGTCGGGCTCGAAACTTATTATCACATTCAGCGACTCCGAATCAGAACCTTCAGATTGTGTTTCAGTCATTAACATATCCGATGACGAAAGTGGTATTTTTGGGGAAGACTCACAATTTCCGGATGAACCAACTATAGAAATATCGGAAAGTGAACCCGAGGAGGAAAGTGAACCCGAGGAGGAAAGTGAACCCGAGGAGGAAAGTGAACCCGAGGAAGAAATACAGGAAATTACAAAAGACGAGTTCGAACTAGGGAAGAAACGAAAAGCTAGTGAATTAGAAAATCCAAATCCCGAGTTTAATGAGAATGATGTGGCACCAATTCCACTCAACACTACCACCCCTATCCCCGCTATTCCTATTAGTGCTATCCCCGCATCTAGTTCTTCGGCACCTCAGCCAAAACGTAGGGAGACAGCTAGGATTCGCGTTGGGGGATTCCCTGGACATAAATGTTTTGGGAAATAGACCAAATGATGCGCTACCGTATTAAACCATGGAATCACATAATGTTTTGTATAATATTATTAGTGTGGTTTGTTTAAAGTTTGATGTAAGCATATGTAAAATAGCGAAGTATGAAATGCAATAATTTTCCATGGTTAAGTATTATTTAGATTGTAGTAATTGATTCTGTACTAAGCTATTAAGTATGAACATTAACGGGTAGGTACTACCCAAGATATAATTATAAAACGCTAATAAGAAGAAAAGGCTTTTATAATAATACCTGGTTCATATTATTAACAAGCTATAAATGTACTATAAATACACACTACATCTATAATATTCCATGTGAATAATTATTTTCTTTCATTAGGAAATGGCGCGATTGAATCGAATGACGGAACAAGAACTCGAGGAACTCATCAACCAGCGAGTGAACGACAGAATGTTATGGGTTGAGGCTGCAAGAGCTGCTGCAGTTAATCCAAATCCTCGTGTAGGATGCTCCTACAAGACGTTTCAAGCTTGCAAGCCATCATCATTCAGTGGAACGGAAGGACCGATCGGTTTAACCCGATGGATAGAAAAGATGGAGACGGTGTTTAAAATCAGTGGTTGTGATGAAAAAGACATGACCAAGTTTGCATCGTGCACTTTACAAGATAGTGCACTCACATGGTGGAAGAATTATGTGAAGGCGGTAGGAGGAGATGTAGCTTATGATACTCCATGGGAAGAATTCAAAGCAATGATAATCACCGAGTATTGTCCAAGGAATGAGGTTATTAAGTTAGAAGATGAGTTACGAAGTTTGAAGGTGGTTGGTACTGAAATCACTAACTACAATCAGCGATTCATGGAATTGGTTTTACTATGTCCTGAATTGGTTCCAACCGAAGCACGGAAGATTGAAATGTACAAAGGTGGTTTGCCCAAAAAGGTCAAGGCAAACGTTACAGCATCGAAACCTAAAACAATTCATGAAGCTATAACCATGGCGAACGAGCTAATGGATCAGATCATTTTGGACAAGAAAGCATTCAATACTGAGGTGAAGGTATTGGGGAACAAGAAAAAGTGGAATGGAGGTTATGATCGAGGTAACCAACAACAACCTTATAAGAAACAAGAAACCACGAAAGGTGCGGGTAGTGGTTCAGGCTTTGCTTACAAAGGACAAAGTCCTTTATGCAACCGTTGTCACAAACATCATTTTGGTTACTGTAGTGTGTTGTGCACTAAATGCAATAGACAGGGACATCTTGCTGAAGATTGTAAGGCTCTCGTTACAAATGCAAATGGTAACAAGACTCCTGCCACCAACGCAAATAGAACTGCTTTGGCTAACATTACTTGTTTTGGGTGTGGAAAACAAGGTCACTATAAGAGCCAGTGCCCGAATCAGAATGGCGGACCTGCACGTGGAAGAGCGTTTGTTATTAATGCTAGAGAGGCACGAGAAGACCCGGAGCTTGTTACGGGTACGTTTACCATTAATAACTTATCAGCATCTGTCTTATTTGATACTGGCGCCGATAGAAGTTACGTGTGTATAAATTTTTACACTAAATTGAATTGTTCATCATTACCTCTAGATGCTAAGTACTTGATTGAGTTAGCTAATGGTAAACTAATTAAAGCCGATAAAATTTGTCGTGATTGTGAAATAAATCTAGCCGGAGAAACGTTTAAAATCGACTTAATACCCGTAGAATTAGGAGGTTTTGATGTAATAGTCGGCATGGACTGGATGTCCAAAATAGGAGCGGAAGTTGTTTGTGCCAAGAAGGCAATTCGTATTCCTGGTAAGGATAAAATACCGGTGATGATTTATGGAGAGAAGGGTAATTCAAAGCTAAAACTCATTAGCTGTTTGAAAGCCAAGAAGTGTTTAGAAAAGGGATGTTACGCTATTTTAGCACATGTTAATAAAGTCGAAAAGAAAGAAAAGTGCATCAACGACGTGCCTGTGGCAAGAGATTTTCCTGAAGTTTTTCCGGAAGAATTGCCGGGATTACCTCCATTTAGATCGGTGGAATTTCAAATAGATTTAGTACCAGGAGCTGCACCAGTGGCTCGTGCACCATATAGACTTGCACCATCCGAGTTAAAAGAACTTCAAAGTCAGTTAAAAGAATTACTGGACCGTGGATTCATACGACCGAGTACTTCGCCGTGGGGAGCTCCAATTTTGTTTGTTAAGAAGAAAGATGGATCTTTTAGGATGTGTATAGACTATCGTGAATTAAATAAGTTAACTATCAAGAATCGGTATCCACTACCGAGAATTGATGACTTATTTGATCAATTGCAAGGATCATGTGTTTATTCAAAAATCGACTTAAGATCGGGCTATCATCAACTACGCGTCAAAGAAGAGGACATTCCGAAAACTGCTTTTCGGACACGTTATGGTCATTACGAATTTTTGGTTATGCCGTTTGGATTGACGAATGCGCCAGCTGTATTCATGGACCTCATGAATCGAGTTTGTAGTCCGTATTTAGATAAGTTTGTTATCGTTTTCATTGATGATATTCTTATCTATTCCAAGAGTGAGCAAGAGCATGAAGAGCATTTAAGGTTGATACTGGAGTTGTTGAGAAAAGAACAACTTTATGCTAAATTTTCTAAGTGTGCTTTCTGGTTGAAAGAAGTGCAATTTCTTGGTCACGTTGTTAATAGCGAAGGAATTCAGGTTGATCCAGCAAAAACTGAAGCTATTGAAAAATGGGAGACTCCTAATACACCAACACAGATACGCCAATTTTTGGGTTTAGCCGGTTATTATAGAAGGTTTATTCAAGATTTTTCCCGAATAGCTAAGCCGTTGACAGCGTTAACGCAAAAAGGGAAGAAATATGAATGGACCTCGGAGCAGGAGAACGCATTTCAAATACTGAAGAAGAAGTTAACTACGGCGCCTATTTTATCGTTACCAGAAGGGAACGATGATTTTGAAATATATTGTGACGCTTCGCGACAAGGTTTTGGTTGTGTTCTTATGCAACGGAAGAAAGTTATTGCATTCGCATCCCGACAATTGAAGATTCACGAGCGAAATTATACGACGCATGATCTAGAATTGGGAGCAGTCGTGTTTGCATTGAAGATGTGGAGACACTACTTGTATGGGGTTAAATTCACTGTGTTTACTGATCATAAAAGCCTTCAACATATTTTTGATCAGAAACAATTGAACATGAGGCAACGTAGGTGGGTCGAGTTAATAAACGACTATGATTGTGAAATTCGTTATCATCCCGGGAAGGCAAACGTGGTGGCTGATGCTTTAAGCAGAAAAGAACGAGAACCAATTCGAGTTCGAGCAATGAACATAAAAATTCGTATGAATCTCAACTCACAAATCAAAGAAGTTCAACGAGAAGCACTCAATGAAGAAAACATAAAGAATGAAATAATGAAAAAGTACGAGAAACAACTTGTTGTACGGGAAGATGGAATTCGGTATTTTGCAAATCGTATTTGGGTACCGAAGTTGGGTGGATTAAGGAAGTTGATATTGAACGAGGCACATAAGACAAGATACTCGATACATCCTGGAGTTGGAAAGATGTATCAAGATCTTAAGACACGTTATTGGTGGCCTAATTTAAAAACAGACGTTGCAACATATGTTGGGGAGTGTTTAACTTGTTCCAAGGTTAAAGCAGAACACCAAAAGCCGTCAGGGTTACTTCAACAACCAGAAATCCCAGAATGGAAATGGGATGGTATTACCATGGATTTCATCACGAAGTTACCAAAGACTGCCTGGGGATACGACACCATTTGGGTGATTGTTGATCGTCTCACCAAGTCTGCACATTTCTTGCCTATAAAGGAAACGGATAGAATGGAGAAACTATTACGATTGTATATAAAGGAAGTTGTTTCAAGGCATGGGATACCTATTTCCATTATATCCGATCGTGATAGTAGATTTACCTCAAAGTTTTGGCAATCACTACAGGAGGCACTAGGAACTCGGTTGGATATGAGTACCGCATATCATCCACAAACCGATGGACAGAGTGAAAGAACGATTCAGACTCTCGAAGACATGCTCAGGGCATGTGTGATCGATTTTGGAAACGGATGGGATAAATATCTACCGTTAGCAGAATTCTCGTATAATAATAGTTATCATGCAAGCATTGGAGCTGCGCCATTCGAAGCATTGTACGGAAGGAAGTGTAGATCTCCTATCTGTTGGAATGAAGTAGGAGATCGACATTTAACTGGTCCCGAGATCATACATGAAACGACCGAGAAGATAGTACAAATCAAGGAGAGATTGAAAACAGCCCGTAGTCGCCAAAAGAGCTACGCCGATGTCCGAAGGAAACCATTAGAGTTTCAGGTCGGGGACATGGTTATGCTAAAGGTGTCACCTTGGAAAGGTGTGATACGTTACGGCAAAAGGGGTAAACTAAACCCAAGGTACGTAGGCCCGTTCAAGATCATCGAACGCATTGGACCGGTAGCTTATCGACTCGAGTTACCGCAACAACTCGCCGGAGTACATAATACCTTTCACGTCTCAAACCTTAAGAAGTGTCTTGCAAAGGAAGACCTCACCATTCCTCTTGAAGAAATCCATGTCGACAAGAAACTACAATTCGTCGAAGAACCAATTGAAATCATGGACCGTGAAGTTAAACAGCTCAAACAGAGCAATATACCGATTGTTAAGGTTCGTTGGAATGCTAGAAGAGGTCCCGAGTTTACTTGGGAACGAGAGGATCAGATGAAACGAAAGTATCCGCATTTGTTTCTCGATGACGCAAAATAGGTACAATTTTAAAATTTCGGGACGAAATTTATTTAACGGGGAGGTAATGTAACGACCCGCACTTTTTCGATCATTCTATACTTATAAGATTAATATTTACATAAATTAAACCTTACCAACATGATAAGCAATCCAAATCGATGAGATTTATATTTCCGAAAAGAGTTCTACACAATGTTTGACCGTCTAGTTTGACCGATGATATCACGAACTATACAATATATGATAATTATACGTTTGTGTATATATATATGTATATATACATATTTAACATGATTAATGAATGTTTTAATACCTCATTTTATATTAATAACAATAAGTTACAAGTATATTTTGAAACTACTAACTTAAGTTTTCAAAACGATAACTATACGTAACGTTATTTGACATAAATACTTAAGACTTATAATGTTTATACATATATCGTATAAGTAATGTATTTAATCACTTTTAAGAACTTAAATACATAAAATCATATAAGTGTATTCACAAAAGATAGCTATATTTGAATCCTCATTCCATTTTTCACAAAATTTCTATACGTATACCTAGAGTATTTGTACTCGTATCATACCAAGCTTCTATACGTATTTACTAATAGTAAATACACATCAAATCACCACCTAACCCACCCTT
This sequence comes from Rutidosis leptorrhynchoides, assembly GCF_046630445.1. Lineage (NCBI taxonomy): Eukaryota > Viridiplantae > Streptophyta > Magnoliopsida > Asterales > Asteraceae > Rutidosis > Rutidosis leptorrhynchoides. The sequence continues at coordinate 372,647,046 of NC_092340.1, read as the reverse complement.
GTTACTGCCCTTAGAGCAAGGTAATTGGAATTTGGATGCATGCATGAATTATTATACAAAAATACAACAAAACTTTTGTTCTTGTCTCCCCATTCCCACGTTTTTAAGGAGGTCACAAGGATCATCATTTTGCTTCATTTAAACATCCATTCTCTAGCTAAAAACACACACTCTTTCTTACTCTCTAAACTCCATAACAATCCAGCAAAGTTCCATAAAGATCTAGCTTCAAAAACCATACTAAAACACCATAAGAAAACCATACAAAAACACTTCAAGAAAACCCTCCAAGAACACCAACTTACTTCCAAACTTTCATCCACTTCTATCACCCTTTTGATTCTAGCTTCTTACTCCTCTTTTACAGCAAACTTATCCAAGGAACTTGAGGTAGAATCTATGTTCATAACCTTATTCGATTCATATATATATAGCTATCTTATTTTGTGGTACAAAAGTTTAACAACAAGAACATAGTTTGAATGTTTTCAAACTTGTTTGCAAACTAAATAGATCCTTCTAACTTAACTTTTAAAATGCTTCAAGACATGTAACATAACTTATTTATATGTTAATTTAACAAGGTAAAACTTGGTTTTTCAAAGTATAAGTATTTTTGGAAAAATGGTCATTAAATGATTTTGTTGTAACAAAAATGTTTAACTTCATATGTTTCACTAAACTTTCACCTATGCCGTATGATTTTGAATACAAACCAAGGTATTTACAGTTCATAGTCTTAAAGAAGAACTCGATCCAAGAAGATGGCAATTTGAATCAACGAAAACGGACTTGTAACGAAGAAACTATGACCGAAACAAAATTGGTTATCCAAGACTTAATTGACTTCGGGATTCATTGGAAAAATTTACATAAAATCACATCTTTATAAGATAACATGATATTTTATATATATGTACTCATAATTCAATTTCATATGGTTCAGGATCACCCGTAAGCAACACGAGAAGATTAATCATAAGATCCCATGATTGTACGCAACACGTCATTTGACAACACCGGTACTTTATGTACGCAACACGTCATTTGACAACACCGGTACCATGGGTCAAGATTAATCTCGACCAATACATATACGATGGGGTTTTATTTATTTCGTTGGGGGTTTTATTTATTTCATTGCGGGTATATTAAACATCTAAAAATGAACCATTAAAATTGAATTACTAACAACGAACTGCTAACTACGGACTAAGGAATTATTCAAAGTATTAAAAGTATAACAAGTATATATATGTAACGTTTGTTTAAAAAGAAAAGGTATTGATATATTATATATGGATAGGTTCGTGATATCAACCGGAAGACCAAGTCAAAAATATATATATCTTCAAGACGAACGTGAGTATATAGTCCCACTTTTAAACTCTAAATATTTCGGGATGAGAATACATGTATTTTATGTTTTACATTATGGACACAAGTAACTGAAAAATATATTCTACGTTGAGTTGTACCACTGGCATACTTCCCTGTAGCTTGGTAACTGTTATTTACAGCGGTATTGTAAACGCGAATCCTGTTGATAGATCTATCGGGCCTGACAACCCCAACCGGACTGGACGACCAGTATTCAACGGTTGCACAGTACTTCGTTTTGTGACTACACTTGGTACGGTGTAGTAAGATTTCATATTAAAGGGAATATGCGACGTGAAAATGTTAAGTATGGTTACCAAGTGCTCAACCACTTAGAATACTTTTATTAAACTGTTTATATACGAAATCTTGTGGTCTATATATATATTGCTGCCGGCATTAAACCTATATCTCACCAACTTTATGTTGACCTTTTTAAAACATGTCTATTCTCAGGTGATTTCTAAAGCTTCCGCTGCATCATGTTGGATCTAACCAGGATCTTGCGTACGCATGTTTGTGTCAAAAATAAAACTGCATATCCGAGATGTTGTATTGTAAAATATGCTAGAAACCGTGTTGTTGTCATCATTTGTAAAGTTTGTAAGTCGAAGATTATCGCTAAACGTTAATCTTCTTTTTATTGTCTTAAGCTTGTAACAAAAATAATGGTTATGGTTTGTAATGTATAATATATGCAGTTTTCTTTCAAAAATGTCTCATATAGAGGTCAATACCTCGCAATGAAATCATACGTTATCTAACGCGTTCTTATGGTTAAGGACGGGTTATGACAATACAGTATCTATGCAGTAAATGCAGCAAGACATGTCTAGACTTAGGAATGATAAGCAAGTAATTTCCGACAATAAATGGTAAGCAAAACTCGGTAAAAACAGATACGGTCATAGTCCAGATTCACTAATGCATCCTAACAATTACCAGTTAAACACACTAATGCAAATTCTGGTTCCCAATGACCTCAAGCTCTGATGCCAACTGTGATGACCCGTCCAAATCCCTTTTGGACGAATACATCATTCATCGATTTCACAGTGAGGTACTGACCTCTACATGATACGTTTTGTAAATATTGCATTCTTTTAAAAAGGCACACTATAAATGAATATCTAATTCCAAGGTTTTTGACATCTGATGATTTCTACATATAGACAATCATCGTAAATAATAGTTTACAATACTACAGTTGTTGACAATGTAGTCAAAATAAGATACATGGTGATTATTTTGTGAATGCAACATTTTCTTGAATAAAGCATGTATGACTCCATGCACATATCTTGTATCACATATAAGCAAACAGCGAAAGACTTCTAGGAAACTGAGAATAAACATGCTTAAAAGTGTCAACACAAAGGTTGGTGAGTTCATAGTTTTAATGTTGCGCATAATCTGTACATAAAGGTGGATCACAAGATTTCAGTTGTTTCATCCGAAACGTTTATCAAAAGATTCTACTTAACAGAGCACCCTGGTAACTAAACTTTAACGTTATAATAAGTACCCCTGTTTTAACATACATGCAACCAACATGTACAATACATGCAATTCAACGTGTATTAACCTCAAATAGCATACGTCTGTTTTATAGTTCAGGCTAGGGTTTCTATACCTGGAACAGACGGGGATGTCAAGCCCTATGGATCCATATACAATTACTCGTGCCCACCAGTTCTTATAACCGGCAGTTACTATTTACCAAAGCTAAGGGATTTTCGGTTCAAACTCGGTGTAGAATTTAGTATGTACTTGTATCAATTGCATTTAAAATAAAGTGCGTGTATTCTCAGCCCAAAAATATAGATTTCAAAAGCAATTAAAAAGGGAGCATATGAAACTCACCTTAGCAGCACATAAGGTCATTCACCGAAATGTGATCGAAACTCGGAATGCAAAATAACCGTAGATCTCAATCTAGAGAACATATGTTGGTCAATACATGTCTAACAAGCTAGGTCAGGTCATAGTGTATCACAATCCTAATGCTCGAGGCCGACATGCAAAAGTTAACAAAAGTCATCTCAAAAGTCAACCTGACCTAATATGATCTTTAAATCTATACATGTTTATTAACATAATATAAGTCTTGATAATTGAACGAATTTATAGTTTATCAAACTCAAAGTGTTATTTATTTAAGGAGCTATATTATATTTGAATTATCATGACAATCGAACATATTTTATTATTTCACATAGTTTTTCCAATACTTGTAAAATTAGATTATAGTGTTTATAAAGCTTTTAAACATAATAATACAGTCAACTTTGACAATTGATCAACAAAACAAAATGTGCCTTATATAGAAATTCATTTACTCGATTTGTAATATCTAAAAATCTAATTTATCAATCTCATAGACAAGTTGTTTAAATATTAATTTAAAGTTTCAAACACAATTTCAATTAACGTTAACCATAATTTAGTTGACCATATCTTTTAATCCGTTCATCGAAATCACGCGATTTTTAAATGAAAAGTTAATAATTTTTCGTCAGCTTTCCAAAAGCATGCATATCATATACTTTATATCAGTAGCATATGTATCAAATTCGTGATTCGTCATAAACTATCTAATGACAAAATTAAAGCATACAAGCATGCATAAACATATATACTCGAGCACTAGACATGGATACACTATTAATATATAAAAGATAAGATATGAATGCTCACGTATCAATATTGTGATTCAATATTGTAGGAAAGTACGTAGACGCAACGGATATGATAAACACTAGTTTAACTCACGAGCAATACTCCCGAACAATACTCATAACTTCCATAGCTATAACTCATAATTTCCTTAGCTCTATTCCGCTCGAAAAATCCGTTTTGAAATAACTCGCTCATGACCTCGTCGTAGAATTTTATGTATAATACTAATAATAATACTCATACTACTAAATAATAATAATACAATTAATAATAATATTATTAATCTTAATAATAATAATAATAATAATAATAATAATAATAATAATAATAATAATAATAATAATAATAATAATAATAATAATAATAATAATATAAATATAAATATAGAGAGCGGGGAGATAGAGGAATGAACGGATTCGGCCAAACACGCGAGCTTTTATAGTACCATTTCTGAAACAGCACCCCATGCGATCGTATGGGTTTCATGCCCATTTGCCATGCGATCGCATGGCCAGCTGATACGCACCAAATATGTTTTGTTTTCTTGTTTGTCGACATATATATTTCACTGTAGCAAATACACTGTATCAAATAGTGTTTTACTGTAGCAAAGTCATTTTTTACTGTAGCAAATAGTGTTTTACTGTAGCAAAGTAGAGATAGATAGCCTTCTAGTGCTCACATTGTATCTTTTGTTACTTCATTTTTCAAAAACCAAAAAATCAACAAACAACCCAAACAAAAAGCCGAGCACGATCATATTGCACATATCATCAAACAAGCACAAAAATATACAAACACTACAACAATGTGAATTTTATTACCTAGTCATTCACAAGACGTGTATACTTTGATATATATTTTCACGCAGAAAGAACTAAATATACGACAGAGATGGTGGATAGAGCTTATAAAAGACTACGATTGTGAAATAAAGTATCACCCGGGCAAAACAAATGATATTAGTGATGCTTTAAGTTGTAAGAAAACTGTGGAGACTGTGAAATTTATGAGAATTGAAATAGTTTTAGACCTTATTGAACAGATACCATAAGTTCAAGCCCGAGCTTTATTAGAGGAGAACTTAAAGACTGAACTGATGACCAAAATCAAGGATCAATTGATTGACGATTTACGTGGACTTAAGACGTTTAAGAACCGAATTTGGTGCCTATGCTTGGAGATTTAAGGAAATTGATCTTAAATGAAGCGTACAAATCAAGGTTAATTGTCCATCCAGGTAGTACCAAGATGTATAATGACTTGAAATCGATGTATTGGTGGCCAACGTTGAAGAAAGATATTGCTCAATTGGTAGAAAGATGTCACATTTGTGCTCAGGTTAAAGCTGAACATCAGAAACCCTATGGTTCGTTACAGTAGTTGAAAATTCCATAGTGGAAATGGGATCATATTACAATAGATTTTGTAACCAAATTACCTAGATCTCAGATTGGTAATGATATGATATGGGTAATTGTTAATCGGCTGACAAAGAGTGCACACTTTTTAGCAACAAAAGAGACAGCCTCATTGAGCATTCTAGCAGAGTTGTACTTAAAAGAGGTAGTTAGTTGACATGGGGTTCCGTTATCTATCATATCCGACAGGGATTCTAGATTTTTAGTGGGAGTAACCCACGCCTGTAGGATCCTACGTGGAAGAAAATCACGCCATCACTCCTCCCTAATGCTTTTCTATTTTGGCCAGCCTCCGTTGCATTCCCACGAGATAACCCACGCACGTGAGTTTATATATATTATTTTTAAAATATTATATTACAACCTTTTTTTAATAGTTATTCAATTATATTATAACACATCACAATAATCCTAATCCACACCAAAAACTGCATTGTCAAATCATCAAAAAAGTGCAAATAAACTCACACTACCAATACACACACCTTCCCGCTACAAATGGTCTAATCAAAAACATCACGTTGCCCACTGAACTTAGGGGTACCGGGCGAAATGATTACAAGAAGAAATGAGTAACTAAATTGTGACTTTTGACTTTTAAAGTTATGTTTTCCAAACTTAACTCGTACAAACTGTAATTGATCGGAGGGTTACCAACAACAATTTTTTTTTTTTTTTTTGAATAGCAACTAGTTGGGGATCATCCAAGACTTAACCACCCACGCGATCATCTCTCGCAGTTGCTATATCCACCTCCAAATGCGTGCTCAGGAGAAAACCCGCACTAATCTCATACGGGACATAGATGGTAAAACCCCCGTCCCCTTATCCAACACGATGTGGAAAATGTGTCGTTACATGTAATCATAGATTCTTGTGAATGACTCGGTAATAATATTCACATTGTTGTAGTGTTTGTATGTTTTTGTGCTTGTTTGATGATATGTGCAATATGATCGTGCTCGGCTTTTTGTTTGGGTTGTTTGTTGGTTTTTAGGTTGAGTAAATGGGTTAAAATGGCTTAAAAATGCGAAATTCTGGATTATCAGCACTTGGAGCGCCGCTCCAAACCATTGAGTGCCGCTCAGATGGTATGTACCTGATGTACCAGATGTTTAAAAACCCTCGACATAATTTTTTTAGCGTACTGGAGCATCGCGCCAGATTTTTGAGCGCCGCGCCATATCTTGAGCGCCGCGCGACACCTGGAGCGCCGCTCCATTTGACTGACGGGCTGGGCTGTTTGCGTTTTAATATAAAAAAACCCCATTATTTTTCCCAACCACACAATAGAAGTCGGGTTTTACAGCTTTTTACACATCAACCTTTCATTCTAATTCATTCTATCTATCTTTTCTTCACATACAAACTCCTAGATCTAAAAACCCAATTTCCTAAACTTCAATTTCTTGTCTAATTACTTCCACATCTTGCAAGAATGGCTCCCACTAAGGTTTGAATTTGTTTTCTATCTCACTAATTTCATCTAATTATGTGTATTTACTTGCTTAATCTTTGATTTACATGATGAATTAGTGTGGGGTTTGTTTAATTGGGGTTTTTTGTTCTAATTAGTAATGGATTTTGTTAGATTATCATTGTATGCTTTGAATTCATGATTAATATTGTGTTTTTAGAAGTTATACTTGAACCTAGGGTTTGTGTGTTTGAGAATCCAAATTTGTAAGTGAAAAAGGAGTTACTTGCTTGAAATTGTTCTTGTTCTTGAGTTGATGATATGTTTTTGCACTAATGTGGGGTTGTGTTCATATGGGCGGGCCATGTTGGTTTGATTATTACTGGCATATGGGATATGTTCTTGCAATGTGTTCTTGAGTTGGTTTGATTTTCGAAAAAAAACACTGTAGCAAAATGATTTTTACTGTAGCAAATAGTGATTTTCGAAAACACTGTAGCTTTTCGGGTACTGTAGCAATTCGGAAATACTGTAGTAAATTAGTGTTTTACTTGTTCATCTTAAATTAGTTAACTTATCTAAATATCAATCGAATCAATAAACGAATGTTACTATCGTTTACTAAATAACTTGAAATTATGTATATGTATATATCTTTTTTTAATATACATAAATCAGTTTTTAAATACACATTGCAAGTTATTTATGAATAATTAATATTCTAACTTATATATATATATATATATATATATATATATATATATATATATATATATATATATATATATATATATATATATATATATATATATATATATATATATAGAGGTTCGTGAATCGTCGATCAATAGTCAAAGGTTAACTGAATATATAATATTAGTTCAAAAAGTTTGAGAATCAATATTACAGACTTTTCTTATCGTGTCGGAAACATATAAAGATTAAGTTTAAATTTGGTCAGAAATTTCTGGGTTGTCACAGCCCCGAAGTCTCGGGTATATGAGTGAGAAAGGTATGAAGATGCTTGTTTCAAGTGAGAGAATTTCGGATTAGAAAAAGGTGGAACTTGGGTTTTGCGAACCATGTGTATATGGGAAGCAAAAGAAGGCGACTTTTTTGAAATCGGGGAATGCAACCAAATTGAAGAAACTGGAGCTAGTTCATACATATATTTTTTAGTCCAACTAATGTAGAATTGAATGGAAGTTCTCGCTATTATGTCACCTTCATTGATGACTCTACTCAAAAGGTATGAGTTTATTTTTTTAAAGTTAAATCCGATGTGTTTGATACTTTTGTGAAGTGGATAGCTTTGGTAGAGAAGGAGACTAATTTAAAGGTCAAATGTTTAAATTCAAATAACGGGGGAGAATATGGTAGTCAAGAGTTTAAAGAACTATGTGTAAAGCTCGGTATTAAAATGTTTAAAATGGCACCAGAGACACCGCAACATGATGAGGTCGCCGAACATATGAATTATAAGTTGAATAAAAGGGCTAAAAGTATGAGATTGCATGCCAGTTTGCCTAAGATGTTTTGACGGATGTGGTTAGCACGACGTCTTAATTATTTGATGAATAGGAGACCCTCAACACCGTTAAGTTTTCGAATTTGAGAAGGTAAAAAGATGAGTTATGATCACCATAGGATCTTTGGGTTTAATGCTTATGTGAAAACCAAAGATACTAATAAAGACAATCTTGAGGCTAAGTCAAAAAGTGTACTTTCATTGGTTATGGTTTGGATGAAATGGGTTATCATTTTTGGGATAACGATGCTAAAAAAAGTGACTCTCTCTCTCGCGATGTCACTTTTGATAAAGACTCAGTTTATGGTAAATGGTGAACCCTAAACTGAACTATGTTACTTTTGATGATGTTTATATCGATGATCTTGCAAGTTCTAGTGGGAGTCAAGGTAACAATGTATTTTCGGATAATGGTGATGTGTCGAAAAATGCATGATGAGAATGGTTCTATAACAACCTGACTTTTTTGTTAACTTTTTCCGTAAAATATTTAATGACCGTTACATGATCTCTATGTTTTACCGTTAAGAAATTAATGACCGTTAAATAAGTTAACTTTTTACTTAGGATTTTTGTATCCTATGTTATTTGAAATGAAACATTAATATGTATTACGTGTTAAATCGTTCACTGTCCATTCTTAAAACAAACACCTTCATTAGAAACCGATACTTAGTCATTCGTGGATAACTTAGTATCCCATTTAACGTAAGAAAATCATCATTAGTAACGTAACAAAATGAATGTACGAACTAAAAATTTTGAAAACAATATATATATATATATATATATATATATATATATATATATATATATATATATATATATATATATATATATATATATATATATATATAAACCTTAAGTGAAAATAAATATATATAAAAATATACACGTATGAATATGTATATACATATATAAATTGTAAATACGTATTTATAGTAAAATAAATAATAGTAATAATAATGAAATAATAATCATGATAATGATAAGGGGTAAATAAATAAATAAATAAATAAATAAATAATAATAATAATAATAATAATAATAATAATAATAATAATAATAATAATAATAATAATAATAATAATAATAATAATAATAATAATAATAATAATAATAATAATAATAATAATAATAATAATAATAATAATAATAATAATAATATAGGGATTTTCTAGAATATTTCACTTAAACTAATGACTTTATCTTCAAGTAACCTTAATCCTACCTTAATTCTAATTACTATCTTATAAATACCCCCTACCCCTAACCCTTAAATTCAATTCATTCATCTCACTTAATTAACACCCAAAATCCCTCAGCTGCTCGTCGAAAACCAAAACCCACAAAAATAATAAACCTTTCATCGATTATTGTTGTTGCTTGTTCGATATCTTTTTCATTCATTCTATTCGAAGGTAATCTTTAAACTATAAACATTATGATTTAAAACTATTAACACTATTGCTATAATGATTCGTAAATAATGAGATTATGTTTTATCAATCGAAACACATAAACACACACTCATGCATGCAAAATGATGTGACGCATCGTAACATGATATGACTCATCGTCAACAAAACAAAACATGTGACGCATGACCAAGAAAGATGCGGAGCTTCTTGATGGCTGATGTGGCGCATCTCATGCCTTGATGCGACGCATCATGCCATATCTTGATACGTCTTGTCGAACTTTGGTTGTGGCGTATCGGTTGTCTAGTTCATACAATTATTTAACTGTGTTTTATTCGGAACGAATATAAATTTTTTTTAAACTAATAATATTATAACTATAATATATATAACTTTTTAAATAATTATATTAAATTCTTTTAACCGAGTGGTACCATAACACATAACATACTTTTATGGACAAATAATTATAAGGCGCTCATTTATTAAACATATGATATTATATATATATATATATATATATATATATATATATATATATATATATATATATATATATATATATATATATATATATATATATATATATATATATATATATATATATATATATATATATATATATATATATATATATAAACTATAATAATAATACTGATCGTTACTTATAACGACTCTTTATCAAAACTTTATTAAAATTATTCTTCGTATCGACTTTTATAAGACGTTATATATAAAATAATAACTTATATAAACGAGTATTATCGTTAAAGATACGGTATATAAGGTATATATAAGGGTATATATAATGTGTACAAGTAAAACCTACATATGTATAAATATCATGTATAAACAAACTTATCATATATATATATATATATATATATATATATATATATATATATATATATATATATATATATATATATATATATATATATATATATATATATATATAATAAAACATGTAAATATAAGTATTATATATATGAATAAGATATATAATAACCCGTGAATAGACAAAAATGATGATGTTGATTACTACAACTGACCACGAACCTTAATATTAGGTTGATTACTTTGGACTTTTTTTCCACTACCACTATTACTACTACTTTTTTATTGTCGTTGTGCTACTAAGGTGAGTTTCATAGCCCCACTTTTATCTGTTCTATAAGTTGTTTTACAACTATGGAGTGAGACACTTGCTTACTTTTGAATTGTTTTACGCGTTGGATACAAGTACTTGAACTATATGCAACATATGAGTTTTCGTTATACATGTTTCTACATGCAAATCCCTACATTAATATCTTTAATCATCGGATTTCTTTTTATGGTGAGCTTAATTATTGTGGAAAGATCGATTGGTTGTGACAACCCTATCCTTTGACCGTTGGTCAAGTGGTTACATGATAATGATTACGACGTGAATAATAAAAGTGGCAAGGGTACAATTGTTTAGTTTCGATATTAAGTACTCATGGCATACTTTTTGGATGTGTTTACATCACTTTTGAAACGTAAATCTTGTGGTCCACAAAAATTTATTATTGTTATAATAAATCTATGAACTCACTCAACCATTATGTTGACACTTTTAAGCATGTTTTGTCTCAGGTAACTAGATGATGTATCAGCAAGATGTTATCTTACTTGGAAACGTGGTGTCCGCATCATTATGCATTTATTTCATTTTAAAACATTATGTTTATTTTATTTTAAATTTGTAATCAACTTTGAATTATTAATTCCGCTGCAATGAATATTTCTTTAAAAACGTTTCTAGGGACCAATTTTGGGGGCGTGAAAGTTTCAAAAAGTGGTGATAGTTCTAACACAGTACGAGTTCTAGTGATGCAGAGGTTGCAAATAAAATAGGTTCAACCATTCCGGTTACCCCTATAACAAGACGCTTGACTAGAGTGCCCAAGCCTAATCCTATGTATTCTACTTCAATAAAGGGCTTGCTCTATACCGAGAATGGTGAACTCGAAAGTTACTTTGGAGCGAGACAATAGAAAGAATCCATACAATGAGAGCTTTCCATGAAAGAAGATGTGGGTTCACTTGAGAAGAATGAAACTTAGTCACTAGTGAAACTACCTCATGATAAAAGGGCGTTGTAAAACAAATGGATGTATCGTATTAATGAGTTGGAGGGCAAGAAAAGGAACAAGGCTTGGTTGGTGGTTAAAGGCTTTCAGCAAAAGAAATGGGTTGACTACAATGAGATATTCTCACCAATAGTTAATGACTATTATTCGATTAGTACTTTGTATGGTTGCATCCGAGAACTTACATCTAGAACAATTTGATGTGAAGACCACATTCTTACATGGTGATCTTAACGAAGAGATATATATGAAGCAACCCAAGGGCTTTGAGATAAAGGGTAAAGAGAAGTGGGTTTGTAAGCTATGTAAAAGTTTGTATAGATTGAAGAAAACACATCGGCAATGGTACTTGAAGTTCGTTGATTTTATGTAAATGAGTGGGTTCATGCGTTGTGAGATGGATCATTGGTACTAATTATAGAAATTCATTTCCTCTTACATAATCTTATTGTTATATGTTGATGACATGTTACTTGCATGATCCTACATGTCCGAAATCAACGAGTTGAAGGGATTGCTTTCCCGTAAGTTCGAGATGAAAGATGTTGGTTGTGCTAGGCAAATACTCGATATGAGTATTGTGCGTTATCATATGAAACGTACTCTATACTTATCTCAATCCATATATATTAAGAAAGTTGTAGAGAAGTTCAACATGGATAAAGTAAAGGCTCGTTCTATACCTTTGGCTAGCACGGTAAAGTTATCAAAGAGTCAATCACCTAAATCGGAAGAAGACAAAGTGGAGATGGAAAAGGTACCGTAAGCTTCGATCATGGGTGGTGTTATGTATGTCATGGTTTGTATGAGACTGGATATTGCCCATTCGGTAGGAGTTATTAGTCATTATTTCTCTAATCCGGCGAAAGAGCATTGGGAAGCGGTCAAATGGTTGCTTCGTTATTTGAAAGGTACTTCTGGTATGAGATTGTACTTCACTAAAAGCAATGTTGTACTTAGGGGTTATGTGGATGCTAATTTGGGTCGATGTAAAGATTCGGGTAAAAGCAATACACGGTTTGTATTCACGGTTGGTAAGACCTCGGTTAGTTGGTTATCTCGATTACACAGAAGTGTTGCTTCATCTACAACCAAATCTGAATATATGGCTGCAGCGGAAGTCGCAAAAGAGTTAATTTGGTTAAAGAACTTCTTTGGTGAATTGGGGAAGAAGTAAGACTATAGCATCTTATATTGTGACAATCAAAGTGTGGTTCATCTTGGGAAGAATCCGGTATTTCATAGTCATACGAAACACATTAATCTAAGTATCATATTATTCGCGAACTCATAAATGATGGTAATTAGTATTAGGAAAGTCCTTGGTACGAAGAATCTTGTCGATATGTTTACTAAGGTGGTAATGACGTAGAAGTTGAGGTTTTGCATTGCTTCAACCGGTCTTCTCATGACTTGATGAGAGAAGACACCGACTAGAGAGTTAGATGATTGATATTTCGATTCTAACAAGTAGTGTTGAAGACCTTGTATCGAAAGTCTGCTTATCTGACAAATGTGGTAGGAGTGTGAGTGTCCTAAATGGAGTTTGGAGATATAAATGAGGGTTTAACATTCTTGGTTAAATTGTTGAATTGTTGGGTTGACGAAGATTGGGTTTGTTTGGATTATCTTTCAAGTGGAAGATTGTTGGATCGTGAAGTATAATCAAACAAAGAACAAGTGGTGTGTGCTGCATGAATCTCGCGTCCGGGAAGTCTAGATCGCGACGCGAGGTACCAAAGTCGCGAAATGAAAACTTAGGCTCGCGACGCGAGAAGAGCTCGATGCATGGCTTGAGAATGCGAAAGTACATTGTTCTTGAATGTCACGATCGCGAGGGACCCCCCGGGCGGCGAGAATTGTGTTTAGACTAGGAATCCTCGTTTTAGTCCGATTTGTCTTTGTTTATGCATTATAAATTGACTCTATGTAACTCATACATAAATGCACGAGATTTATTAATAAAATACTCTTTAATTTATCCGTGAATTAAAGTAATCACATTGATTACATATAAACGCGTTATATTGTGTGTTAGATTTAATTTTCACATTCTTACTTCTGTTTATTGTTGTAGGTAAGTAATTTTACTGAATTACTTGCGTTGTTTGGATCCTTAAAATTCTTATGATATATTTTCTTATTACCAAAAAAGGGAACTTAAATCAAAACGTTGAAACAATAGTACAAAACATAGTACAAAAAATAGAGCCACTCATTAATTATCTGTGAAACAAATATTTATTTTTTTTAGCAAAACAACAGTACAAAACATGACTCATTAAATTATTGCCCAGCTTGCTCAATCATGCTAACTTAACCCTAGCTAGCTCATGCCACTTCCCAATCTCTATTACATAACACCACCTCCTATATCCACACTTTCATTTTCAAATACAACCCCACCCTCAACCCAACTTATCTATTTTTGTAACAACTAAAAGAATAATAATAATAATAGTAGTATAATTGTATTATTATTGCATAAAGAAATGGGGAAGCCACCAAGTTTCGAAATGGGGTTAAAGAAAGGGCCATGGACTAGTGAGGAAGATCAAAAGCTTATCGCTTACATTGAACAACATGGTCATGGAAGTTGGCGCACACTACCTCTTAAAGCGGGTATGTACATATATACATTGACATATACATATGTTCAAATGTACATGTAACATATATACGTATAGATAGTATTATCAATAGTTTATTTTACTTGGATTTCGGTATGTAAATCTCATTTATGTAACGTATATTAAATATAGGGTTACAAAGATGCGGAAAAAGTTGCAGACTGAGGTGGATAAATTATTTGAGACCCGATATCAAAAGAGGAAAGTTTAGTTTACAAGAAGAACGAAGCATCATGCAACTCCATGCTCTTCTCGGTAATAGGTACGTAATCGCTATATACTTGCTAATTCTAGTTTGTCAGTTATAGATGTTTAAGTAGTCATTTGTTTCATATATTATACTGTGTACAATTTTAAAAGGCATTGCTAACAAACAAAAGAAAAAAACAAGTTTGTGGTTTAATATTTTAAGTTGACTAGTAAAGAACAAATATTGTATTAGTGATTAATTACATAAAAATGTGATGATATACTTGTACCTTATGAAAAACAAAGTACTACTACTACATATCTTCATGTTTATGTTCATATTATACATTTGTGGTCAAAAGACATTCTTTTACAAAGTGATTTTCATTTTCAATTCCACTCTTATTATTATTGTCTATGTGTATGTTGTGGGGATCAAAATGTGTGGGGTATATATGTTCATATATTTGGAAAAATATAATGCTTGAACAACTCAAGCAAGTGGTCACTTCCTTTATAAGATCTTATATGGAAAGAGAAATATGTGAAACAATGTGGAGCCAACAAACTAAATTCATTCTAGCTAGCTAGCTACATCGTATCAAAAATAGAACAACCCAAACATGGAAAGTTTTTATAGAGTAGTAATTAAGAATAAAACTTTAATTTAATGTTAATGCAAATGCAAATCGGTTTTTTCAACTATTACAAAAGAAACTTTTAATATAGCTATGAGGAAACACAAAGTTAATACGGAGTAATTTCTTGCAAGAATTTTATGCTGTAGATATGAAAATATGAAATTGTACCCTTAGATATATATGTACCTAGCTATTATAGAGTATAATAAATCAATTAATTATTAGTGTTGACATGAATGTGTACATACATAAATATATAATTTTTGCAGATGGTCAGCTATAGCAGCTCATTTACCTAAGAGGACTGACAATGAAATCAAGAATTACTGGAACACCAATCTCAAAAAACGACTAACCAAAATGGGTATCGACCCGAACACTCACAGGTCGTCAAGGATAGCAGCCACTTCCAACTTGAGCCACATGACTCAATGGGAGAGCGCTCGTCTTGAAGCAGAGGCAAGACTCGTTCGTAGTAACTCTAAACTTATTATTTCAAAATCTTCTAACCAACAAATGCACAATAAACATGATCAACCTTTTTCACAACCTCAACCACAACCACAACCACTATGCTTTGATCATGTGCTTCAACTATGTCAAAACATCACACAACAGTCGTCACATTTAAAAAGCTGGTCACAAACTCCTTTTTGCACCCTAAACTACTTTGAAAAAGCTTTATCATCACTCACAAACATACAAAATCCATCTACGCAAACTAAGAATAATGTTAAACCACCGTCTACTATAGATTGTTTAAATGATCATGCTTGCAAAGTCTTGAAAGAACCACTTCACAATATTAATATCGACGACATTTCAAAAAAATTAGATCAAAACAAATTTCAAGTCAATGACGACATCTTCTATCAAGATAATGACACAATGGAAGCCCTTACACATTCTTTATTCGGTGATCTTGACGACAACAATGATTGTTGGAGCGGTGTTCTTGATCATATACTCTGGCAGGAACAATAATTCCTTATTATCACCTACTCATCTTGATTCAATTAAGATCGATATTTGCAAAAAATAAATTGGGTTGTCTCTTAAGTTACAAATCATCAAAAATTTGTATCAACACTGTAGCTTTAGAAGGGTAAACTTATTCCGTCAATTGGCTAGGGTCATTGTGATGAGGATATTTAGGGCGTACTATGAGCTTGATATCTTGTACCAATAAAATACAAGTTCAAATAAGAATATGTAATTCATCTTTTAATTTCTTTCATATATATACATTTTCTTTTGTCATCTGATCCTTCTTTTCTTAATCGTATATTTATATTGGATTAGTCTTATTCTCTAAACAGAATCATCCAATTAAAAGGTATAAGCAATGGGCCGTGTCACTAATTAAGCCGTCCCAGGCCATTGAATAACTTGATAAACATGCAATGAAACACGGAGCAACACATAACGTAGTACGGAATACCTGTAATATATGGGCTCCATTGATAAATTCAAAAATTTAATTTTCCATTACAGGTAGTGTCCTACAAAGTACTCTTAATCAATTTTTTTCTTCAGTATCTTTATATATATATGTAGGGACCGTTTAGCAAAATTACACGTTTTTTTTTTCTTTTCTTTTTTGTTTGAGAAGCTGGCATATTATTTTATTAATGGAAATATATACAAGGAATATATATATATATACATATGACCACTCAGCATCTGCATTCTAGTTATCTTTATGCATAGTTTAAATTTAGTTCTCGAATTGTTTAAAGTTGAAAAGAAAATAATTCGACTGATTTAAAGTGCAGATCAATCTCAAATTTATTTTCTACATGTAAAGGAAATGAAGGCGGTGCACAATCCGCTACGAAATTATGAAGTGGAAGAAAAATTGATCAACTCTATACTTTTAATTAATCGTATTAATTAGAGTGTTACAGTATGAAACTGAAAGAATACAATTATATTTTGTTGAAGCTAATCGGTTTGTGTATCACATATCGGATATTAGAAAAAACAAATGTTTGTATATAAGTTTAAGGGAACCTCCATTTATCACTAGTTAATTTTGAAGTACTGGGTAACTTTTGAGCTTGTATGCATGTTGGTGGACATAAATACTATCCAACATATACACTAGATCGTGCATGTTCTAACCTAGTAGTAACTAACTTTCTAACACGGTACCAAATTACAATCAACGGCTTATTAATAGACTATTAAAAGTTACAATTTAGACTCTGTACTATCAATATTTACATTTTCAACTTAATATATTCTATTTCCCCTCTCAATATCCACGTTAAAGCGGGAGAGTTGGCATGCACCATCATTTAACGCATATAGTCACCAGCGCGTGAAAGGTTGCGTCAGCCACCCATTTGACGGAAGTTGGGGCTCACTAGTAATTTTTCTTGTTTTTAAAAAAAAAATTGTAAATTACTTTTATTCAACTATAAATACAACACATTTCACACATATATTTATACAACTATTCTTTACAAAAACACTACACATTTTTCACCAAAATTTCACAAAAATGTTTCAACCCAACAACTCACCTAACGATTTTTACAACCTTATGTTAAACAATCATATCCCATCACCCGCTCACTCGTCTTCCAATCAAGCTATCAATTTGTCTCCAAGTCAAAAAAGTTGTTAACAATTTTTTTTTTCTGAAACGGCAATATTATTTATAAATAAACGATGTGACCCCTTAGTAAGGCACTAGAAGATCAACCACCAAAAGATACAACGAAGAGTTACAGTGGTTTTTTTCGCCAATCGTTCCAACTAATATTACATTTTCCTCTATTATTCATCGAATTAAACGAATAACTACGGATCGAGTCAAACACCAAATTCTTCTTAGCCATCCTATCACAATTTTCATCTGATCAAAACTCATTCTATCGATAACAACAAATATCATTTACCACACAACAAATACCATACAACTCATATTTTTTCACAGCAACAACCATTTCCATTTAACCTACAATAATTCTTTTCACAACAAAAAATGCTTTACATTCCATAACTACCAACACAATCAAATATTGAATCAGTACCCAAAACAAAACACGAAAGGCGTAATAGGCAACCGAAGACGTGGAAAACCGGAATCACCGATCAGTTTGGAAGATGACGAACCTTTGATGGTTAATCTAAACCCGAAATTTGTTGATTTATTCGCGGACGACCCAATCAGTTATCCACTCGGTCGAGGAGTTTTCCGGAAAGTCATAAAAGTTCAGGATTGTCCGGCGCCGCTTCCTCACGTTGCTCATCTGATGACGTTTGTTCTCAATTCATCATATCCCAACAAGAAATTGTGAAAGCTCAACAAGAATAGCGTCAATCGTCAATTATAAAACGATTGAGTCATGCATTCAAGGTGCTCAGCAGCACCATCAATTCGAACTTGTCAACAAAAGAGCAAAGACTTCTTTCGTATTACCGCTAAAATCCTAAATCACAATTGCTACAACTGCGACCCGAAGACGAAGACGAAGAACACACTAGTAATGGCTAGTTTTATTATTATAAGTTTCGTATTATTTATTATTGTCTTTAATTTTAATTATCAATGTAATGTTTTTTTTTTGTTAATGTTTTTATTATTAACGTAATGTATATTACAATTAATGTAATGTTTTATTTTTTATTTTGTAATGCATTAATTTTATTTATTAAATATTTAGTGTTTTTAAATAATTTAAAGTTTAATGTGAAAGTGTAAGATGAAGAGATTTAAGTTAAAGGAATATTAAAGGAGTTTGTGATAATGTGAAAGTGATAAGTTTAGTTAAAAATGGTTAAGAGTGGAGTGACCTAAAGAAAATGCTAAGGTTGTTCTACAAGAAGTCAACCACCACTTTAAAACTTGGAAATATTTAGGTTAAAGACACCAAGATTGTGAAACCTATTATAATTCTACTTACGCAAATGCATACAAAGATGATTGACGAAAGTATAGATAATTCGCTAGTAAACAATATTACAATAACTTATACCAACTTAGTAGTCTTTTTTGGATCTCCAAGTTTCCCTTATAAAAACCAACTATGTTGCATAACATAGAAACTTGAAACGGATTCATAGATTTACAATCTATAGAAACCTCATATAAAAATAAAAAAAAATAAAAATAAAATGGATATTGGAATCTTAATTATTGTGACATGTTCGATCTTTACATGGATCCTCCTTCACCGATGGAACCAACGAAGCAAGAAAGGTCCAAAAACTTGGCCACTTGTTGGAGCGGCTATTGAGCAACTAATGAACTATGATCATATGCACGATTGGCTTGTGAACCACCTATCCAAGTCTAGAACCGTTGTGGTTCCAATGCCCTTTACCACTTACACTTACATAGCCGATCCAGCTAATGTGGAACATGTTCTTAAAACCAACTTTGCAAACTACCCAAAGGTATTGATCACTTGATGACCTTCAAGATTTTATCACCTAGCTTTTTGATATAGGAATTAAAGTTAATTTATTTATTCACAGGGTGACGTGTATCATTCGTATATGGAGGTTTTGCTTGGTGATGGCATTTTCAATTCAGATGGTGAGAATTGGAGAAAACAAAGAAAAACATCAAGTTTTGAGTTTGCTTCTAAGAACTTGAGAGACTTTAGTACTGTTGTGTTCAGAGAGTATAGTCTCAAGCTCTCTTGTATACTAACTCAAGCAGCATTCAAACGTCAACAACTAGACATTCAGGTAACCTAACCTAACCTAATCTAACCGATAGGTCGCCAAATCCGGCCTTTGTTATCATTGTGTCTTGCTTACATTAGTTATTATGTTTTGGTTTCAGGAATTATTGATGAGAATGACCTTGGACTCCATATGTAAGGTGGGATTCGGGGTAGAGATAGGAACATTAGCTCCTAATTTACCCGATAACCAATTTGCTAAAGCGTTTGATGCTGCAAACATAATAGTTACCCTTAGGTTCATTGATCCACTGTGGAAAATAAAGAAATTTATAAGAGTGGGTTCTGAAGCCGTTCTTGACCAGAGCATCAAGATCATTGATGATTTTACGTATTCCGTCATCGCTACAAGAAAGAAAGAGATACAACAAGAAGCTCAACAAATTCCTACTACTAGTAAGGTAATTATAACTACTACTATACAAAAAATTGGGTACAATACAAAAAATTGGGCACAATACAAAAAATTGACCATTTTTGTTATGTACACAACCAATTATGCTTTACAGTGTTGTATTACAGTGTTGTACATACAACACTGTAAAGCATAATTGGTTGTATACATAACAAAAATGATTGTGTACATTTCATCACCCCAAAAAAGTTACCTAAAAATCGGCTCATTTTTGTTATGTACACAACCAATTAATGACAACGGGTCAACCAATTAATCGGCCCAGAAGTTGCATTTGGACAGCCAGACCTAACTAACAGTCCTATCTTATTTCATGTATGTATTTATTAATCAGGTAATAAAGCATGATATATTATCAAGATTTATCGAACTAGGAAAAGACCCAGAAAATAACATTAACGACAAGAGTCTAAGAGACGTTGTATTAAACTTTGTGATTGCTGGACGAGACACGACAGCAACGACTCTTTCTTGGGCTATTTACATGATCATGGTTCACCATCATGTTGCAGACAAACTGTATGCAGAACTCAAATCTTTTGAGCAAGAGCTTGCAGATGAAGAAAATGTAACTTTAAACCCTTATGAAACACATGATCCTGAATCTTTTGAACAAAGAATAAACCAATTTGCTCAACTTATGACTTACGATTCATTGGGAAAATTGTATTATTTGCATGCCGTCATCACCGAAACACTTCGGTTGTATCCAGCTGTACCTCAGGTATGTCATTACTTTAAAGGGATCATCATGGTAAACTAGCTCAAGTTACTAAAAAATTCGTTTTTTTTAATGTTGTAAAGGACCCGAAAGGTATCTTAAATGATGATATTTTGCCCGATGGAACGAAAGTAAAAGCAGGAGGTATGGTGACATATGTACCTTACTCGATGGGACGAATGGAATATAACTGGGGTCCAGACGCAAAAGAGTTTAAGCCTGAAAGATGGCTTAAAGATGGTTTCTTTCAAAACGCATCCCCCTTCAAGTTCACTGCATTCCAGGTGAGATTTACAACCAAAAAATGATTGAAAAACACACAATTTTTAGTATATCACTATTTGTAAAACGTGCTGCTAGAGATGGCACATTTTACATTTTGGCGGATCTATTTTGACTGACAATTTTCTTGAAACAGGCGGGCCCACGAATATGCCTAGGAAAGGACTCAGCGTACCTGCAAATGAAGATGGCGCTTGCAATTTTGTGTAGATTTTTCAAGTTTGAATTGGTGAAAGGGCATGTGGTGGAGTACAGAATGATGACAATTCTGTCAATGGCAAATGGATTAAAGATTAACGTTTCAACACGTTCATAACTACACATATTTTTCGATTTGACATACAATTGGATCATACTAAGTCAGTAATTTCTCTTTCTTGTTCCTCCAATCTTCTTTTTCAGCATCTACCATTGTTGTAACACGATCATGAAATCCAGGATACGGTTCATACCCAAAAAGAATCTCAAGTGCCTGTATTATTATTATTATTATTAGTAAAAAACATCGTCCAATAAAGTGTCATATACCACCAATATGGCGATACCAAATAATCAAATGTAATAAACAGGCTGTGGCAAATAGTGCTTGGATTTGCATTTGTATTTCTAAGTACTACTCCGTAATTATTACACGTTAATGTGAAAAAATTATAACACGGGCCAATAAGATGTCAGTTTTCTATGAATCTGGTACAACTTTCAAAACTGAGGATGTGATATAGTGATATCGAATGATCAAATATCAGATAATCACATTGTGAGAAACAGTGCTTGGATCTGCTTTTGTATTTTAAATTACTAATAGTAGTTACACATGTTTGAGCGTGTGACAGTTATTATATCGGGAATTAATAGATACAATGACCCAAATGACATTATGGTGATTAGGAAATCATTAATGAGAAAGTCGTTTTAGAACGTAAATCCAAGTCCGTAGGTGAAAGTATATGAATTACCTCAAATAAAACAAAGAATGGGGCCATCAAAAGGGCTTGCATAATGTTATCAACGAGCGCTGGTGCTCTTCCCTGTCAATACTCATATTCATTCAGTTTAATCAGAAGCATTTTACATTTACATTTACATTTACATTTATAGTGAGTGATACTAAGATATATACCATTGATCCCATTAAAGTTACACATTTCACTTGACACCTATTTTTAACTTTTTGACTGACATTCAGTAAAAAGGTACTACAATTCAAAAAATCTTGCAGATCAATGAACATATATGTGTAAGTTAAATTTTGTGCAAATTCTTAAACTAAAAGAGCTAACCTCAAATAGCCCATGTCCTATAAATTGTGCAGTCCACGAAACTAGTTGCACAACAAGAACAACCTGCATCCAGTAACCATGACCGACCGAAACAGTTAATTGGTTTGGCATTGGCTTAGTTTTATGCTCCCTTTTGTAACTATGTACAGTAGTAATTATATAATCTTTCTTTGCTTTTGCCAAAAATATACTCCAATAATTAACAACATTTTAGTAACGGTGAATCTATGACCAATATCCAAAATATTCGTTTAAATATGCTACAACTAAAAATGAATGCGTTAGTCAAATAACACAGACTGCACCTATATCTTAATTAGCACTAACATATCTTAATTTCAAGCAATCATGTCAAACAAAATCAACTCAAATGCATTATAATGATTATTATAAGTTTGGTTCCCAATCATGATACAAGCCCAACCCAAATCAGTATGTTTAACTATGATCAATAATCTTTCATTACACCAACAATTTAAAGAAAAGAAGAAAATCCCAATTCTTTTATTTTTATATTTTGAAAATCAATTAAATGTAAATTAGAAATAGAAACATAAAAGTTAAGGGATTACCTTCCATGCCAATTGAAACCCTAGAACACCTGCAAGAACACAAGTAGCAACCCAACAAAAGATACAGAGTAAAGCAGCCAAGGAACCAGCTTTATAATCAAAACACACATACAACACAGCATAGATTAAAGTCAACAAAAACCCAAAATTAAAAATTAAAATACAATCGATACCAAAAAAAGAAAAGCTAATATATGGGAAACTAAATGGAGCTGGTATGAAATCAAAAAGAAAAATAGCAGTGAAAAAAATTGGCCACACAAATAGCATATGGATTGTTATGTTAACTGGGTTACTATGATAAGCCGCATAAAATGCAAAATGTTTTTCAAGATCAACAAGCCCCATTTTTGCAGATTTGCAAACAGTATTAAAAATTTGGATAGTGATCAAGGACAATGGACAGCGTAAATAAATAAATAAATAAATAAAGAAAAAATTTCTTGGTGGTCCGGGTGTGTTTTACTTCAAATATCATGCGGAATCTCTATCTCTATGTTATTTTTATAACATGAGTGGCCACTGTGTTTTTTAATTATTGCGTGGCTAGTCCCTACATCAAACATCACTGTAAGTTACGGAGTAATACTCTTCTCTCTATCTTTTTCTTTCAATTTTTCAGATCTAGAGTTTTGTTCATTTTGGCCGCCGCTGCTTACTCTCCTTCGTCTTCTCCATCACTGCTGCTTCACCTTCATCTCGCTGGTTTGCATCTTCAGGGTTTGAGGCCCTCTCCGGCCACCGGCATCTCGCCGGTGGTTCGGTTTTCTTTCGTCCTTTTTTGATTTCCGGTTATATGTGGGTTTACGAAGGTTTCCTCATCCACGCCGACGTTCTGATGGCTGGTTGTTGGGTTTTCTCAGTTTACTTGCATGTAGCCGGTTTTCTTCCTTTCTCCATTTTTTTCTTTATTTTTCCGGCAGCCTCGTTTCTCCCTGTTGGAGATCTGGTTTTAGATCTAGAGTTTGTTCCTGTTTTTTGCAGGTTTGGATCACTTCGTGACGGTTCGTGAAGCTTGGTTGCTGTTGGTAATGTTCCGGTTGATGCGGTGGCGGTCGGCGTTCTCCCGATGGTCATCATCGTTATTTTTCTTTATTTTTAGTGTAATCGGTCGTTAGATTTCCTTTGTTTGGCATGTTGTAGACTTGTTTGTTTCCTAAGCAAAGTGCGTTTTCTACCCTGTTGGTGGGACTGTTTGCTTTAGATCTCGATTTTTAGTCGTTTGTTTTTGCCTAGGTTTGGATTTTTTATTGTATCGGTTGTACTTGTTGATCTTCGGATCCATTATATGTTATTACGTTTTTAGCCAAAAAAAAAAAATCAAACGGACATTAAATAATTTCACTAAGTGTAACATGTACGTTGCACATGACTACGTGAGGGATAATTTCATTTATTTATTTGTCTCCTTCATCCGTAACTAATTATATAAACTCTAATTTCCTAAATTTTTTAATCTTCATATAATTTTATAATCAAAGCCCAATATAAAAGAAAATAAAGCAATCAAATGATGATGGTTCGAGATCTGATCTAGTGCTTCGTAGAAGACGAGTGTTCGTAATCTTCAAATAATTTTAGCATCTGAACCCAAACCACCATCTTTTTCGAGATCTATCCACAACAACCAACAAAAATCGTTAATGAACACCCGATGAACACAATCGTTGCAAAACTCCTAATGAAGACCATAATCGGTGACCTATTTTAATTTTGGTATTATCAGAATCATAGCAGATGAGAGAAGATGAACCCATTAGTGTATTTAGTGAATAAAAAGATGAAATTACCCCTCACTTAGTCGCGTGTAGCGTACATCGGTACATGTCACCACTTAACGGAATTATTTAACGTTCATTTAATGTAGGGACCACTCATGCAATGATTTAAAAACACAGTGACTGCCCACATAAAAAAACTAACGCAGAGACGTTGCGTGAAATCTGAAGTAAAATACAAGGATCACCCAAGTAATTCTTTCTTTAATAAATAAATAAATGGAACTAAAAAGACTTCAACTTGTGAAAACTAATCTTATTATGAAAGATTGTAAAAACTCGGACGCTATATCAAGTCATGTGTAGTGTGTGTCAACTTTATACTCGATTGTCTTGGTACTCTTTTAATATGTGGTAAATAACGTCATTATTATGAAAGTTTTTTTTTTTTTTTGGGTAAAGGGTATTCACCCGGTAAATGATATATTAAAGACGCACAATTACAAGAATGTCTATAAGAAAAACGACTCATAGACAGGGAAAAAAACCAAGACGCAACAAGGCATCTACAACCAAACTAAACCAAACGCTAGAACCTTAAATTTGCCATGCTATCTTCAAGTTCCTCACGTGTTGCGACTCCTTGAACTTCACCGACATCAGCTTCAAACGAACCGTACCATGGATGATGTCTACAAGCTTCTTTGGATCACGAGCTTCACCTTTAAACAACCTTGAGTTCCGCTCCAACCAAATGTAATATACCGTAGCACTAAAGAGAATTTTTGTCACCATAACTCGGGCTACCTTCCTTTGAGCAAACGAAATCAATCTTTCAACTATGATCTTCCACTCGTCACTAATACCGGGAATAGTAATGTACCTCTTAATCATATGCCAAACTTGATTAGAGTACATACACTCAAAGAATAGATGATCGTGCGAGTCTTGTTGCAACTTACATAACGAGCACACTAACGGGCCATTATTTGAACCGTTCAAATCCCAAGCACGCATCTTATCTTGAGTCTTAAGTTTCTCGTTCATAAGCAACCAAGCAATAAATGCGTGCCGAGGGATACACTTTGAGAACCAAATAACATGATACCACCGCACTTGAGGAGCATGAGATCTTAAAGTTTCCCAAGCACTTTTAGAAGTAAATTGTACAAAATTACCATCAAAATCTTTCCAACATACCTGATCTTGCTTTGTAACATCTGGGAATGCAACTGTTGAAAGCATCGGGTACTTCTCAATCCATTCCGATGGCCATAACCATGCAGACTGGTTTCGAAGGTCAGCAACTGTAGAAGACTCCCTAAATGAGTGCCTATGAATCTCTCTGATCGAAATGACAGCAGCTAAGGGACCGAAATCAGTCCACGAGTCGAACCAGGCAGATGTACTAGATCCCTCTCCAACAACATGAAAAATGAAGTGACGAATGATCTCTCGGATACTTAAAATTTTCCTCCATCCCCAACTAGCTGATGAGTCGACCTCCGCTGCCCAAAAATTACGATTACGCAACCGATATGTATGGATCCATTTCACCCATAAGGTCTGTTTTTGCGTGATAATGCTCCACACGTGGTACGAAATCAGCGCTATATTCCATGATTTTAAGCTTTTAATCCCTAACCCTCCTTCTACCTTTGGCATACACACGTCTGACCATTTGACCTTAGCCTTACCTTTTTTCATGTCACCTTGACACCAAAGGAACCCGCACATAATCTTCTCCAATTCTTTAATAATCTTATCAGGTAAAATAAAAACCGAGGACCAATAAACTTGCATAGAAGCAAGCACCGAAGAAATAAGTTGCACTCGTCCTGCAAATGATAGAGCTTTGTTCTTCCAGTCTCCTACCTTGGCTTTCATTTTATCAATCAGTTCCTTGCAATCATTATAATATAGCCTTGAAGAAATCAGAGGAACACCGAGATACTTTACCGGAAAGGACCCTTCTTCAAAAGGCATGATCAACAAAATATTCTCCTTCAATAATTGGTTCACCCCGGCAAAAAACGCTGTACTTTTTTGAACACTTGGCACTAAACCCGAATACATTTTGAATTCTTCCAATGCATTAGCAATAACTTGAACCGAGCCCACACTTGCATGAGAGAACAAGAATAGATCATCAGCAAAACACACATTTACAATTTCTTGACTTTCACATTTCGGATGATATTTAAAGTCTTCTGTATGCCGAATATTACCTTTAATCATTAGAGTTAGAATTTCCATAACCATAGTAAATAAATACGGCGACATTGGATCTCCCTGTCTTAACCCTCTCTTCCCAATAATAAAGCCATGTAAGTCACCGTTAATGTTAATAGAGAATGAGGTAGACATCACACATTTGAGGATCCAGTTAATCATAATCTTATGGAAGCCAAAACCGTGAAGAATATCACTTAAAAAACTCCACTCGACCTTGTCATACGCCTTTTGAATATCGACTTTAAAAGCACATCGCGGGACACCTCTATTCAAGTGGTAATTGCGCATGATCTCCTGAGTAAGCAAAATATTATCGGTAATTCTCCTTCCCGGAATAAAAGCTGATTGGTTATCGCTAATAATAACATCCAAAGCTCCTTTGATCCTGCTTGTAATCACTTTGGAAATACACTTATAAATAGCATTACAACAAGATATAGGACGATAGTCATTAACCTTAGAAGGGGAGTCCACTTTCGGCAGTAACGTGATGATGGTATGATTTATTTCTTTTAGAAGTTGACCATTAGAAAAGAAGTCCTTAACTGCACAACAAACATCCACTCCGACAATATCCCATGCTTTTTTGAAAAAAGTAGACGTGTAGCCATCCGGACCCGACGCTTTATCATCCCCAATCCCAAACATCGCCTCTTTTATTTCAGCATCTGTTACCGGACGCACCATATCTAACGCCATTTGTTGAGGTAATTTAGACGTAAATAACCCCGTGTCCACATGAGAAGGACTGCCATTCGCCGAGGTACCCAAAAAACTCGAGTAGTGTTGTAAAAATACTTCTGGAACCGCAGCTCCCTCCACCAAAATACCCTCATTGTTGGTCACTGCATTAATTCTACATTTATTCGCCTTCGCTTTGACCACCTTATGAAAATACTTCGAATTACTATCACCCACTTGGAGCCATTCTACTTTAGACTTTTGTTTAAGGAACCTTTCTTCGTCCCAAATGGCATCGTTGTATTCCTTAAGAGTCTTAATTTCAGCGTCCCTAATCTCCTCTGAAGACGGGTTAGCATCGAGTTGGAGTTGCAGATTATCTAACTTGTCTCGAAGACGAATCACATTATTATGTAAATTACCTTTTTGCCACATCAACTTACGAAGCGGTTTCTTAAGAAAACGTAATCTTCTAACTATAGTATACATGACATGACCTTCTATCTGTTCCTTCCACACATCAGCCACACAATCACGAAACTTCTCATTTTCAGCAATATAGTTGCTGAACCGAAACATTTTTGGACGCGTACTCACAATCGAAGGAACTTTGAGAACTGCTGGACTATGATCAGAGATCCTATATGGTTGGAAAATCGTATATGCATTTGGATACTCTGTCAAAAACGCCTCATTAACGAGCACCCTATCAATCTTCTTTAACATACCATGATTTTCCAGGGGACTTTGGTTCCAAGTGAAATTAATACCAGAGTAATTCAGATCAGTCACTTGAATCTCATCCAAACACTCCTTGAATTCTCTCATAGCTATAGTCATCCTTGAACTTCCTGATGTTGATTCATCAACAAACAAAGACGCATTAAAGTCCCCCAAGATAGTCCACGGGTGATTCCCAACAAAACCTTTATGCATACATAAATCGCTCCATAACTTCCGACGTTTAATATAAGAATTAGAAGCATACACAAACGATGCAAACATTCGCTTATCATCTTGCACCGTACGAAAAAGGCAATGCATAACTTGATCAGTAAGAGCCACAACCATTACATTCACAACATTAGGATCCCATCCGATAATAATACGCGTACCCTTATCACACATACTTTGATTTGATGACCAGTTCCATCCCCGAAATACTTTATCACAAATCCGGCTAATCTTATTAAGAGAAACATGCGATTCTAAAACAGCGCAAAGACATAAATTATTACTATTAATAACATTCCGAACCTCTTTCTGCTTCGGGATGAGGTTCAAACCCCGAATATTCCATGCTGCGAGACTAAACATTGAGACCCTCTTGCCCGGGAGTGCTTGCCCCCTCAGTGTTTGTAATGCGGGTCTCACCATCATGGTCCTCTTCCACATCAGTATCTTCATCTATAAGCCCATAAGCCACATCTTTGCCATGATCCTTATCCTTTTCCTCATTTAAATCCTTTAGAACACCAAATGGATTACTGGTCTCACCAATGCCACTCATATTTGTTTGGTTTTTATTAATCTCCTTACTCTTTACTGGTGCATTAACAGGTCTATAAACAAACTTAGGTTGTTTGCCCACCTTGAACCCATCACCAGCATCCTTATTAATTTTGGCATCCCCTTTACTCATCTTCCTATTAACCTCCTTGAATCCATCATTCGTTTCCACCACTACATTCGTTACCGGGATAGCTTTTGGGCATTGAGCATCCTTATGTCCAAACACTCTGCAACCTCCACAACGAGGAGGCTTCCATTCATATTCAATTCGAACTTCATCTATAGTAACACCATTACCCTCCAAGTTTGGGGTAGCAACAGTAAGGCTCTCCTTTAGTTCTTCGTCTGCATGAATTTCAATATGAGCACGAGCGTAGTTGGGTCTACCCCATGACTCCATACACATCGTACTTGTGTACGAGTCCAACATTAATGGTATACCAATCTTTGAAGCAATCGAGCTAAGGCCATCATCAGTGTACCCGGCTAACGGAACGTCATGAATTTTTACCCACACCAGAACCTTAGTCAGATCCTCCTTTGTCATTGAAATATTAGGTGTCCATTTGTTCAAGATAATAGGCATCGATCGAATTACCCATGGCCCGTTCTCCAACACCCCTTTTAACCCTTGCTCAGTCGAAAACTTGAAGAAGAAGAACCCTTTCGAGTTCATCATGATCTTTTCAATACCATATTTCCTCCAAACATTCAACACATAATTCTGGACAACCGGATAAGCTATCCTTTTGCCCAAGAAATATCCATATAACGTGTGATTGTATCTAGTCGTTGCCTCCTTCACAGATGATAATGGAATAGTGACATCCACACCATCCTCAACACCAGTAGGTTGCTCCATATAACGAAAGTTAACCTTACGAGTGGGTACAGACCCACCAAGCATCTCTTTGAACGTCGGTTTAGGATTATCTTCATTAGTAGGCGTTTGATCAGTATGCATTGTATCTTCCCTAGTCATCACTGGAGAAGACACCTTTGCAGTTACAGGCGATGCACCCTTCTGATTAGACTCAATAGGCGTCTTGTTGCTAGTAAACACATTCTCTTCCAATTCCTCCTCAGTGGATCCTTCGTTTTCATCCACTGTATGAATACTAACCCGATCATAATCAATATTCTTTGATGCTTCATCCGTAGCAGACACATCATCGTTGCTCTTACTCATTGTTTCAGTCGAATTAGAGCCCTCAAAACCAATTTTCCTGTTTCTCAAGACTCTTGGAACCGTATTCACCTCCTTCTTCTTCTTCCCTCCCGAATTTTTACCCATGTTCCTAAATCCACCTTTAATCTGCCTTTACAGAAAAAGAATTACGTGAAGATCAACCAGAAATCGAATAAAAATTGATAAAGCTGCTGATGTGACTGGTCCTGGTGAGGGTCCTGTTCAGGGGAGTACTCGTGGTGGCGGCGGCGGCGGCCGTGGTGGTGGTGGTGATCGGTACGGAGGTGGTGATCGGTATGGAGGAGGGGATCGGTATGGTGGAGGCGGTGGTGGTTATAATGGTGGTGGACGTGGTGGACGTGGTAGTGGTGATCGTTATGGTAGCGGTGGAGGATATGGTGGCGGCGGCGGTAATGGTTGTTTCAAGTGTGGTGAAAGTGGACATATGGCTAGGGAGTGTACTCAGGGAGGTGGCGGCGGTTATGGTGGTCGTGGAGGTGGTGGATATGGTGGTGGTGGTGGTGGCCGTGGAGGTGGCGGCGGCGGCGGTTGCTACACCTGTGGTGAAGATGGACACTTTTTTTAATTTATAATTATTGATGCTTCATAATAATTAGCTAGTTAGGTTATTGAAAGTTTGGCATTCCGTAATTGATTATTATTACTTACTAGGGTTATAATGTTTTATCTTGTACTAATCTTTAATAGTCTAATGGATTATTGATAAGAAAATTGATAGTGTATCTAAATCTAAATTATTATTGATAAAAGGTTATCCTTTCAACCTAATTTCAAATTTTAATATTCCTTTTGTTTCTATTAATATATACATATACATATACATAAATACTAAAAGCCTCGTAGATGTTGGTAGCTTCATTCAATAAATCCCCTAAAACAACATCCTACTTCTTCCCTTACTGTTAAAAAATTGTTTATAATCTTAATTTTTTAGACCACTGCAAACGGCATCAGATTCTTGGTCGTTGATCAAGCCAAAATTGACTTGAGTGCAATTAGTTGAAATGACTAACCTTCGGAAGGGTTTTCTTCGGTTAACGTGATGAATATGAGGGGTGTTGTGGTGGTTAACTTTTGCCGAGCCTCAAAAGTGAGCTTAGAAGAGTGATCAGCGGTGGTAAGTGCAAAATGTTGATTAATTCCTAAATGTGTGATTATGAGCAGTATTTATAGGCATAAGATGGCGGTTACCAAGGATAACCACCACTAAACCACGATTACCACTCCTGGAATCCTCTAATCATGCCCACTAACTGCTCCACGTTCTCCTGATTTGTCGGACGGACAAGTAGGTGTGTAAACCAAGTCAAACGGTTAACGGTACGCTACGGGTGGCGTATCGTAGGGATAATCGTGGCCTGAGAGCGACGTTGACTTGGTATCCAACCAGGAGCTGAAGCTAAACGTCCAGCTACAGGATACGCCATGCGTCTCACATGACGGCCATGGCGGGACGTACGTCATTAAGTCCCCCCAGTTTGGTTGGAATCAAATTGCCTTTGATTGTAACCAAACTATATTGAATAAAATATTATAAAAGGCCATCATTACTGACACGCCGTAAATGTCAAATCCTGTTTCCTCGTAGGGTGTGCTAGGGGATGATGTCAGCAATCATTACGTTTTACAGCTGTAAAAATGAAACGCCACGAATCCAACGGCTGTGGTTCAACATCCCTAGGACACGTGTTCGATCAGGATCAAGGCCCAGTAACTGGGCCCACAGTAAGTTTCTTCTATAAATATGGCGTTTTTACCTCCTCATTTTTACATCTCTTTCTCCGCTTCCTTATTATTAAGCAATTTCTTATCTCCTCTCAATACGCGTGCCGTTTTCATTCTAAGGTAAACCAAATTGTCTAAGGCTAACGTTTCTACGGAAAACACGACCGTTACGACGGAAGAGATGGAGAAATTTATATCCGAGTATCCGGTACTTCGAGACGTACCGACAATGGTAGCGATACCCGGTCAGCGTGCCGCCGAGCCGCCACAAGGATACTTTACCTTGTATTGGAAGGCAGTGGCGTTGGGCAACCTGCGTTTTCCGTTGAGCCCATTCGTGGCGGCTGTACTAGACCATTATCACATTAGCGTCTCGCAATTACATCCACACGCATGGCAGCGTGTTACTATTTTCGAGATGTTTTTAGGGCACAAAATAGACCCGCGAGTCTGAACATTTTTCGAGCGACGTTCAAACTCACTGCTTCCGGAAATGGGTGGTACACTTTTGAGAAAAAGTGTAACTTTACCACTAAGAAGTCTCCGTCCCTCCATGATTGGAGGGGAATGTTCTTTTTTGCCGGGACCGATCTGCTGGGCGAAGGGCGTGCCTACCTCGCACAATGGCATTCCAAGCGTTCTCCAGACGTCTCCAAGACTCCAGACCTTTACCAATGGGAGTGGGAGCTTTTTAATTTGTGTAAGGACGCTACGCTTGAGATGCGTCCTTACGGCGAGGTGATGCTGAAACTCTACAATGTTCAGCATTATTGGCCATGGAGTGACAGAGTGCCATTGATCATGTGCGACGGAAGGGGTATGCTCTTCGTGCCGTTACGTCTTTAAACTTGTAAGTATTCTGCTCATGTAATTTTTCTAACTCATATTCTTTTGCAGAGATAGATTTCAACAGAGTTCTCCGCCGCCCTACTCTTGATGGCGTTTCCTTCAAGAGAATCCCAAAGACCAACCTTCCGGAAGGTCATCCTTTGAAGGGTGATGATGTTGCTGCTGGTTCATCCACCAACGCTGCCAGCGACGTGGCAACAACACAACCTACAACCGGCTCAACTCCTGTCACCAATCCGGATCCGATATCCGTCGTTGTTTCCACAATTCAGCCGGAACAGCAACTACAACATCAGAAACGCCCCCATTCTCCCCCAAAAGTGACCGTATCGACTGGCGGTCACAAAAAGAGGAAAACGCCGCGAGAAGTTGCAGAAAGCAACTTAAAAACTTTTGAAGAGATTCCCAGCCAAGGTGGGTATTATGAAAACTTTGATAATAACCCCGCTACGTCACCAGAATCCCAATGGGAGAAACTAATCAAGTTTGTTATTTCTTCAGGGTTACGCATGGGAGTCCCTATCGTCCATCTTCAAGATTCATCCGACGCCCAAGGAAAGGCGCCGGAAAAAGACAAATTGACGGCATTCGGTTCTGGCGACGCGTCCGGCTAACGTTCCACTTCTTTGGAGGAGCCTTATTCTCCTGGTTTTGGGAAACAACCCACCTTCAGCCACATGGAGACCATGTAGAACGTGTCTCACAGTGACGCTCTGTCGCAGTTTGAGTATCTGCAACGGATTTGCCCTCCGGTGCTTTATGAGGCGGTCCGAAAAATGTCTGATAGTGCCGCCCGCCGCGCCAGGGTTCAACATATCGATGAAGGGTTGGTGTTGACCTGCGACGAGCTTCAGCGGACCATTGAACTGGATCAACGCGCCCGCCACGCTGAAGCCGATGGTAAAGAGCTTAATGCTGAAATTGTCCAAGTTAGGGAAGAGTTGAAGTGAGCTAAGCAATCCGCTGCCGAAGCAGAGGTGGAAAAGAAACAGGCCCTAAGGGAGGCCCAAAAGGCTATTAAAGAGATGGCCTTGCGCGCTGAAAAAGAACAAACTGCGCTAAAGGATCTGGAGGCGGCACATAAAGAGCTGGCGGAGGAGAAAGCCAGTAAGGATCTCCTCACTGCCCAGAACCAAGAGTTGTCCGCTGCCAATCGAAAGGTAGCAGATGATTTTCAAGAGCTTTGCAGCCTCATCCCCTCTATTTTTTTCAAGGTTCTCAAGGCGCCGGAGGTAAAGGAGCCGTTCCAGAATTTGGTTGACGCTACAAGGAAGGTGGAGCGTTTGGACGCGTACACCACGTTGGTGGAACATGTTGAAATAGCAGAACCAATTCTGGTGGCGATCCGAGACATGGCGGATGAGGACGCCTACAACCTCCATGATGCGACGGTCAATGCCTGCGCGGCTATTAAGGTGCCGTTTATTGAACAGATTGGGTCGACACCGGACCTTACCTTGGCCAAAGTGAAGAAGATGATCCCGTAGTTGTAGGGATTTTTGTAATTCTCTATTCATTTTTGTTCCTAATGTAATGGTTGTAATTAAATCAATGAAATATCAATTCCTTATGATTCTTGTTATTTTACTTGTGTGTTCCAACTGTAGTAAAACATGTTTATATAAATATGTACGTACCGTCGTCACGGCAACGTACCGTTTGTCAAGGTTACACTTGGTGATTGTCGACATTGCACTCATCTACTTAGTGCTGGGATTAATGCGACGGATACGAAATCCGGAGGCATCCCGTTCCGAGGGCTAGGCATACCTCCAATACGCCTAGCGTCGCCAATGCCGTCCAAAGATTAGATGATGTCTTTGTTCATGGCATAAGTAACTTGTGAGTGGACTTACATTTATAACGCCGAAGCGCGGCCAAAACAGTTACACAATACATTAGTAATGAAGATTGAAAAAATGCATTTAATTGAAAACTGAAAACAAAGAAGTCTAATGCGCGATGCGCTTACATATGTGGTGATCAATCACAAACTTGGTAGAATGAAAAAGAAAAATTTTCAACAATGAAACGATTCGAAATATTTAAACATAGAACTTCTTTAAGTTGGTTGCGTGCCAGGTACGTGGCACAAATTTGTCCTCATGCGTCTTTAGGTTATACGCTCTGTTGCTAAGTGCATCTGCAATCACATACGGGCCTTCCCAATTGGGTCCCAATTTTCCAGTATTCTCGACCCGGCTGGCATTGTTATTACGCGACACAAAATCAACGGGGCGAAAAGTACGTTCCTTCACACGTTGATTGTAATATTTGGCAATTTTCTGTTTGTTTGACGCTTCCCTGATAGCGGCGGCGTCACGCCTTTCCTCCAACAAGTTCAAATTTTCCTTCAAGCTAATGATGTTGGACTCATCATTGAATTGTACTACACGTTGGCTTGGGACAACAATTTCAGCGGGTATCACCGCCTCGGTACGATATACAAGGCTGAATGGCGTTTCTCGATTACTTCCTTTTGGCGTGGTTCGGAACGCCCATAATACTTGTGGAAGCTCATCTGCCCAACCTTTCCTGTCCGTGTCCAACCTTGCCCTTATCCTGGTAACGATATCCCTATTGGTGACTTTGACTTGCCCATTTCCCTGCGGATGGGCAACAGAGCTGAAAGTCTGTTTGATATTCAACCCGTCACACCTTGAACGAAACGGATCGTGAGAAAACTGTTTGCCGTTATCACTTACAATTTCGTGTGGTATTCCGAAACGGCACACGATTTCCTCCCAAACAAAATTCACAATCTGTTTACCCGTTATGCTCTTTAAAGGTTTGGCTTCAACCCACTCAATGGAAAAGTCAATTGCAACGACCAAGTGTTTTCCATCCGGGAAGGGGCCTACCAAATCAATTGCCCATTTGTAAAAGGGCCAAGCAGACGTCACAGGAATTAGCTCATGCACCGGCATGTGAATTTGTGGGGCGTGACGTTGGCATGAAGCACAAGCTTTGATGATCTCTTTCGTGTCACGGTACATGGACGGCCAAAAATACCCTAGCCGCATTATCTTCCCTACAACGGTCCTAAATCCTGCATGCATGCCACAAGTCCCTTCATGCACCTCCCTTACGATTGTTTCCGCCTCGCTTGGGCCGATACACCTTAAAAGCAGTGCCGTGAAAGATTTCTTGAACAGAACTCCATCCCTTAACATGTACATAGGTGCTTTCATACGAATCTTACGTGTCATTGCCCCGTCGACTGGCAACGTCCCGTTCTTGAGATACGTAACGATGGGACTCATCCACGTCTCGACCTCTTCTACAGTGGTTGCCTCCTGATGTTATGCGAGGTGTATATGAAATAGCTTATATTTTACTATGAAAAAATATTAAATACGATACAATTTTACACAAGATATTTATTTATTTATAGAATGGATATACTTAAACCTTGCTACAACACTTATAGGCAGTGTACCTAATCGTACAGTCATTGTAGTATAGTCGTTGTAGTATAGTGATAATGCTAAAAACGAACATATATTTCATAGCGTTATTCCTCAAGAAACACAAGCTTTTAGTTGCAATTGTCCTATTTACAAGTGATATTCGTTTAAATAATAAAAGGTGAAGACAAAAGACAGATTCGACGAATTGAAGACGCAAACGGCCAAAAAGCTCAAAAGTACAAAATACAATCAAAGAGGTTCCAATTATTGATAAGAAACGTCTCAAAATTACAAGAGTACAAGATTCAAAACGCAAAGTACAAGATATTAAATTGTACGCAAGGACGTTCAAAAATCCGGAACCGGGACCAGAGTCAACTCTCAACGCTCGACGCAACGGACTAAAAATTACAAGTCAACTATGCACATAAATATAATATAATATTTAAATAATTCTTATAATTATTTATATATTATATTTATTTAATTAAAACGTCGACAAACAAGAAAACAAGAATTTTGAGCTGTCACCTACCACCATGCGATCGCATGGCCTGGAGGCACAAAAGCCATGCGATCGCATGGCCAACTTTTTCAGTTCACAAGGCCTATAAAACACGAGCTCTGGTGTACCATATATCCATATCTTTCTCTCTATCTCGTAAACATATATATATATATATATATATATATATATATATATATATATATATATATATATATATATATATATATATATTATAATTTTAATTTTAATTTTAATTTTAATTCTAATAATAAGGGTATGTTTACGAATGTTGTAAGGGTGTAAGTCGAAATTCTGTCCGTGTAACGCTACGCTATTTTTAATCATTGTAAGTTATGTTCAACCTTTTTAATTTAATGTCTCGTAGCTAAGTTATTATTATTCTTATTTAATCCGAAGTAATCATGATGTTGGGCTAAAAATATTAAAATTGGGTATTTGGGCTTTGTACCATAATTGGGGTTTGGACAAAAGAACGACACTTGTGGAAATTAGACTATGGGCTATTAATGAGCTTTATATTTGTTTAACTAAATGATAATTTGTTAATTTTAATATAAAGATTTACAATTGGATGTCTCTATAAATAACCATATACACTCGATCGGACACGATGGGCGGGGTATTTATATGTACGAATAATCGTTCATTTAACCGGACACGGGAATGGATTAATAGTCACTAGAATTATTAAAACAGGGGTGAAATTATGTACAAGGACACTTGGCATAATTGATAACAAAGTATTAAAACCTTGGGTTACACGCAGTCGATAACCTGGTGTAATTATTAAACAAAGTATTAAAATCTTGTTACAGTTTAAGTCCCCAATTAGTTGGAATATTTAACTTCGGGTATAAGGATAATTTGACGAGGACACTCGCACTTTATATTTATGACTGATGGACTGTTATGGACAAAAACCAGACGGACATATTAAATAATCCAGGACAAAGGACAATTAACCCATGGACATAAAACTAAAATCAACACGTCAAACATCATGATTACGGAAGTTTAAATAAGCATAATTCTTTTATTTCATATTTAATTTCCTTTATTTTATATTTAATTGCACTTCTAATTATCGTACTTTTATTTATTGTTATTGTATTTAATTGCACTTTTAATTATCGTACTTTTTAATTATCGCAATTTTATTTTATCGCACTTTTATTTATTGCAATTTCATTATCGTTATTTATTTTAGG
Organism: Rutidosis leptorrhynchoides; assembly: GCF_046630445.1. NCBI lineage: Eukaryota > Viridiplantae > Streptophyta > Magnoliopsida > Asterales > Asteraceae > Rutidosis > Rutidosis leptorrhynchoides. The sequence goes on along the minus strand of NC_092340.1, from coordinate 372,608,576 downwards.
CTTTAAATTAAGTCTTGTATTTATTTTTAATATTTTACATTTGGTTTTAACTGCGACTTAAGTTTTTAAAATCGATAAACCGGTCATAAAACCCCCCCTTTATAATAATAATATTACTTATATATATATTTGTATTTTTATAAAATAAAACTAATATAGCGTTAAACTTTGTTTAAAGATTTTTCCCTGTGGAACGAACCAGACTTACTAAAAACTACACTACTGTACGATTAGGTACACTGCCTATAAGTGTTGGAGCAAGGTTTAAGTATATCCATTCTATAAATAAATAAATATCTTGTATAAAATTGTATCGTATTTAATATTTTTTCATAGTAAAATATAAGCTATTTCGTATACACCTAGCATAACATCAAGTATTTTTGGCGCCGCTGCCGGGGAACAAAATCTAGCTTAAAAGCTGGAAGCGCAACGCTAAATATAAAAAAAAAGATTTTATTTTTAGTTTACTTTTATAAAAAAAAATACACTTTTGTAAAAATACGTTTTAAATATTCGAAAATATAAAAAGAAAAACAAAAATATAAATATTTTTAAGAGTTTGTAAGTTATATAAAAATTTTCTTTATCTTTATTTTATAAAAAAATAAGTTTTATTTAATTTATATAAATATATTACATAATTTTTTATTAAAACAGCAAAACAGGAAAAAAAAAATAATAAAAACACTCGAGTCCAAGTACTGTAGCAGCCAAGTGTCTGGCCCGAAACCCTAGCCCATGCGATCGCATGGCTGGGTAACTTAGAACTCATGCGATCGCATGAGCTCTGCAGACACGCCAGAATTGACTGAAATCAGCATTTATTACGGATAATAATTATTATTATTTAACTTAAAACCCTAATTAGGGTTGTATTTTTTTTATTATTTAGTTTTAGTTTTTATATTTAATTTGTATTATTTAGTTTAATTAGTTTATAAAATTAATAGTTTTATAAAATAAATAATATAAAAATAATATTTTTATAAAGATTGTAATTTTTTACAACTTTTAATATATTTTTATATTTTGTATCTTTTTAATTGTTTTAGCGTAATTTTTGTATTTTTCGCTCGTATTTAGTTTTAAGATATAATTTTTGCCATAGTTATTTTTATATCTAGAATTTTAGGCTTTGCCGTAAAATCCCTTAAGTGCTTTTTCTTTAGACTAAGATTTAGGTGCTTTAGAATTTTGCGACGCCTTTTTAAGTTTTAGTTTCTTTTTAAGTTATTGCCATTTGGGATATAGTTTTACTTGTAAGCTTTAATATTTTTAGACACAACTTTTAGTTTTTAGTTTTTAGTTCCTTTTTAAGTTTCAACGCGCTACTTTCTTATTTTTATTTTTTTACGCATTTTACCTATGTATCAATTATCACTCCAATTAGTAATCTCAATTTGCAATTTTAATTTTAAGTTAGTGATAGTAATAAGGTTGGGTTAGTCGAGTGTTTTTAAAATTTTATAAGTCGCTTTTTTTCTTTTCTTTTTCGACCTTTTTCGACGCGCTCTTTTTCTTTCTTATTTCTCGCTATTCTAGTTTTTAGGACTTAGAATTTTCTCTACTTCTTATCTAAATTTCTTAAAATTACGAAAATTTATTTAAGTGGTTAAATTGATAGACATCAAAATTTTCTGGTTCGTAGTAATAGTTAGATTTGTACGTGGACCGGGTTATTGGAGCCAAACAGTACTCAATTATATTGAGACTAAACGAATCCTGCCCCTCTGCTGCATCTTTTGGCTATTCGAAACGTGGGCAAAATCAGAAAAGTCTATTAATTAGATAACTTATATAATTTTTCTTTTCTTTTAAAAACTAATAGGATATTCAGTGAATGCACCGAGCAAGACGTTCACCACCTTTTGTACGTTCACCACCTGTAACCATATCAAGACATCTAGCAAATATTGTCGCTGTTGATTTTTCTTTAGAATCATCATCCAGTCAACCAAGTACTCCAATTCAAATTTCCGATAATCCATTTTTTGAACCCGACCTCACAATTGAGAATCCGGAGAATATTCAGGGACGATTCATAGATCCTGAACCATTAATTTTTCCTCCGGAACCACCAATCATTCAAACAGAGATTGTTGAGGAACGAACCATTAAATCAGAATCCTCTAGTGATTCAGATTCAACAAATTCAATTATGGAAAATCTGGAACCTTTAAGCATGGAAGACCGAATGAGAGCTAAACGCACTGGCCAAGGTCACGCAATTACTCATCCTGACATTAATGCGCCAGATTATGAAATCAAAGGACAAATTCTACACATGGTGACTAATCAATGCCAATTTAGTGGTGCGCCGAAGGAAGATCCAAACGAACATCTTCGTACCTTTAATAGGATCTGCACACTATTTAAAATAAGAGAAGTGGAGGATGAACAGATATATCTCATGTTATTTCCCTGGACTTTAAAGGGAGAAGCCAAAGATTGGTTGGAATCGTTACCTGAAGGGGCGATTGATACATGGGACGTTTTAGTTGAAAATTTTCTTAAACAATGTTTTCCGGCATCTAAAGCCATAAGACTTCAAGGAGAAATTGTTACGTTCACTCAGAAACCGAATGAAACTCTATATGAGGCGTGGACAAGATTTGGAAAGTTATTAAGAGGATGTCCGCAACATGGTTTAGACACCTGTCAAATAGTACAAATATTCTACCAAGGATGTGACATCACTACAAGGAAAGACATCGATATAGCAGCTGGTGGTTCTATTATGAAGAAAACCGAAACTGATGCTTACAAAATTATTGATAACACTGCTTCCCACTCACATGAGTGGCACCAAGAAAAAGATATCGTTAGATCATCTAAAGCAGCTAGAGCCGATTCTAGCCATGACTTAGATTCCATTTCAGCAAAGATAGATGCTGTCGAGAGACGAATGAAAAAGATGACTAAAGATATCCACTCAATACGAATTAGTTGTGAGCAGTGTGGAGGACCATATTTGACAAAAGATTGTCTTAGTATTAAGCTAACGATGGAACAAAGAGAGAATATTTCATACATAAACCAAAGGCCTGGAATTAATAATCAGAATAATTATCAACCGCCAAGAACGATTTACAATCAAAACCAGAATTATAATCGAAATGTTCCGTACAACAACCAACAAGGTCCTAGTAATCAACAAGTATCCAATAATACTTACAATCAGCAAAGACCTAATTTTCAAAACAAACCACCACAAACCGATGATAAAAAGCCGAATTTAGAAGATATGATGACAAAGCTAGTTGAAACTCAAACGCAGTTTTTCACATCTCAGAAACAAACTAATGAACAAAATGCTCAAGCATTTAGAAATCAACAAGCTTCTATTCAAAATTTGGAACAAGAAGTAAGTAACCTAGCAAGGTTAATAGGTGAAAGAAAACCGGGAAGTTTACCTAGTGATACAAATGCAAACCCCCGGAATGAAACAGCTAAAGCTATTACCACAAGAAGTGGTACAATACTTAAACCACCTGAAATACCTGTAACTTCTGATGAAACTATTCCTACTCCAAAAGAACCACAACCTGATCAAGATAAAGAAAAAGAACCGGTAGTTGAAAAGGATAATGAAGATAACATAGTTAACGCTAAACCTTATGTTAAACCATACCAACCACCACTTCCTTACCCGAGTAAAATGAAAAAAGAGAAACTTGAAGCCGAGCAATCCAAATTCTTGGATATGTTTAAACAAATAAATGTCAATCTTCCTTTCATTGATGCGATTTCAGGAATGCCTAGATATGCTAAATTCTTGAAAGATCTGATCACAAATAGAAAGAAAATGGAAGAACTCTCGGCTGTTACTATGAATGCTAATTGTTCAGCAGTGCTGTGGAATAAGATACTAGAAAAACTATCTGATCCAGGAAGTTTCACAATTCCATGTTTTCTGGGTAGTCTTAGTTCAATAGAAGCATTAGCAGACTTAGGTGCTAGTATAAATTTAATGCCGTATTCACTATACACTAAACTAGACCTTGGAGAATTGAAACCAACAAGAATAAGTATACAACTAGCCGATAGATCAATAAAATATCCTAGAGGGATAATGGAGAACATGCTAGTTAAAGTTGGTACTTTAGTATTTCCAGTAGATTTTGTTGTTCTGGACATGGAAGAAGATTCTCAAGTTCCTCTCATATTAGGAAGACCATTCTTAAACACGGCTAAAGCAATGATAGACGTGTTTGGTAAGAAATTGGCCCTAAGTATAGAGGACGAGAGTGTTACCTTTTCAGTTGATAGAGCAATGCAATAACCGCAATCTGCAGAAGATACATGTTATTATATTCAAACTATAGATTCACATGCAGAATTGTTAGAAGAATTTCCAGAATTACAAGGAACAGGAGAATGTTCTTTAGGAGAAGGAACTGAACCAATTGATGAACCTGAAATGTTAGCTACACTAATAGCTAATGGATATGAACCAACAACAGAAGAAATTCAAATGCTAAAAGAAGAAGACAGATATCGATATAAATCATCGATAGAAGAACCTCCGACATTAGAGTTAAAGCCACTTCCAAACCATTTGGAATACGCTTATTTATATGGTGAATCTGAATTGCCTGTAATAATATCGTCTTCTCTTACTGAAAATGAAAAATCTCAACTCATTTCTGTGTTGAAAGCTCATAAACCAGCCATTGCATGGAAGATTCATGATATTAAAGGAATAAGTCCTTCGTATTGCACACATAAAATCCTTATGGAAGAAGGTCATAAAACGTATGTGCAACGCCAACGAAGACTAAATCCTAATATGCAAGATGTTGTTAAAAAAGAAATAATTAAACTGCTAGATGCAGGTTTAATTTATCCAATTTCTGATAGTCCATGGGTAAGCCCAGTTCAATGCATGCCTAAGAAGGGTGGCATGACTGTCATTATAAATGAAAAAAATGAACTTATTCCTACTAGGACTGTAACAGGATGGCGTGTATGTATTGATTATAGAAAATTAAATGACGCCACCAGAAAAGATCACTTTCCCTTACCTTTCATTGATCAAATGTTGGAAAGATTAGCCGGAAATAGTTACTATTGTTTTCTAGATGGTTTTTCCGGATATTTTCAAATTCCAATAGCACCCGAAGACCAAGAGAAAACCACATTCACGTGCCCTTATGGTACTTTTGCTTACAAACGCATGCCATTTGGACTTTGCAACGCCCCTGCAACCTTTCAAAGATGCATGGTGGCGATTTTTCACGACATGAAGAAGAATGCATGGAAGTTTTCATGGATGATTTTTCAGTCTTCGGTGATACTTTTGAATCATGTCTAGTTAATCTGGAACGAATGCTTATTAGATGCGAACAATCAAATCTAGTACTTAATTGGGAGAAATGCCATTTCATGGTTAAAGAAGGCATCGTTGTTGGTCATAAAATTTCAAAGGAAGAAATTGAAGTGGATAGAGCTAAAGTAGATGTAATTGCTAAACTTCCACATCCCACCAATGTTAGAGGAGTTAGGAGTTTTCTAGGGCATGCGGGTTTTTACCAACGTTTCATAAAGATTTTTCTAAAATTGCCACTCCTATGAATAAACTCCTAGAAAAGGATGCTCCATTCATCTTTTCAGAGGAATGTATCAAATCTTTTAATATTCTTAAAGAAAAACTCACTAATGTGCCGATCATGATAACATAAAATTAGAATCTACCGTTTGAACTTATGTGCGATGCAAGTGATTTTGCAATGGGAGCTGTTTTAGGACAAAGGATTGAAAAACGATTTCAACCTATATATTATGCTAGTAAGACGTTACAAGGAGCACAAACAAATTACACAACTACTGAAAAAGAAATCATTGCTATTGTCTTTGCTTTTGACAAATTTCGTTCATATCTCGTTCTAGCAAAAACGGTGGTCTATACCGACCATTCTGCTCTTAGATACCTATTTTCGAAACAAGATGCCAAACCAAGATTAATCCGTTGGATCTTACTCTTACAAGAGTTCGATATTGAAATTCGAGATAAAAGAGGAGCAGAAAATCTCGCCGCTGATCATCTTTCTCGTCTTGAAAATCCCGACTTAGAAGTTCTAAATGAATCGGCCATACAAGACAACTTTTCTGATGAATATCTATTGAAGATAGATTATAATGAAATTCCATGGTTTGCAGACTATGCAAACTACTTAGTATGTGGATTCCTTGAAAAAGGATTATCGTACCAAAAACGAAAGAAATTCTTCAGTGATATAAAACACTATTTCTGGGAAGATCCACATTTGTTTAAAAGTTGTCCAGATGGAATAATACGCCGATGCGTATTCGGAGATTAAGCCAATCAAATCTTAAACCATTGTCACACAGGACCAACAGGAGGGCATTATGGGCCTCAACTAACAGCAAGAAAAGTTTATGATGCTGGATTCTATTGGCCTACAATTTTCAAAGACGCACACCTTCTTTGCAAATCCTGTGATGCTTGTCAAAGGGCCGGAAAAATAAGTCAACGTGATGAAATGCCACAAAATGTCATTCAAGTATGTGAAGTATTTGACATTTGGGGTATTGACTTTATGGGTCCATTTCCAAAATCTCATAATAATCTCTATATTCTCGTAGCCATTGATTATGTATCTAAATGGGCGGAAGCACAAGCTCTCCCAACTAACGATGCACGAGTTGTAGTCAATTTTTTAAAACGTCTTTTTGCAAGGTTTGGAACACCGAAAGCTTTAATAAGTGATCGGGGTACTCATTTCTGTAATAATCAACTTGAGAAAGTTCTCAAAAGATATGGAGTAACTTATAAAATCTCCACTGCATATCATCCACAAACAAGTGGACAAGTTGAAAATACCAACCGAGCTTTAAAACGTATTTTAGAGAAAACCGTAGGATCAAATCCGAAGGAATGGTCCATTAAATTGGAGGATGCACTCTGGGCTTTTAGAACAGCCTACAAAACTCTAATTGGAACCACACCTTTTTAACTCGTTTACGGAAAAGCATGTCATCTTCCAGTAGAAATTGAACACAAAGCATTTTGGGCTTTGAAGACATGTAATCTTGATTTACATGAAGCTAGACGTCTACGGTTAAGTCAATTAAACGAATTACAAGAATTAAGACAAGAAGCATACGAAAATTCGTTAATCTATAAGGAAAGAACGAAGAAATGGCATGATAAAAGAATCAGAAGTTCAAAAGAATTCAAAGAAGGAGACATAGTTCTTCTTTTCAATTCACGATTCAAGCTATTTTATGGAAAATTGAAATCAAGATGGTCTGGACCATTCATAGTCAAAAGAGTTTTCCCATACGGAACAGTAGAATTAATAAATTCAAATGGGATTGAATTTAAAGTTAATGGTTACAGAGTTAAACATTACATAGATAGTCCGATGGAAGTCGACAACGAAGTTAATCACAATTTCGATACCACAGCTAACTAAGTGTGGGGAGAATCAAGTCTTTAAAGGATAATATGTATTTCTGTTAGAGTTAGATTTTCTGTTTTCGTGTAGTTCTCGAAAATGGAACCCGAATGGGTTTTCCCTAGCAGACCCTAAAGAACTAGTCTTCTCCCCCCATTCTGAATTTTTATTTTTTTAGGTTTTTACGAAATGAAGACTTCCTGTGAACTAAACCATGGTCTAATGCTACACGCTTTGATCACTAAACGTAATAATGACACACTTTCAAGTGAACTAGTTTCAGTAATCAGAAAAAGATTGGACGGAGTAAGAAAAGAATCCAGATGCAAAGATAATAAGTTACAATTTGGTAAAGGAAAATCAAAATCCGCAGCGAAAAGAAGAGCACGACACCTAGAAAGATGTCACAAATGCGGAAAATGGTCACATGGAGGTAAATGTTCAAATAATCAAACCTATTCAAACACCGAATTTGTTACTTTATGCAGAGACGGACCGTTCACATGTTTAGAAGAAAAACACTGAATGCTCGAGGTTACGCCTATGTAGCTATGGAAAACCAATTAAACCGACTATCTTATGAGTTGGATAGATCGTATCACTAAGAATACTATCTCACAGGTAAGTCTGTACAGTTTTTATTTTTTTATTTTTATTTTTAACCTTTTGATAATAAATGCTAATTTGTTCGCTATAAAGTATTAAATTGATATTCGATGAAATTAGGTTTGGCGACCGAAATTATTGATATCATTCAAAAATTTATTACATCACTGCGAAATTTAACGTTTATTCTTAAGGTATAAATATCTTTAATCAATCAACACAAAATATTTCAAAAATTCGTCATGAGTTAAATTAGGTCATGGAACCGAAATTACTTTACCGAAAAGAGGGGCGTATATTTTTGATAATATTTGATTGATTAAAGTGGGATAAAAGCCAAAAAGATTTTTAATTTTATTTTTACCATATTTTTACAATTAATATATAATTATTAATTTAATATTGTAAACTTATTTAAAATTGTAAATATTTGAAAAATTAATATTTTTAATATAAGTTTGTATGTATAAAAACAAAAATATAATTTAAGTTTGGTGTGAATTTTTTTTAATTTTAAGCATTTTAAATATAAGTTTGGTGTGAATTTAAAAACAAAAATTTACTTTATTTTGCTAAGTTAAAAATATGATTTTTAAAATTCGTCGTGAGTTGAAGACTAGGTCGTTGAACCGAAATTGCTTTACCCGAGGGAGGGACGAAAACTTTTATTATCATTATTTTTAATCTTATTGAACTAAAGTATGCCAAAAACATTAAAAAAAACTCAAAAATCTTTACTTTTAAAACCGCGCTTTGATTTGACAAATTTTAAAATTTTGTCGAGGGACAGACTAGGACAACGATCCGAAACGCCCTCGCTCCTAAAGGAAAACAAAAGTTTTAGAATTTTATTAATTATATGTTTTATAAAGTATAAGGTTTTACATAAAAAAAAAAAAAAAAAGCTGAAAGTACTGTAGCCGGCACCCCATACGATCGCATGGGGTTTGCACTTGGAACCCATGCGATCGCATGGGGACCAAATGCAGGCCAGAAACAAATAGCTCAGAGAGCTGAGTTCTTCACATCACAACACACAAACATACGAAAATACTCCCAAATCACCTCTAAAAATCGCCATTTTTCACCGTAATTCGTCATTTTTCTTGCTCTAATCATGCCTAGATTCTCATTCTTCAGCAAAATGGTAAAAATTACACCCCTAAACTCTATAAATTCCTAGTTTTGGCGATAATTACCAATTTTTTTACCTAATGCAATTTTGTTAATTTCTAGTGTAATTAGTGTTAAATTGTTAGTATTTTATGCATGTATAACCTAGATTGATGCTATTTAACATGATTTGAAGCCAAAAACTTCAAAATTTTTAGAAATCTAGGGTTTGTGTTCTTGAGCAATTTGGGGCTTTTTGATATAAACAGGTTATGGCCAATTTTTGTCATGAATTATTGCTAAATTGAGTAGTGTAACATGTTTAGGTAGTTAAATGATCCAAACATTGATCCTAAACATGATTTTTAGAGATTAAAGTGGATTTTTTAAATCCAAAATTCATGAACTTGATTAATTTGATGTAATTGCCATTTGAGACTTGTTTAATTATTAGTAATGACTATTTTGGCATGTTATTTGAGTTAAATGCTTATGAACTTTGTATACATTTTCATATGTGCTCATTTGAAAAAGTGTAGAATTGTGAAAAATTGTGAAAATGTGTATAAGTTTAATTTTGATTTAACATGTTATAGTGATTGTTTTAAGTTGTTATTTTGCTAACACTAATGCATATTTGGATGCACAAATTTTGTGTTTAATGTGTTTTGCAGAAAGCCGATACGGGAGGTTCAGGAGCATCATCATCTAGACGACCAGCACCAGCACCAGAACCAGAACCAGAAATGCAACACGAACAAGAACCACAACAAGAACCACAACAACAGCCTGATCAGCACATACCTTATTATGATCCGGTACAGTTTGTTGATGAATTCATAGTATTCCTAATGAGGCCGCCAGTAGAATTCCCAACGATTCCTGAGCACACTCTGCATCCTAATCTGAGATTTGATAGGAGATGGAGAGATTACGAGACATATTAAAGGAAAAAATTCAAATTGGTAACAAAAAGTGTAGAGGTGCCAAGGGTAATCGATTGGGTTCCTTTGGAAACGGTCCATCTAGCTGACCGTGTTAGACAGCTTTTAGTTCAAAGGTATGGCAGTTCTTCTTTTACAGATTGGGAACGTCTTTTCACCATTCGTAGACCTGTATATAAGGAATGGTGTGTTGAGTTGATGAGTACTGTATCACTTGATACAAATATAGTTAGAATAGATGATAGAAGATTTCTTAGGTTTATCCTTGGCGGTAGGATGTACAGAATGTCCATGCTGGACATGGTCAGGGCTTTACAGATATATACTCCTGGTGAGTTGCTACTACCCAATTGTACAAACTTGATTCATTATGGTGAAAGGGTAGATAGCAACTTTGACGCTGACGCCATTTGGAGGCGTATGTCACTTTTTGATGTTTTTACACGAGCAGGAGGACACTCCTATACACATATTGACAGAGCCGAGCTTCGTATTATTCATAGATTTTTGGCTAACTCGATTACACAGAGAGGTCATAATAAAGAAAAAATTACCTTACATGATTTATTCTACCTAAAGTGTATTCGGGATCCTAGAAGCTTTGTCAATATCCCTTACTGTGTTGCTTTTTATTTATCTAAAATGGTAGAGAGAATGCAGGACGGGGGTATAATAGGAGGAGGTATTTTTGTTACTCTCATTGGAGAGTATTTAGGTGTTGATAGGAACCAAGGGGGTCCATTACAGCTTTGTAGAGAACAGGTTGAGCCCTTAGGATTGAAAGTTTATGTGGGTGCTAAGGTATTGAAAAGTAGACGTAACCAGGCAGTACCCTATAAAGGACCTCATTCTCAGGTAGAGAGAGGCTCAGAAGAGGAAATGGAGGAGGCGAAAGACATTAGGGATGTCTTTCGAGATGCTATTCTTGACGTCCACGTTCGTATAGATGAGGAAGCAATGACGAGCGCGGTCAGACATAGTATGTACGAGCAGTGGAACTCCGAGCGAGTATACGAGGATTATAGGCGACGCCAACACGATAGCTGGTTAGTTCATCAGCACCAAATCATGAGCCAGCTATCATATCAGGTACCAAATAACTATGTACCTACTCGACCTGCTTATTTTCCGCCACACAGCCCCGATATCCGACCACCCTTTAACCGGTATGACTATAACCAAGCCTATCAGAACACCTATAACCAACAATGGAACCCACCTGATGAGATGAACTGGAACCCCTATCCAGACTGATTTGGTTCCATTTGTTTATTTTTATGATTGTTATGTTTTTATCTTTTGACTTTTTCATGTTTAAACTTATGTTATTGGATATATTTGTGTAATTTTTATCATTTTTATTATTATTGTGTACTAATATTTCACATTTTGGATTTGAAAGTGGGATATTAAGTCCCATTTCAAATTGCCATGCATGTTTATATTTGTATGTATGTATATTGTCGATTGTACAAAACAGGGTAAAACAGCGCATTTTCAAAGACTGGCATTAAGTTCAGCAAAAGCTACTAATTTTGACGACAAGATGACAAATAAATATGATGAAACAACATACGGAATGAACAAATGATATGCACCATTTATCATTCAGCAAACAAACGCCAATATATTTGAAAACTTTGGTAAAATTTAATCATTTCTACGCTAATCACCCTCAATAATTTAAATTGTTAATGATTTCTTGCAAATGAGGGCATTGCAAGATCTTAAGTGTGGGAAGGGGTTAAATTCTTTCGGATTTTAAAATTTTTACTTTATACACTTGGTTACCATTAGAAATACTAGTAAAGCAGTAGTTGAATTAGAATCTAGTGCTCTCTGATAATAAAGAACAGCCCTAGTCTTATATACTGACTACCCAATTCTAGTAAAATTTTTCAAAATTTTCAATTAAATGAATTCAAAATCATGTTTATACATATTTATGAACGATAAAATTAGGTATTAACACCGAAATTATTGTTACCTCGGAAAGGACATAAATTGAGAAACAAACCAAAATGTTAAAATTCATTTAAAATGGAACAGAGGACAATAAAAAGGAAAATAAAAGCCAAGTGTGGGAAAATTTACCAAGTTATTTTAAACATATGTCACATATTTCTGTAACAAATAATTAAAGATACTTTTGCTTTGGACTAAACTAAACAGTTTTACCCGATTTACTGTAAGAAAGATGGATCTACACGATGAATCAATTCCATCATTAAAAGAAAGTAAAGTCTTCCGAAAAAGAAACGCGCTTCTTGATTTAGGTCATGAAGTTGTCGTCCAGACCTGCTGTAGGTTGATAAAAAATCTAGAAAAGTCATCTCTAAAATTAGCAGGAAATCCACGGACCTCAGCATAAAACAGGGTCGCCAAGTGGTCAGATTTATCCTAACCATGAGAAGGATTTATCTCGTACAATGGGGGGGCACCGTGCAAATTAGCTTGATAAGACTAATAAATCAGATCCCCAGAAAGGATAATCTCCTTTAAAGATCAAAAATCAGCTTTTAAGACTGATATTACTCAATCCTAGAGATTGACCTTAAAGATTGAGAATTACAAACTCATGGAATTCAATGATATATAAACTCGAGCTTGAACGAGAAAATATTTTGATCAAATTATAAACCGATTTGTTTTCTAAAAACCCATTTTCAATGCGTTCATTACCATTGAACGTAAAATCCTAGGAATTCACCTGGAATTCATTAGGTCATCTGAACCAAATCGGGTGTCAACCGTAAGAACGGTGGTTGCATAGCATGGTCAAAGACAGGACCTTGTGCCAGACCGAAAAAATTATAAGGGTGAGCTTTACTATTGCTCCTATAAACTATAGTAATTGCGTCCGACACGTTATATACCATAATTAAAAGCATGTCAGGGGACATTGCCTTAACAGTTGCTTGTTCAACGCTTTCCTTTACAACCGGACGGTAGTTTACCGAAAGGTAATATTCGGAACAAGTAAACTGGACGTGTTGCTTTCCCAATACAAGGTTAGCAAGTGGGTGACAAAAAACCGCAAGTTTTGAGCTAAAATTTTCAAATCTGAAACCCACCAAACCCACAAAAATATTTTGCAAACACCGGTGAAGGGTTATTCCGGAAAACTTATCTAGGGTAAAAGCTAGATTTAATTTTTAAAAAGATCAAATGTTTTCATAAAGATCCAATTTCCTTAATGGATCTAAATTTTATAGTCATGTAGGACTGTAAACCACATCGTTACTACCATTGTTTATACCGCCGTAAAGAAATCACTGATGTACAAAGTGTGAAGAATAAAGAAGTGATTCTAGTATTTCAAGACTATATTGCTTGAGGACAAGCAACGCTCAAGTGTGGGAATATTTGATAATGCTATAAACGAACATATATTTCATAGCATTATTCCTCAAGAAAGACAAGCTTTTAGTTGTAATTGTCCTATTTACAAGTGATATTCGTTTAAATAATAAAAGGTGAAGACAAAAGACAGATTCGACGAATTGAAGACGCAAACGACCAAAAAGCTCAAAAGTACAAAATACAATCAAAGAGGTTCCAATTATTGATAAGAAACGTCTCAAAATTACAAGAGTACAAGATTCAAAACGCAAAGTACAAGATATTAAATTGTACGCAAGAACGTTCGAAAATCCAGAACCGGGACCAGAGTCAACTCTCAACGATCGACGCAACGGACAAAAAATTACAAGTCAACTATGCACATAAATATAATATAATATTTAAATAATTCTTATAATTATTTATATATTATATTTATTTAATTAAAACGTCGACAAACAAGAAAACAAGAATTTTGAGCTGTCACCTACCACCATGCGATTGCATGGCCTGGAGGCACAAAAGCCATGTAATCGTATGGCCAACTTTTTCAGTTCACAAGGCCTATAAAACACGAGCTCTGGTGTACCATATACCCATATCTTTCTCTCTATCTCGTAAACATATATATATATATATATATATATATATATATATATATATATATATATATATATTATAATTTTAATTTTAATTTTAATTTTAATTCTAATAATAAGAGTATGTTAACGAATGTTGTAAGGGTGTAAGTCGAAATTCTGTCCGTGTAACGCTACGCTATTTTTAATCATTGTAAGTTATGTTCAACCTTTTTAATTTAATGTCTCGTAGCTAAGTTATTATTATGCTTATTTAATCCGAAGTAATCATGATGTTGAGCTAAAAATATTAAAATTGGGTAATTGGGCTTTGTACCATAATTGGGGTTTGGACAAAAGAACGACACTTGTGGAAATTAGACTATGGGCTATTAATGGGCTTTATATTTGTTTAACTAAATGATAATTTGTTAATTTTAATATAAAGATTTACAATTGGATGTCCCTATAAATAACCATATACACTCGATCGGACACGATGGGCGGGGTATTTATATGTACGAATAATCGTTCATTTAACCGGACACGGGAATGGATTAATAGTCACTAGAATTATTAAAACAGGGGTGAAATAATGTACAAGGATACTTGGCATAATTGATAACAAAGTATTAAAACCTTGGGTTACACGTAGTCGATAACCTGGTGTAATTATTAAACAAAGTATTAAAATCTTGTTACAGTTTAAGTCCCCAATTAGTTGAAATATTTAAATTCGGGTATAAGGATAATTTGACGAGGACACTCGCACTTTATATTTATGACTGATGGACTGTTATGGACAAAAACCAGACGAACATATTAAATAATCCAGGACAAAGGACAATTAACCCATGGGCATAAAACTAAAATCAACACGTCAAACATCATGATTACGGAAGTTTAAATAAGCATAATTCTTTTATTTCATATTTAATTTCCTTTATTTTATATTTAATTGCACTTCTAATTATCATACTTTTATTTATTGTTATTGTATTTAATTGCACTTTTAATTATCGTACTTTTTAATTATCGCAATTTTATTTTATCGCACTTTTATTTATTGCAATTTCATTATCGTTATTTATTTTACGCTTTAAATTAAGTCTTGTATTTATTTTTAATATTTTACATTTGGTTTTAACTGCGATTTAAGTTTTTAAAATTGACAAACCGGTCATTAAACGGTAAAAACTCCCCTTTATAATAATAATATTACTTATATATGTATTTGTATTTTTATAAAATAAAACTAATATAGCGTTAAGCTTTGTTTAAAGATTTTTTCCTGTGGAACGAACCGGACTTACTAAAAACTACACTACTGTACGATTAGGTACACTGCTTATAAGTGTTGTAGCAAGGTTTAAGTATATCCATTCTATAAATAAATAAATATCTTGTGTAAAATTGTATCGTATTTAATATTTTTTCATAGTAAAATATAAGCTATTTCATATACACTTCACATAACATCACCTCCTGTGATTATTTTGCAAGAAAATCAGGACATGTGTACGTTGTGTTTTAAACAGATTATGCGTATAGCGTGGATTTTTGACTAAGGACCTCCACCCAAACGTCCTTGGCGAAGTGGCTGAACACACTTGATGCGAGTTTGCTGAGTGCGTCAGCCTTTTTGTTCAAGGATCGCGGCACTTGCGTTATTGAGAAACGCTCGAATTTGTTGGCCATTTCTTCTGCCAATGCCAAATAATTTTGCATAGCCGGATCCTTAGCTTCAAACGTCCCGTTCATCTGATTCGCCACGAGTTGGGAATCAACCGACACCTTTAGGTATTTTATTCCCATCGTTTCACCCATTCTCAAACCAGACAGCATTGTCTCATATTCCGCTTCATTATTGGAGGCGGGGAACTCGAAACGCAACGCGTAGGTATGCTCCTCTCCGTCAGGGCCAATTAAAATTAGACCTGCACCCGCTCCGTCAGAACTCGATGCTCCGTCAGTGAATAGTTCCCACGTGACGATATTTGGTACTTCTTCGACGACCGGCGCTGGTGGTGCGGCGCATATAAATTCAACCATAAAATCTGCCATAATCTGGCCTTTGACAGCGGTACGGGGGGCGTAATGGATTTCATGTTCACCCAGTTCGATTGCCCACTTGGCTAAGAAACCTCCAGTTTGCTCAATACCTGCATGAAAAACTTGCTAGAATAAATTTCCTCCAAGATGCTCCGGTCTCAATCGCCGTACCGTACCTGTTTAATAGGCGAATCAGTTAGCACCAGCATTGGGTGCGCTTGAAAGTACTATCTCAACCGTCTTGCGGTGTGGACCAACGCGAAAATAAGCTTCTCAATCGGTTTGTAGTTGACTTCGCCATGTTGTAGCACTTTGCTCACAAAATAAACTGGCATCTGTGTGCTGCCACGCTCCGCGACGAGCACTGAGCTAACAGCCTCAGTTCCCGCCGCCAAGTAAATTGTCAAAGTTTCGCATTAGAACTCTTAACATGTTAGCATCACAATATTTATAAATTCGTAAAAAATTATTACGGAACGGTTACTTTACCCGGTACTGGTGCCGTCAACGTCGGCAACGTCCTTATCAAAGCCTTCATTTCCTGGAAAGCATGATCCGCATCAGGATTCCAGTCGAAGTTCCGTCCCACGTTGTCTTTCAACACTTTGAATAATGGAAGTGACCGTTCTGCCGCCTTTGACAGGAATCTGGACAACGCTGCCAACTTGCCGTTCAGACTTTGTACATCCTTTCTTGTTCGCGGTGCTGCCATTTCATCAATAGCTTGAATTTTCTTAGGGTTTGCCTGTATACCACGCGTTGTGACGACGTGCCCCAAGAACTTTCCCTCCTCGAATTCAAAACTACACTTCTCCGGATTCAGCTTCATGTTGATTTTTCGTAGAGAGTCGAACGTTTCCTGAATGTCCTTCAAAAGGTCCATTTCGGCGTGACTTTTGATTACTATGTCGTCGACGTATGCTTCCACGTTTCGACCGATCTTTTCTTTGAACGCAGCGTCGATAACCCGTTGGTACGTTGCGCCGACGTTTTTTAAACCAAAGGGCATCTTTTTGTAACAAAAAATGCCTTGATCTGTGTGGAACGCAGTTTTGTCCTCGTCGCGTTCCGCCATTTGGATCTGGTGATAGCCCTTGTAAGCATCAAGGAAACATTTGAAACGAAAGCCCGCCAATGACTCTACCTTCCAGTCTATCTCTGGTAGCGGATAGTTGTCTTTGGGACAAACCTTATTGATATCTTTGAAGTCGACACACATCCGCCACGATCCGTTCGCTTTTTTGACCAGTACTGGATTGGCAACCCATATTTGGTACTTAACCTCTCGCAGTATGTTTGCTTGTACCAACTTTTCCACTTCATTCCTTAGGAAGGCGCTACGCTCCGGAGCCATGCCCCGTTTCTTTTGCCTTACTGGAGTCATACTCTGATGTAACGTCAATACTTACTCGACCCATAGGCCAAGTCTTTTCGCCTGTGAATCCCGCGACGGGATGGAGTGGGGGTTTTAGTTTATCCTGCACATCTTGTGGTAGCTGTAAGAAGCAATGTTCGTATAAGACGTCAACGGCGCTTCCCGTATCTACATAAATTTTCGAGACCTTGTGAAATGTCCCGTTCATATTGATTATAAACGATCCATATTAATTGATTTCGTTGAGAGGTTTTGACCTCTATATGAGACATTTTTCAAAGACTGCATTCATTTTTAAAACAACCATAACCTTTATTTTATCTATAAAGGTTTAAAAAGCATTACGTAGATTATCAAATAATGATAATCTAAAAATACCGTTTACCCACGACCATTACATAATGGTTTACAATAAGAATATATTACATCAAAAATAAGTTTCTTGAATGCAGTTTTTACATAATATCATACAAGCATGGACTCCAAATCTTGTCCTTATTTTAGTATGCAACAGCGGAAGCTCTTAATAATCACCTGAGAATAAACATGCTTAAAACGTCAACAAAAATGTTGGTGAGTTATAGGTTTAACCTATATATTATCAAATCATAATAATAGACCACAAGATTTCATATTTCAATATACATCCCATACATAGAGATAAAAATCATTCATATGGTGAATACCTGGTAACCAACATTAACAAGATGCATATAAGAATATCCCCTATCATTCCGGGAAATCCTTCGGACATGATAAAAATGAATTCGAAGTACTAAAGCATTCGGTACTTTGGATGGGGTTCGTTAGGCCCAATAGATCTATCTTTAGGATTCGCGTCAATTAGTAGATCGGTTTACTAATTCTTAGGCTACCAAGCAAACAGGGCATATTCGGCTTCGATCATTCACCCATATAATGTAGTTTCATTTACTTGTGTCTATTTCGTAAAACATTTATAAAACTGCATGTATTCTCATCCCAAAATATTAGATTTTAAAAGTGGGACTATAACTCACTTTCACAGATTTTTACTTCGTCGGGAGTAAGACTTGGCCACTGGTCGATTCACGAACCTATAACAAATATATACATATATATATCAAAGTATGTTCAAAATATATTTACAACATTTTTAATACATTTTGATGTTTTAAGTTTATTAAGTCAGTTGTCCTCGTTAGTAACCTACAACTAGTTGTCCATAGTTAGATGTACAGAAATAAATTGATATATATTATCTTGAATCAATCCACGACCCAGTGTATACACGTCTCAGGCTAGATCACAACTCAAAGTATATATATATTTTGGAATCAACCTCAACCCTGTATAGTTAACTAAAACATTACTGCATATAGAGTGTCTATAGTTGTTCCAAATAATATATATACATGGGTCGATATGATATGTCAAAACCTTTGCATACGTGTCTATGGTATCCCAAGATTACATAATATATTATAATACATGTATAATACAATATAAGTTAGCTAGGATATGATTTGTATAGAATTATTACAATATTTCCCGTAGCTACAACAATAAAAAAAAATATCCAATCTTGTTTTACCCATAACTTCTTCGTTTTAAATCTGTTTTGAGTGAATCAAATTGCTATGGTTTCATATTGAACTCTATTTTATGAATCTAAACATAAAAAGTATAGGTTTATAGTCGAAAATATAAGTTACAAGTCGTTTTTTGTAAGAGGTAGTCATTTCAGTCGAAAGAACGACGTCTTGATGACCATTTTGAAAAACATACTTCCACTTTGAGTTTAACCATGATTTTTGGATATAGTTTCATGTTCATAAGAAAAATCATTTTCCCAGAAGAACAACTTTTAAATCAAAATTTATCATAGTTTTTAATTATCAAACCCAAAACAGCCCGCGGTGTTACTACGACAGCGTATATCCGGTTTTACGGTGTTTTTCGTGTTTCCAGGTTTTAAATCATTAAGTTAGCATATCATATAGATATAGAACATGTGTTTAGTTGATTTTAAAAGTCAAGTTAGAAGGATTAACTTTTGTTTGCGAACAAGTTTAGAATTAACTAAACTATGTTCTAGTGATTTCAAGTTTAAACCTTCAAATAAGGTAGTTTTATATATATGAATTGAATGATGTTATGAACATCATTACTACCTCAGGTTTTGTGGATAAACCTACTGGAAATGAGAAAAATAGATCTAGCTTCAAAGGATCCTTGGATGGCTTGAAAGTTCTTGAAGCAGAATCATGACACGAAAACAAGTTCAAGTAAGATTTTCACTCGAAATAAGATTGTTATAGTTATAGAAATTGAATCAAAGTTTGAATATGAGTATTACCTTGTATTATAAAGCTATATTACTGTAAATAAGAAAGATTTCTTGAGGTTGGATGATCACTTTACAAGATTGAAAGTAAGCTAGCAAACTTGGAAGTATTCTTGATTTTATGAAACTAGAACTTATAGAATTTATGAAGAACACTTAGAACTTGAAGATAGAACTTGAGAGAGATCAATTAGATGAATAAAATTGAAGAATGAAAGTGTTTGTAGGTGTTTTTGGTCATTGGTATATGGATTAGATATAAAGGATGTGTAATTTTGTTTACATGTAAATAAGTCATGAATGATTACTAATATTTTTGTAATTTTATGAGATATTTCATGCTAGTTGCCAAATGATGGTTCCCACATGTGTTAGGTGACTCACATGGGCTGCTAAGAGCTGATCATTCGAGTGTATATACTAATAGTACATACATCTAAAAGCTGTGTATTGTACGAGTACGAATACGGGTGCATACAAGTAGAATTGTTGATGAAGCTGAATGAGGATGTAATTGTAAGCATTTTTGTTAAGTAGAAGTATTTTGATAAGTGGCTTGAAGTCTTTCAAAAGTGTATGAATACATATTAAAACACTACATGTATAAACATTTTAACTGAGTCGTGAAGTCATCGTTAGTCGTTACATGTAAATATTGTTTTGAAACCTTTAGGTTAACGATCTTGTTAAATGTTGTTAACCCATTGTTTATTATATCTAAAGAGATGTTAAATTATTACATTATTATGATATTATGATATATTAATATATCTTAGTATGATATATATATACAGTTAAATGTTTTTTCAACGATAATCGTTACATATATGTCTCGTTTCAAAATCATTAAGTTAGTAGTCTTGTTTTTACATATGTGGTTCATTGTTAATACACTTAATGACATGTTTACTTATCATTTATTATGATTAAACATAGTGTATCAATATCTTAATATGATTCATATGTATTTAGTAAGACGTTGTTATAACGATAATCGTTATATATATCGTTTCGAGTTTCTTAATTCAATAAACTCAATTTTATGTATATAACTCATTGTTAAAATACCTAATGAGATACTTAATTATCATAATATCATGTTAACTATATATATAATCATATATATGTCATCATATAGTTTTTACAAGTTTTAACGTTCGTGAATCACCGGTCAACTTGGGTGGTCAATTGTCTATATGAAACCTATTTCAATTAATCAAGTCTTAACAAGTTTGATTGCTTAACATGTTGGAAACACTTAATCATGTAAATAACAATTTCATTTAATATATATATAAACATGGAAAAGTTCGGGTCACTACAGTACCTACCCGTTAAATAAATTTCGTCCCGAAATTTTTAGCAGTTGGAGGTGTTGACGTATCTTCTGGAAATAAGTGCGGGTATTTCTTCTTCATCTGATCTTCTCATTCCCAGGTGAACTCGGGTCCTCTATGAGCATTCCATCGAACTTTAACAATTGGTATCTTGTTTTGCTTAAGTCTTTTAACCTCACGATCCATTATTTTGACAGGTTCTTCGACGAATTGAAGTTTTTCGTTGATTTGGATTTCGTCTAACGAAATAGTGAGTTCTTTTTTAGAAAAACATTTCTTCAAATTTTAGATGTGGAAAGTGTTATGTACAGCCGCGAGTTATTGTGGTAATTCAAGTCGGTAAGCTACTGGTCCGACACGATCAATAATCTTGAATGGTCCCATATACCTTGGATTTAATTTCCCTCGTTTACCAAATCGAACAATGCCTTTCCAAGGTGCAACCTTAAGCATGACCATCTCTCCAATTTCAAATTCTATATCTTTTCTTTTAATGTCGGTGTAGCTCTTTTGTCGACTTTGGGAAGTTTTCAACCGTTGTTGAATTTGGATGATCTTCTTGGTAGTTTATTGTATTATCTCCGGATCCGTAATCTATCTATCCCCCACTTCACTCCAACAAATCAGAGACCTGCACTTTCTACCATAAAGTACTTCAAACGGCGCCATCTCAATGCTTGAATGGTAGCTGTTGTTGTAGGAAAATTCTGCTAACGGTAGATGTCGATCCCAACTGTTTTCGAAATCAATAACACATGCTCGTAGCATGTCTTCAAGCGTTTGTATCGTCCTTTCGCTCTGCCCATCAGTTTGTGGATGATAGGCAGTACTCATGTCTAGACGAGTTCCTAATGCTTGCTGTAATGTCTGCCAGAATCTTGAAATAAATCTGTCATCCCTATCAGAGATAATAGAGATTGCTATTCCATGTCTGGAGACGACTTCCTTCAAATACAGTCGTGCTAACTTCTCCATCTTGTCATCTTCTCTTATTGGCAGGAAGTATGCTGATTTGGTGAGACGATCAACTATTACCCAAATAGTATCAAAACCACTTGCAATCCTTGGCAATTTAGTGATGAAATCCATGGTAATGTTTTCCCATTTCCATTCACGGATTTCGGGTTGTTGAAGTAGACCTGATGGTTTCTGATGCTCAGCTTTGACCTTAGAACACGTTAAACATTCTCCTACGTATTTAGTAACATCGGCTTTCATACCCGGCCACCAAAAATGTTTCTTGAGATCCTTGTACATCTTCCCCGTTCCAGGATGTATTGAGTATCTGGTTTTATGAGCTTCTCTAAGTACCATTTCTCTCATATCTCCAAATTTTGGTACCCAAATCCTTTCAGCCCTATACCTGGTTCCGTCTTCTCGAATATTAAGATGCTTCTCCGATCCTTTGGGTATTTCATCCTTTAAATTTCCCTTTTTTAAAACTCCTTGTTGCGCCTCCTTTATTTGAGGAGTAAGGTTAGTGTGAATCATTATATTCATAGCTTTTACTCGAATGGGTTCTCTGTCCTTTCTGCTCAAGGCGTCGGCTACCACATTTGCCTTCCCCGGGTGATAACGAATCTCAAAGTCGTAATCATTCAACAATTCAATCCATATGCGCTGCCTCATGTTCAGTTGTTTCTGATTAAATATGTGTTGAAGACTTTTGTGGTCGGTATATATAATACTTTTGACCCCATATAAGTAGTGCCTCCAAGTCTTTAATGCAAAAACAACCGCCCCTAATTCCAAATCATGCGTCGTATAATTCTGCTCGTGAATCTTCAATTGTCTAGACGCATAAGCAATTACTTTCGTTCGTTGCATTAATACACAACCGAGACCTTGCTTTGAGGCATCACAATATATCACAAAATCATCATTCCCTTCAGGTAATGACAATATAGGTGCCGTAGTTAACTTTTTCTTCAACAATTGAAACGTTTTTTCTTGTTCATCCTTCCATTCAAATTTCCTCCATTTATGCGTTAATGCAGTCAAGGGTTTTGCTACTTTGGAAAAATCTTGGATGAATCTCTTGTAATAACCAGCTAGCCCTAAAAATTGGCGTATGTGTTTCGGAGTTTTCGGTGTTTCCCACTTTTCAATGGTTTCAATCTCTGCTGGATCCACCTGAATAACTTCTTTGTTCACTATATGACCTAGGAATTGAACTTCTTCCAACCAAAATGCACACATTAAAAACTTAATGTACAGTTTTTCTTTGCTCAGCAACTCTAGCACTTTTCTCAAATGTTCTTCGTGCTCTTGATCATTCTTCGAGTAAATAAGTATGTCATCGATGAAAACAATGACAAACTTGTCAAGATATGGCCCACACACTCGGTTCATGAGGTCCATGAACACAGCTGGTGCGTTATTCAATCCAAACGTCATAACCATAAACTCGTAATGACCGTAACGCGTCCTAAAAGCAGTCTTCGGAATGTCATCCTCTTTCACCCGCATTTGGTGATATCCAGAACGTAAATCAATCTTCGAATAAACCGACGAGCCTTGTAGTTGATCAAATAAGTCGTCGATTCTCGGTAATGGGTAACGGTTCTTGATGGTAAGTTTGTTCAACTCTCGGTAGTCGATACACAACTTGAATGTACCATCTTTCTTCTTGACAAACAGAACAGGAGCTCCCCATGGTGATGTACTTGGTCGAATGAAACCACGCTCTAAAAGTTCCTGTAACTGACTTTGTAATTCTTTCATTTCGCTGGGTGCGAGTCTGTATGGAGCACGAGCTATTGGTGCAGCTCCTAGTACACGGTCTATTTGAAATTCAACGGATCGATGTGGGGGTAATCCCGGTAATTCTTTCGGAAATACATCGGAAAATTCTTTTGCGACGGGAACATCACTGATGTTCTTTTCTTCAGGTTTAACTTCCTCGATGTGTGCTAGAATGACGTAACAACCTTTTCTTATTAGTTTTTGCGCCTTCAAACTACTAATAAGATTTAACTTCGCGTTGTTCTTTTCTCCGTACGCCATTAAAGGTTTTCCTTTTTCACGCATAATGCGAATCGCATTTTTGTAACAAACGACCTCTGCTCTTACCTTCTTCAACCAGTCCATGCCAATTATTACATCAAAACTCCCTAACTCGACTGGTATTAAATCAATCTTAAACGTTTCATCACCCAGTTTAATTTCTCTATCCCGACATATATTATCTGCTGAAATTAATTTACCATTTGCTAATTCGAGTAAAAATTTATTATCCAAATGCGTCAATGGGCAACTTAATTTAGCACAAAATTCTCTACTCATATAGCTTCTATCCGCACCCGAATCAAACAAAACATAAGCAGATTTATCGTCAATAAGAAACGTACCCGTAACAAGCTCCGGGTCTTCCTGTGCTTCTGCCGCATTAATATTGAAAACTCTTCCACGGCCCTGACCATTAGTATTCCCCTGATTCAGGCAATTTCTAATAATGTGTCCTGGTTTTCCACATTTATAACAAACAGCGTTGGTATTATTTGCTCTGACACTATTCGTTCCGGCATTACTTGTTCTGACACTATTTGTTCCTTTAGTTCTGTTAAACTTTGGTCCGTAGACCTCACACTTTTTCGCGCTATGACCATTTCTTTTACACCTATTACAAAATGTCGTGCAAAACCCCTGATGATTTTCTTCACACCTATGACATGGCTGTTTTTGGTTTTTGTTGCCGTTGTTGTTATTGAGGTTGTTGGGATTGTTATTGTTGTTGAAACGGTTGTTGTTGTTGTTGTTGTTGTTGTTGTTGTTGTTGGGATGTTTGTTGTAGTTATTGTTAGGATTGCGGTTATTGTTGCGATTGTTGTTGCGGTTGTTGGGATAGTTGTTGCGATTGTGGTTGTAATTGATATTGTTGTTGTACTGGTGACTCTTGTCACCGTTTTCCTCCCACTTCCTCTCGAGTTGTTTCTTGTTGGCTTCTTTGGCCGCCTGCTCTTTAATTCTTCCCTCAATCTGGTTTATGAGTTTATGAGCCATTCGACTTACCTTTTGTATGGAAGCGGGCTCGTGTGAACTCACATCTTCTTGAATCCTTACTGGTAACCCTTTTACAAACGCGTCGATCTTCTCTTCTTCATCTTCGAACGCTCTCGGACACAATAGGCACAACTCTGTGAATCATCGTTCATACATGGTAATGTCGAACCCTTGTGTTCGTAACTCTCTAAGCTCTACCTTGAGCTTATTGATTTCGTTTCTAGGACGGTACTGCTCGTTCATCAATTGCTTGAATGCTGACCACGGTAGCGCGTAAGCAGCATGTTGTCCTACCTGTTCAAGATAGGTGTTCCACCACGTTAACGCAGTACCTGTGAAGGTATGCGTAGCGTACTTAACTTTGTCCTCTTCAGTACACTTACTTATGGCAAACACCGATTCGACTTTCTCGGTCCACCGTTTCAATCCAATTGGTCCTTCGGTTCCATCAAATTCCAAAGGTTTGCAGGCATTGATTCTTTGTAGGAGCATCCTACATGATTTCTTGCGCCGTTAGCTGCATTGCTAGATTCAGAGTTATTGTTGGTATGTAGCGCAGCCTGTACTGCGGCTATGTTTGCAGCAAGAAAGGTATGAAATTCCTCTTCGCTCATATTCATGGTGTGTCGAGTAGTCGGTGCCATTTCCTTCAAAATAGCCAATTGAATCGAGTTAATCATACAAAATATTAAGAGTAGTCAATATTATTTCGTAACATAATATGAACTCATTTATAAAAGCTTTTTCTTCATATTAGCGTTTTATAAGTTTAAATTCGGGTACTACCTATCGTTAAGTTCATACTTAGTAGCTAATATACAATTCAACTACTACAATTTCATATGAAAAACTGATTATAATAATATATCACATATAAATATTCTTCAAACTTACAACATCGCTATATTACATATAACATGAAATATAGTACACTTTGATACAGGACAGTTTTGAAGATAAATCTAGTTACTACGCAAGTTGTTCAGCAAAGAAAATAAAGACACGTAATTCGTAAGTCCAGAAACAAGTCATGCATTCTGGTTTTACTAAGACGACTTCCCATCCTTGGTCTTGTGGAAAATAACCGTTATGACCATTGGCTAGGCAGCATGTTGTAATGTCATCAAAATGACGAGGGTTTCGTAATGTCCAACAGCCCCGTAATAATCTAAAAACCTCGTTTCTCACCCCAACTACTGAATCCGTCACTTGTGGGAAGGTTTTATTTAAAAGCTGCAATCCGATGTTCTTTTTCTCACTTTGGTAAGAAGCCAACATCACTAACCCGTAAGCATAACATGCTTCTTTATGTTGCATGTTAGAAGCTCTTTCTAATTCACGAAATCCTATGTTAGGATATGTTGAGTCAAAATAGGTTCTTAATCCGTAGCGTAAAATTGCATTTGGATTCCCCGCATTTAACACTTTAAAGAAAACACGGCGTAACTTACGGTCTCCCCAATGTGATATACCCCACCTATCAAAGGAAAGCCTTTTATAAACTAAGGCATTTCTGGAAAGTCTTTCAAATGTTTGTCAAGTTAATTTTTCCATAATTAATTGTGCTGATGAATTCTGACTGATTCTAGATAAGATTTCCTCAATCATATCCTCTGGTAGATCTTCTAAAATATTCGGTTGTCTACTCTTAACGTCCATTTTGTTTTTATACTGTAAAATAGACAATGATTAGATTCGTAAAAGATAATTAACAAATAATACAAGCAATTTTTACATAGAACATAAAAGTACAAGCACACTACAATACATATAATACACAACATGATTACAACTCTCTAATCTGAATCACTGGTTTCTTCTTCTTTGGACTTGGTTCGTTTTCCTAATTTTCTAGGAATATATGGTGTTCCTCTAATACGAACCGTCGTTTTCCACAATGGTTTAGAAAAACCTGGTGGTTTAGAGGTTCCCGGGTCATTGTTACATTTTAGGAAATACGGATGTTGCCGATACATATAAAGTTCATCGGGGTTGGAATCGGGTTTCTCTATTTTTATACCTTTTCCCTTATTATTTTCTTTCGCTTTATTAAATTGGGTCGAGGTAATTTCTATAACATCATCGGGATCCGATTCATCGGAAAATTGGTAATCTTCCCAATATTTTGCTTCCTCGGCGGAAACACCATTGACCATTATTAATTTTGGTCCGTTGGTTGAAGATTTTCTTTTATTTAATCGATTTACTATAGGTATCAATATTTCTTCCTCCAAAACCTCTTCTTCTTCCGGTTCCTCCTCTTCCGGTTCCTCTTCTTCCGGTTCCTCCTCTTTCGGTTCCTCCTCTTCTGGTTCCTCTTCTTCTGGTTCCTTTTCGGGAATTTGTGAATCTTCCCAAAATATATTCGACTCTTCATTATTATTAGATGAATCGATGGGATTTGTACTAGTGGTAGACATCTATCACATAATATCAAACACATTAAGAGGTTAATATATCACATAATATTTACAGGTTAATAATATATAGTTTCCAACAAAAGTGTTAAGTAATCGTTTTTAAAGAAAACACGGTCGAAGTCCAGACTCACTAATGTATCCTAACAAACTCGATAAGATACACTAATGCAAATTTCTGGTTCTCTAAGACCAACGCTCGGATACCAACTGAAATGTCCCGTTCATATTGATTATAAACGTTCCATATTAATTGATTTCGTTGCGAGGTTTTGACCTCTATATGAGACGTTTTTCAAAGACTGCATTCATTTTTAAAACAACCATAACCTTTATTTTATCTATAAAGGTTTAAAAATCATTACGTAGATTATCAAATAATGATAATCTAAAATATACCGTTTACACACGACCATTACATAATGGTTTACAATAAGAATATATTACATCAAAAATAAGTTTCTTGAATGCAGTTTTTACATAATATCATACAAGCATGGACTCCAAATCTTGTCCTTATTTTAGTATGCAACAGCGGAAGCTCTTAATAATCACCTGAGAATAAACATGCTTAAACGTCAACAAAAATGTTGGTGAGTTATAGGTTTAACCTATATATTATCAAATCATAATAATAGACCACAAGATTTCATATTTCAATATACATCCCATATATAGAGATAAAAATCATTCATATGGTGAACACCTGGTAACCGACATTAACAAGATGCATATAAGAATATCCCCTGTCATTCCGGGAAATCCTTCGGACATGATAAAAATGAATTCAAAGTACTAAAGCATCCGGTACTTTGGATGGGGTTCGTTAGGCCCAATAGATCTATCTTTAGGATTCGCGTCAATTAGTAGATCGGTTTACTAATTCTTAGGCTACCAAGCAAACGGGGCATATTCAGCTTCGATCATTCACCCATATAATGTAGTTTCATTTACTTGTGTCTATGTCGTAAAACATTTATAAAACTGCATGTATTCTCATCCTAAAATATTAGATTTTAAAAGTGGGACTATAACTCACTTTCACAGATTTTTACTTCGTCGGGAGTAAGACTTGGCCACTGGTCGCTTCACGAACCTATAACAAATATATACATATATATATCAAAGTATGTTCAAAATATATTTACAACATTTTTAATACATTTTGATATTTTAAGTTTATTAAGTCAGCTGTCCTCGTTAGTAACCTACAACTAGTTGTCCATAGTTAGATGTACAGAAATAAATTGATATATATTATCTTGAATCAATCCACAACCCAGTGTATACACGTCTTAAGCTAGATCACAACTTAAAGTATATATATTTTTGGAATCAACCTCAACCCTGTATAGCTAACTCAAACATTACTGCATATAGAGTGTCTATGGTTGTTCCAAATAATATATATACATGGGTCGATATGATATGTCAAAACATTTGCATACGTGTCTATGGTATCCCAAGATTACATAATATATTAGAATACATGTATAATATAATATAAGTTAGCTAGGATATGATTTGTATAGAATTGTTACAATATTTCTCGTAGCTACAACAATAAAAAAAATATCCAATCATGTTTTACCCATAACTTCTTCGTTTTAAATCCGTTTTGAGTGAATCAAATTGCTATGGTTTCATAATGAACTCTATTTTATGAATCTAAACAGAAAAATTATAGGTTTATAGTCGTAAATATAAGTTACAAGTCGTTTTTTGTAAGAGGTAGTCATTTCAGTCGAAAGAACGACGTCTTGATGACCATATTGAAAAACATACTTTCACTTTGAGTTTAACCATGATTTTTGGATATAGTTTCATGTTCATAAGAAAAATCATTTTCCCAGAAGAACAACTTTTAAATCAAAGTTTATCATAGTTTTTAATTATCAAACCCAAAACAGCCCGCGGTGTTACTACGACGGCGTATGTCCGGTTTTACGGTGTTTTTCGTGTTTTCGGGTTTTAAATCATTAAGTTAGCATATCATATAGATATAGAACATGTGTTTAGTTGATTTTAAAAGTCAAGTTAGAAGGATTAACTTTTGTTTGCGAATAAGTTTAGAATTAACTAAACTATGTTCTAGTGATTTCAAGTTTAAACCTTCGAATAAGGTAGTTTTATATATATGAATCGAATGATGTTATGAACATCATTACTACCTCAAGTTTTGTGGATAAAACTACTAGAAATGAGAAAAATAGATCTAGATTCAAAGGATCCTTGGATGGCTTGAAAGTTCTTGAAGCAGAATCATGACACGAAAACAAGTTCAAGTAAGATTTCCACTCGAAATAAGATTGTTATAGTTATAGAAATTGAATCAAAGCTTGAATATGAGTATTACCTTATATTAGAAAGATATCTTACTGTAAATAAGAAAGATTTCTTGAGGTTGGTTGATCACTTTACAAGATTGAAAGTAAACTAGCAAACTTGGAAGTATTCTTGATTTTATGAAACTAGAACTTATAGAATTTATGAAGAACACTTAGAACTTGAAGATAGAACTTGAGAAAGATCAATTAGATGAAGAAAATTGAAGAATTAAAGTGTTTGTAGGTGTTTTTGGTCGTTGGTATATGGATTAGATATAAAGGATGTGCAATTTTGTTTACATGTAAATAAGTCATGAATGATTACTAATATTTTTGTAATTTTATGAGATATTTCATGCTAGTTGCCAAATGATGGTTCCCACATATGTTAGGTGACTCACATGGGCTGCTAATAGCTGATCATTGGAGTGTATATATCAATAGTACATATATCTAAAAGCTGTGTATTGTACAAGTACGAATACGGGTGCATACGAGTAGAATTGTTGATGAAACTGAACGAGGATGTAATTGTAAGCATTTTTGTTAAGTAGAAGTATTTTTATAAGTGTCTTGAAGTCTTTCAAAAGTGTATGAATACATATTAAAACACTACATGTATAAACATTTTAACTGAGTCGTTAAGTCATAGTTAGTCGTTACATGTAAATGTTGTTTTGAAACCTTTAGGTTAACGATCTTGTTAAATGTTGTTAACCCATTGTTTATTATATCTAAAGAGATATTAAATTATTACATTATCATGATATTATGATATATTAATAAATCTTAGTATGATATATATACAGTTAAATGTTGTTACAAAGATAATCGTTACATATATGTCTCGTTTCGAAATCATTAAGTTAGTAGTCTTGTTTTTACATATGTAGTTCATTGTTAATACACTTAATGACATGTTTACTTATCATTTATCATGATTAAACATAGTGTATCAATATCTTAATATGATTCATATGTATTTAGTAAGACGTTGTTATAACGATAATCGTTATATATATCGTTTCGAGTTTCTTAATTCAATAAACTCAATTTTATGTATATAACTCATTGTTAAAATACCTAATGAGATACTTACTTATCATAATATCATGTTAACTATATATATAATCATATATATGTCATCATATAGTTTTTACAAGTTTTAACGTTCGTGAATCACCGGTCAACTTGGGTGGTCAATTGTCTATATGAAACCTATTTCAATTAATCAAGTCTTAACAAGTTTGATTGCTTAACATGTTGGAAACACTTAATCATGTAAATAACAATTTCATTTAATATATATAAACATGGAAAAGTTCGGGTCACTACACCTTGCATCGTCCTACTGTGGCGGTTATCTTTACGGGTAAGTCGGTAGGACAGACTCTCCAAAAAGCAGGAAACGTGATATGGGCACATTCCCATTCCTCCAAAACTTACGCCTTACGAACGTGACCCACGTGCCACATTTGTACCATGTGGATGTGCTTTTCTGGAGCTTTTTCTTTTCCCCGTTGCGAGGAAAATTTCTTCGTCCCGGGGACTTTGACACGCGACGATTTTAGATGGTCGAGTTCCCCCAATTTTAGCCATTCAACTATTACCTTCTTTAGTTCCCTGCAGTCGTCCACGTTGTGACCTTTATCTTCGTGAAAAATACACCATTTACTTTCATCTACATCGAAACGTGGCTGCATCGGCTTTGGTGGCGGGAAATCTTTACTTATCTCTTCCGTTGCCAAAATTTCTTTAGGCGTTTTTGACAATGACTTGACCAAACTTTCCTCTGCTGCCGACAAACTCTTAGGGACGTACCGTTCATAAGGATGGTAGCTGTTACGGTGGTCAGACTTATGACTGGAACGTCCGTAGCCCCTGTTGCCACCGCTGCCACTTCCTTTATACTTGTTACCTGTATTACCTTTGCTGTTTCCCTTGTCATCTTTATCGCTCCGGTCCGTTGTGCTGTGATCCCCAACGGCAGCGTCTACAAACTCCTCGGAACGTACATAATCCTTTACCATTTTTACAGCTTCAACGTACGTTTTTGGCAACTTACGCCGCATCGATTTTACCAACGACAAATGACGAGTTTGGCAGATTCCCATGATGTACGCGGAGATATGCTGCGATTCAGACAGATTTGGAATTTTTGGCATTCTGCTATGAAGCGGGAATTAAAATTCATTAGGGATTCAAGCGACCTCATCTTGATGCTGTGCGCATCTAGGTGAGTCCGTTCGATGCATTTAAAGTTCTGGATATGTTGCACAAACTTAGTTTTGAGGTCCGTGTAGCTGGATATGCTCAAGGCAGGTAATTTGGCAAACCACTCTCTCGCGACGGCTTGGAGCTGTCCCGGGAACATGTGGCACGCCGTCGAGCTATCCCAATGTTGCGTCTTGACAGCGTGTTCGAATTGCTGTAGGAAGTCTTCCGGATCCGTGGTGCCGTCATATACCCCTAGCGTGAGGGGAGTAGTAAGGACGGCGGGCAACGGATGAGTGGCTATCTCTCGAGTAAACTTCTCAGACGTCGCGGAAACCTCAAACGTCCGCTTAACGTTGTCTCCCATCATAGCGTACCAATTGTTCAACATGTTGTCTGCCACGCCAGGCTGCTCGACCTGAGCACTCATAGATTTTGGCGCGTTAAGGATTAAATTCTCAATTAAGTCCTTTCGTGCTTCCTCTCGGGTTTTTCCAGAACTTTTACCAGCCACTGACGCCGGACGTTTAGAGCTTCGTGGTTGACTTTGGACATACCAGTTCGCCTTTCGCCGCCTTTGGACATGAGTGACGGTAAAACAAATCCCCCTTTTGCCAGAAAACATATCGCTTCTTCACCGCCGATGGGTTAAAGCTGGCTTAAATTCGTTTCCGGGTTTTCCGCCTCCTCGGCGTCACGCCTATTGGTTTCATCATCATCGTCAAATTGTAACCTGGTCCGCTTGATGAAGTCATCTGGTGTCTCAAAAGAGCTATCGTCATTGGGCTTTAAAGGGTCATACGGTTCTTTTCCGGTGTTGGCATTTGGTGATTGATTGGAATTGCCTGTCATCTTGTGTGAAAGTATTGATCAAACGGTCCTACGGATGGCGCCAAATGATCAAGCCAAAATTGACTTGAGTGCAATTAGTTGAAATGACTAACCTTCGGAAGGGTTTCCTTCGGTTAACGTGATGAGTATGAGGGGTGTTGTGGTGGTTAACTTTTGCCGAGCCTCCAAGGTGAGCTTAGAAGAGTGATCAGCGGTGGTAAGTGCAAAATGTTGATTAATTCCTAAATGTGTGATTATGAGCAGTATTTATAGGCATAAAATGGTGGTTACCAAGGATAACCACCACTAGCCCACTAAACCACGATTACCACTCCTGGAATCCTCTAATCATGCCCACTAACTGCTCCACGTTCTCCTGATTTTTTGGACGGACAAGTAGCTGTGTAAACCAAGTCAAATGATTGACGGTACGCTATGGATGGCGTAGCGTAGGGATAATCATGGCCTGAGAGCGACGTTGACTTGGTATCCA
The DNA here is from genome assembly GCF_046630445.1 of Rutidosis leptorrhynchoides. Lineage (NCBI taxonomy): Eukaryota > Viridiplantae > Streptophyta > Magnoliopsida > Asterales > Asteraceae > Rutidosis > Rutidosis leptorrhynchoides. The sequence continues at coordinate 372,575,195 of NC_092340.1, read as the reverse complement.
ACCAGGAGCTGAAGCTAAACGTCCAGCTACAGAATACGCCATGCGTCTCACATGACGGCCATGACGGGACGTACGTCATTACTAACCTACATGCTACAGGATGATGTTGGAATATCAAGCATGCTAGGGAAACATCGAAAATGGGGGGGGGGGTGACAATATCATTGTAACGATGTTGATATTTTTTTGGCTTTATACAAAAAGATTTTGTTATTTGTACAGTTGCTGTTGTTGGTGGCTCCATCTCATCTTGATCGTTCTCCCTCAGTCTGTATTGTTAATAACACGGAAGCAATAAAGTTGAAAGTCGGGATGAGGTTGTGTCTATTGGATCATCCCAGGGAAACATCGAAAGGAGAATGAAATAAGCAATAGACTCCGGTTAGATTCCAGTCTAATGTTATGTTAAGAAGAAATCAATAAGAAACAATTACATCACACATGATCATAATTAAGGTTAGTGATGAGATGTAAGCATTAATAGATTCCACGTGTATTAAATTTATAGGTTAGGATGATTAATCAAAAGGCCATTCACCTGACGATATCGCCCTTGATCTTCAGGTCGGGGGTTCAAGGCTAGGTAAGGACATTATGTACACATTTGTGTAAACAATCGTGTTGGATGGTGTACATTTACCTTTAAAGAAAAGTTGGAAAAGATTTTAGAAAAATAAATGTTTGGAAGGAGTTGACGTTTTCTTGAAAAAAGAAGGTGGTGAGAATGCGTTGTATGAATTGTGATGTTGAGGGCGGAGGGTGAGGGCAAAAGAGAATGATGTCGCTAACATTGGCATTCTCTCGAGAAAGTTTGAAGATGACTAATGACGTACGTCCCGCCATGGCCGTCATGTGAGACGCATGGCGTATCCTGTAGCTGGACGTTTAGCTTCAGCTCCTGGTTGGATACCAAGTCAACGTCGCTCTCAGGCCACGATTATCCCTATGCTATGCCACCCGTAGCGTACCGTTAACCATTTGACTTGGTTTACACAGCTACTTGTCCGTCCGACAAATCAGGGGAACGTGGAGCAGTTAGTGGGCATGATTAGAGGATTTCAGGAGTGGTAATCGTGGTTTAGTGGGCTAGTGGTGGTTATCCTTGGTAATCGCCATCTTATGCCTATAAATACTGTTCATAATCACACATTTAGGAATTAATCAACATTTTGCACTTACCACCGCTGATCACTCTTCTAAGCTCACCTTGGAGGCTCGGCAAAAGTTAACCACCACAACACCCCTCATACTCATCACGTTAACCGAAGGAAACCCTTCCAAAGGTTAATCATTTCAACTAATTGCACTCAAGTCAATTTTGGGTTGATCATTTGGCGCCATCCGTGGGACCGTTTGATCAATACTTTCACACAAGATGACAGGCGATTCCAATCCATCACCAAATGCCAACACCGGCAAAGAACCGTATGACCCTTTGAAGCCCAATGACGACAGCTCTTTTGAGACACCAGATGACTCCATCAAGCGTACCAGGTTACAATTTGACGATGATAATGAAACCAATAGGCGTGACGCCGGGGAGTTGGAAAACCCGGAAACGAATTTAAGCCAGCTTAAACCCATCGGCGGTGAAGAAGCGATACGTTTTCTGGCAAAAGGGGGATTCGTTTTACCGTCACTCATGTACAAAGGCGGCGAAAGGCGAACTGGTATGTCCAAAGTTCAACCACGAAGCTCTACACGTCCGGCGTCAGTGGTTGGTAAAAGTTCTGGAAAAACCCGAGAGGAAGCACGAAAGGACTTAATTGAGAATTTAATCATAGACGCGCCAGAATCTATGAGTGCTCAGGTCGAGCAGCCTGGCGTGGCGGACAACATGTTGAACAATTGGTACGCTATGATAGGAGACAACGTTAAGCGGACGTTTGAGGTTTCCGCGACGTCTGAGAAGTTTACTCGAGAGATAGCCACCCATCCGTTGCCCGCCGTCCTTACTACTCCCCTCACGCTAGGGGTATATGACGGCACCACGGATCTGGAAGACTTCCTGCAGCAATTCGAACAAACTGTCAAGACGCAACATTGGGATAGCTCGACGGCGTGCCACATTTTCCCGGGACATCTCCAAGCCGTCGCGAGAGAGTGGTTTGCCAAATTACCTGCCTTGAGCATATCCAGCTACACGAACCTCATAACTAAGTTTGTGCAACGTTTCCAGAAATTTAAATGCACCGAACTGACTCACCTAGATGTGCACAACATCAAGATGAGGTCGCGTGAATCCCTAATGAATTTTAATTCCCGCTTCATAGCAGAATGCCAAAAATTCCAGATCTGTCTGAATCGCAGCATATCTCCGCGTACATCATGGGAATCTGCTAAACTCGTCATTTGTCGTTGGTAAAATCGATGCGGCGTAAGTTGCCAAAAACGTACGTTGAAGCTGTAAAAATGGTAAAGGATTATATACGTTCCGAGGAGTTTGTAGACGCTGCCGTTGGGGATCACAGCACAATGGACCGGAGCGATAAAGACGATAAGGGAAACAGCAAAGGTAATACAGGTAACAAGTATAAAGGAAATGGCAGCGGTGGCAACAGGGGCTACGGACATTCCAGTCATAAGTTTGACCACCGTAACAGCTACCGTCCTTATGAACGGTACGTCCCCAAGAGGTTGTCGGCAGAAGAGGAAAGTTTGGTCAAGTCATTGTCAAAAACGCGTAAAGAAATTTTGGCAACGGAAGAGATAAGTAAAGATTTCCCGCCACCAAAGCCGATGCAGCCACGTTTCGCTGTAGATGAAAGTTGATAATGTTAAAAACTAGCATATATTTTATAGCATTATCCTTCAAGAAAGACAAGCTTTTAGTTGCTATTGTTCTATTTACAAGTGATATTCGTTTAAATAATAAAAGGTGAAGACAAAAGACATATTCGATGATTTGAAGACGCAAACGACCAAAAAGCTAAAAAGTACAAAGTACAATCCAAGTGGTTCAATTTATTGATGAGAAACGTCTCAAAATTACAAGAGTACGAGCCGCGGAACGCAAAGTACAAGATATTAAATAGTACACAAGGACGTTCGAAAATTCGAAAACGGAACATGAACCAACTATCAACGCGCGACGCAACGGAGCTAAAATTACAAGTCAACAATGCACAAGAATATAATATAATATATAATTAATTATATAAAATTATATATATTATATTATATATTAAATAAATACGCGCAGCCCACGTTTTGGAAACAAATGTAGTCTGAACCAGCTGGCCATGCGATCGCATGGCCTGGATGCTATGATTCCATACGATCGCATGGGAAGAACAGTTTGGCCAGGTCTATAAATTGGACGAGTTTTCAGCAAATTAAACACACCATATCATACTTCAATCTCACTCTCTCAATATATATATTATATTTTATTTTTAATATTAAGTTAATAATAATAATGTTATAGTGGCAATTGTTTTAAGTTTGTAAGTCAAAATTCTGTTCGTGTAACACTACGCAATTAATACTCATTGTAAGTTATGTTCAACCTTTTTAAATTAATGTCTCATAGCTAAGTTATTATTATGCTTATTTAAGCCGAAGTAATCGTGATGTTGGACTAAATATTAAAGACGGGGTTATTGGGTTTTGGACCATAACTGGGTTTGGACAAAAGACCGACACTTGTGGAAATTGGACTATGGGCTATTAATGGGCTTTATATTTGTTTAACTGAATGATAGTTCATTAATTTAATATAGAGATTTACAATTTGAGGTAATTATAAATAACCACATACACTCGATCGGACACGATGGGCGGGATATTTATAAGAACTAATAATCGTTCATTTAACCGGACATGGGGATGGATTAATAGTCAATGGACTCATTAAAACAGGGGTGGATTACATACAAGGACACTTGGTGTAATTGCTAATATATTATTAAAACCTTGGATTGCGCACAGTCGATAACCTGGTGTAATCATTAACAATGTATTAAAACCTTATTACAGTTTAAGTCCCCAATTAGTTGGAAAATGTGACTTCGGGTATAAGGATAATTTGACGAGGACACTCGCACTTTACATTTATGACTGATGGACTGTTATGGACAAAAACCAGATGGACATATCGAATAATCCAGGACAAAGGACAATTAACCCATGGTAATAAATTAAAATTAACACGTCGAACATCATGATTACGGAAGTTTAAATAAGCATAATTCCTTTATTTTATATCTCGTCGTACTTTTAATTATCGCAATTTTATTTATTGTCATTTTATTAATCGTACTTTTAATTATCGCAATTTTATTTATCGTCATTTACTTATCGTACTTTTAATTATCGCACTTTTATTTATCGTCATTTACTTTACGCTTTAAATTAAGTTGTATTTATATTTAATATTTTACATTAGGTTTTAATTGTGACTTAAGACATAAAATCGACAAACCGGTCACTAAACGGTAAAATTCCCCTTTTATAACAATAATAATATTAATTATATATATATTTTTATACAAATATAGTTTAAAATAAATATAGCGTTAAACTCGGCTAGCTCCCTGCGGAACGAACTAGACTTACTAAAAACTACACTACTTTACGATTAGGTACACTGCCTGTAGTGTTGTAGCAAGGTTTAGGTATATCCACTCTATAAATAAATAAATAACTTGTGTAAAATTGTATCGTATTTAATAGTATTTCGCAATAAAAATAAAACTATTTCGTATACACCTCGCATAACATCAAGTATTTTTAGCGCCGCTGCCGGGGACACTTAACGCCGAAAGCGAAACGCTATATTCAAAAAAAAAAAAATTTAGTTTTTACGCTATTTTTGTAAAAATATATATTTACATAAGTTTTAAATATAAAAATACAAAAATATATATAAAAAAAGAAAATATATTATATATATATAAAAGTATAAAAGTTTTTTTTTTAGTTCCTAAAACTATAATTTTAAATATCATTTATATATTAATTTTGTAAAAAGTATAAATTAAATACATATTTGAAAAAAAAAAACTGAACCTGTCAATTTTTAAACTGCATCATTCTGAATCTGCATTGCCATGCGATCGCATGGCTAGAGTGCTTGATACCCATGTGATCGCATGAGGTAAGCTGACACGCCAGGTCTGATCCTCGTACAGCATTAATTACGGAGTATTATTAATTATTATTATTATTAAACCTAATTAGGGTTTAGTTATTTAATAATTAGTTTTAGTTTATTTAATTTTGTATTTTTAAGTTTTAATTAGTTTTAATAATTTATAAGTTAGTACTTTTATAAAATAATTATATAAAAAAATATTTTTATAAAAATAAATAATTTTATCATTTTTTGTATCTTTTTATAATTTGAATATTTTTATTAGTTTAATTTGTAATTTGTATATGTTTTCGTTTGTAATTAGTTTAAACTTAGTTCTTGCCGTAGTTATTTTATATTTCTAGATTTCTAGGCTTTGCCGTAAAATCTCTTAAGCACTTTTTCTTTAGTTTCATGACCCGTCCTAATCCATCCGGACGAAGTCCATATCGATTATAAACGATTCATAATAGTTGATTACATTGCGAGGTACTTGACCTCTATATGATATATTTTACAAACATTGCATTCGTTTTTAAAAGACAAACTTGCTTTACATCGAAAGTTGACGGCATGCATATCATTTCATAATATATCCAACTATAATTGACTAAATAATAATCTTGATGAACTCAATGACTCGAATGCAACGTCTTTTGAAATATGTCATGAATGACTCCAAGTAATATCTCTAAGATGAACAAATGCACAGCGGAAGATTTCTTTCGTACCTGAGAATAAACATGCTATCAAGTGTCAACCAAAAGGTTGGTGAGTTCATTAGTTTAACATAAATAATCATTTCCATCATTTTAATAGACCACAAGATTTTCATTTTCAGTTCTCATAAATATACGTCCCATGCAAAGAGACAAAAATATCATTCATATGGATTGAACACCTGGTAACCGACGTTAACTTTAATGCATAGAATATCCCCAAACAGAACCTCTCATCTGTATAATAATAATCTCAAAGTACTAAAGCATTAGTACCCCGAATGGGACTTGTCAAGGTCCATAGATCTATCTTTAGGATTCGCGTCAATCAGGGGTCATTTCCCTAAATTCTTAGGTTACCAGACTTGAAGGGCGATATTCGGTTTAATAATCCAACCATAGAATGTAATTTTAAGTACTTGTGTCTATTTCATAAAACATTTATAAAAGCAACGCATGTATTCTCAGTCCCAAAAATATAAATATAAAAGGGAGTAATGAAACTCACCTAATGTATATTGTAGTAAAAATACATATGACTATATTGAATAATGCAGGGTTGGCCTTGGATTCACGAACCTATATCATTTGTATATTTATATTAAAACATATAATCATAACTGAACAAATATTTTCATTATGTTTTAATTTATATATTATTTATAATTGATTTGTGTATATATTCAAAATGATTAATATTTATATAGTTATATTAATATGTCCATATTTATATTTATAATTGTTTAAAGGTTACATTTAAAAATCGATAGTTGTCATTTGTAAGTATTTATATAAATAATCTTAATAGGTTTGGTATATATAGTTATGTGAAATTTAATTATAATTATAGTACATGTAATAAGTATATTTAATGTTCAAAATATTTATTTACTAAAATGATAGTTTAGATAATAATGATTTATTAATAATGATAAGGATAACTTTATTAAAAATGATGATACTAATAATAAGAATGATAATGATAATCTTTAATAATAATAATAAGATAAGTTATTTATTTTTTTTTATTTTTTTTACAACAATATTGATAATATTATCTAATACATAAAATGAGTAGTAATAACACTAATATTAACTATAATGATGATAGGTTGTATTGTTTTTCTAATTATGGTAGTAATAATCATAGTAATAATAATAATGATAATACTTATAATAATAATTATAATGATAATACTAATATTCATAATGGTAATACTAATATTATTAGTAATACATTTAATAATAATAATACTAAGAACAACATTAGTAATAACAATAATAAAAATAATAATCATAATAATAATAATAATAATAATAATAATAATAATAATAATAATAATAATAATGATAATAATAATAATAATAATAATAATAATAATAATAAATAAATAAATAAATAAATAATGATAATGATAATAAAAATAATAAGGAAATTAAATGACTACCTCAAAAGGAGTTTTAAAAAAAAAACATTGTTGTGAACCAGATTCGAACTCCCGACCTCTAGGTTACCCGTCACCTCCTTAAACCGTCTGGGCTGAAGCCCGTTTTCTGTTTTATTTCCCCTTTTAACTTATATGACCCGTAATATTTGCTGCCTCCTCTTCATCTCCTTCAAATGCATCGACCATATTGATTAACTTAACCCATAACTCGTATAATTTGTTTTAGGACTTGCAAACCAACCAGACACAATCAGCTATGATTAATTTTGAGGTATTTGAAATCGAAAAAAAAAATATATAAAGAAACAAAGACCCAGCAGGCCATCGCTGCAATATTTAAAAAAAAATTGATTTTTCGAATGGCTATGAATTAGACAAAGATTATAAAACAAATTATGTTTCAATTCCTTCCTAAAAACTTGCTCCATCATCAATTAAACTCAAAACGTAACAACGAACTCGAATTTAATGAAGAACAATTGTTTGACTTTTTAGTTCAAAAACTTTGACTTGAAAATTCTTGATCGTTTCTTCGAATTAGATTTTGTAACTTTGAAGAAAGTTTTAAGCAATGAATTAGAACGTTTCTGCATTTTTAGATTTTACTAAAAGGTTCGAATTCGAAATATGAAGAAAAATAATAGTACCAGAGGTTTCGCTGATAAAAAGAAAAGAAGACGAAAAAATAATCTACATCTGTTTATTTAGATTAATTCGCAAAAGTGGGTGATAACCTGCTGTTCTAAATTGATAAAAGTCTTGTGGTAGGGTTGTTTAAATCGAGCTGGTATCACAAGCATAACAGGGTCGTTGGATAGAAACAAAAACAAAATATATCTGATAGAGATATAAATAGGTAAATAGCTGGCTAATTATATGTCAGTATTACATATCAATATTTATATATATGGTATCCCAAATATAACATTTTTTATTTATATATCTGTATATGCAGCGTATACATATATATCAGTATATATATATATAAATAATTGGATATCTTTTTATTTGTTTATATATTCATTTATGTAGTTGTATTTATATAATTTTATTTATATATATATATATATATATATATCCGTTTATATATATCTATCTTATTAATTAATTTTTTTATTTTTTTAGTTAATAATATAACTCTATTGATAATTTTAATAAGAATACCAATAATAATAGAAATATAATATTGATAATATTAAAAATAAAAAATAGAACTGATAATAATAATATTGTTATTGATACTAATAATAATATTGATCATATTATTAGTAATAATTATAATATAACGATTCATATATATATATATATATATATATATATATATATATATATATATATATATATATATATATATATATATATATATATATATATATATATATATATATATATATATATATGTATATATATATATATGTATATATATATATATATGTATATATATCTATATATGTATATATATATATATATATATATATATATATATATATATATATATATATATATATATATATTTTACATTAATAATTACTAATATAAATGTTACTATTGAAAGTAATAATGATACTCTAACAATTTGTATGTATCAAATTTATATCTATAGCTTTTATATTTAAGATAATAATATTAATAACAATAATATTAACAATAATAAATTACATGTATCGACTTCATATTTGTATAATATATGTTATAATAATATTAATAATACCAATAACTAATATTAATATTAATAACAATAATAAGAATAATAATAATAATAACATAACAATTACATTTAATATGTTAACATTACATATTATTAATTATGTACACTTATTTTATATTTATCATAATTGAATATTTAATATTTATATATTTTATATTTATTACAATATATTAATACTTATTAATAGAAATCATATATAGATTTATAATAATACCATATATACATTTATATATATATTCGTTTTAATAGTGACTTAATTATTCTAATTATTATTTTACATTTTTAATTCCACTTGATCAAAGTATACCTTATTAATTCAAGATGTTTATATATATATATATATATATATATATATATATATATATATATATATATATATATATATATATATATATATATATATATATATATACATACATATTTATTTACACATAATTGTTCGTGAATCGTCGGGAATAGTCGAAGGGTAATTGATTACATGAACACAGTTCAAAGTTTTTGAAACATCAACATTACAGACTTTTCTTATCGTGTCGGAAACATTAAATCATATAAAGATTAAGTTTAAATTTTGGTCGAAAATACCCGGGTCATCACAGTACCTACCCGTTAAAGAAATTTCGTCCCGAAATTTGAGTGAGGTGGTAATGGCTAACAATAAAAATGTTTTCATGACGAATAAGAGTTGATAAATAGAGTTTTATCATCATTGAGTAATACGGATAAAACAATTCGATTATTCGAAGAGTACGAATGAAGCTGTTACAAAAGAGTGAAATGAATAAATAATGTTTTGTCATATCTTTTGACGTAGATATGGTTGATTTCCGGAGTTCAAGGGATTTAGAGAAAATCTTCGTAATAAAATTTGGTTCTTCGATAATTAAGAAAATTAGAATCCTTTTTGGTTAAATGCGATGATCTGTCTCGATTGCTCTGTCTGATTTTACACTATAAATCCACCTTCTTCGTTTCTTTTATATGTTGGGGTCCCATTCTTTTGTTTTCTCTTCCCGACTTTAAGTCAAACGAAAAATGGTCCAGAATTCATAGATATGAATTTCAGAATGAACAGAGTTAATGTTCTAAGATAGAAATTGTAATAGCACGATCTTGGTTGGTAAAATTACCAGAATTCAAGAGGAAAGATAGAATTATCAAGAGAATATTTTCTTGATATGTTTAGAGATTAGATTGAATGTAAGAGTCATGTGACATGGCACATGATGACGTTATAGTCTGTGAATCATCACGTTTCATTAGAAACTCAGCATGACTTACTGTAATATAATCACGTTGATCAAGTGTCATTATATTATAATAACTCATGCTTCAGTTCCCAACATTACTTCAATAACATTCATATTTTAAGCTCAAAAGTTTACAGAATATAGAAACTAACAGTTTCTATATGATGCAACACTGATAGCACGAAGATATTAATGATTTTAGATAAGAATAGTTATGAAAATATCTTCAGAAATATGGAGGATATTTATAATGAAAGATACGATGATATGTTGGAATTTCTGAATCAAATTGTGATGAAGAAATTCATTCACGATGATTTAGAGTGATTAAGGAGCAAGGTATTCGTTAAAGATTTCATCAGAAATAGAATCATTAGGATTCTTTTATGTACAAGTTTAGTCCTTGTTCAGAGTCTCTTTCATGAGTTGCTCAATTCATTTTTCCGTATCAAAATCTTTGAGCTTTTCCAACACTCCATTCTTTATCATCAAACTTTTGACTGTTAAGGCAGTCTTCAGTTTTCACTGCTTCATCAGCTTTTTCAAAACTCAGGAAACTGATTCATAAGCTAAAGCGCTTTTCAGAAATTCATAATTGAAATTCGTAAATCCAGGAGATAGAAGTTTTATATATATATATATATATATATATATATATATATATATATATATATATATATATATATATATATATATATATATATATATATATATATATATATATAAATTGTTGTCATAGAATCGCGGAGAATTTAGAGATTATCGATTGATGCCTTTCGGTACTGGGTATGGTAATTATCATTACAAGATATCGATGAGTTCATGATAAGACTTCAATAGATAAATATATTGATTTGTCGTAGAGATTTGAGCCAAGGAGCAACGAGGTTGCTGGTACATCTGCTGGTAATACGATGGAATATAAAAGGTTCTCCGGTAACAATAAAAGACCATGTAGTGACCCGAACTTTTCCATGTTTATATATATTAATTGAGATTGATATTTACATGATTAAATGTTTCCAACATGTTAAGCAATCAAACTTGTTAAGACTTGATTAATTGAAATAGGTTTCATATAGACAATTGACCACCCAAGTTGACCGGTGATTCACGAACGTTAAAACTTGTAAAAACTATATGATGACATATATATGGTTATATATATAGTTAACATTATATTATGATAATTAAACATATCATTAAGGATATTAACAATGAACTACATATGTAAAAACAAGACTACTAACTTAATGATTTTGAAACGAGACATATATGTAACGATTATCGTTGTAACGACATCTAATGTATATATATCATATTAAGAGATATTCGTACATCATAATATCATGATAATATAATAATTTAAAATCTCTTTTGATATTATAAACATTGGGTTAACAACATTTAACAAGATCGTTAACCTAAAGATTTCAAAACAACATTTACATGTAACGACTAACGATGACTTGACGACTCAGTTAAAATGTATATACATGTAGTGTTTTAATATGTATTTATACACTTTTGAAAGACTTCAATACACTTATCAAAATACTTCTACTTAACAAAAATGCTTACAATTACATCCTCGTTCAGTTTCATCAACAATTCTACTCGTATGCACCCGTATTCGTACTCGTACAATACACAGCTTTTAGATGTATGTACTATTGGTATATACACTCCAATGATCAGCTCTTAGCAGCCCATGTGAGTCACCTAACACATGTGGGAACCATCATTTGGCAACTAGCATGAAATATCTCATAAAATTACAAAAATATGAGTAATCATTCATGACTTATTTACATGAAAACAAAATTACATATCCTTTATATCTAATCCATACACCAACGACCAAAAACACCTACAAACACTTTAATTCTTCAATTTTCTTCATCTAATTGATCTCTCTCAAGTTCTATCTTCAAGTTCTAAGTGTTCTTCATAAATTCCAAAAGTTCTAGTTTCATAAAATCAAGAATACTTTCAAGTTTGCTAGCTCACTTCCAATCTTGTAAGGTGATCATCCAACCTCAAGAAATCTTTGTTTCTTACAGTAGGTTATCATTCTAATACAAGGTAATAATCATATTCAAACTTTGGTTCAATTTCTATAACTATAACAATCTTATTTCAAGTGATGATCTTACTTGAACTTGTTTTCGTGACATGATTCTGCTTCAAGAACTTCGAGCCATCCAAGGATCCATTGAAGCTAGATCCATTTTTCTCTTTTCCAGTAGGTTTATCCAAGGAAATTAAGGTAGTAATGATGTTCATAATATCATTCGATTCATACATATAAAGCTATCTTATTCGAAGGTTTAAACTTGTAATCACTAGAACATAGTTTAGTTAATTCTAAACTTGTTCGCAAACAAAAGTTAATCCTTCTAACTTGACTTTTAAAATCAACTAAACACATGTTCTATATCTATATGATATGCTAACTTAATGATTTAAAACCTAGAAACACGAAAAACACCGTAAAACCGGATTTACGCCGTCGTAGTAACACCGCGGGCTGTTTTGGGTTAGTTAATTAAAAACTATGATAAACTTTGATTTAAAAGTTGTTATTCTGAGAAAATGATTTTTATTATGAACATGAAACTATATCCAAAAATTATGGTTAAATTCAAAGTGGAAGTATGTTTTCTAAAATGGTCATCTAGACGTCGTTCTTTCGACTGAAATGACTACCTTTACAAAAACGACTTGTAACTTATTTTTCCGACTATAAACCTATACTTTTTCTGTTTAGATTCATAAAATAGAGTTCAATATGAAACCATAGCAATTTGATTCACTCAAAACGGATTTAAAATGAAGAAGTTATGGGTAAAACAAGATTGGATAATTTTTCTCATTTTAGCTACGTGAAAATTGGTAACAAATCTATTCCAACCATAACTTAATCAACTTGTATTGTATATTATGTAATCTTGAGATACCATAGACACGTATACAATGTTTCGACCTATCATGTCGACACATCTATATATATTTCGGAACAACCATAGACACTCTATATGTGAATGTTGGAGTTAGCTATACAGGGTTGAGGTTGATTCCAAAATATATATAGTTTGAGTTGTGATCAATAATGAGATACGTATACACTGGGTCGTGGATTGATTCAAGATAATATTTATCGATTTATTTCTGTACATCTAACTGTGGACAACTAGTTGTAGGTTACTAACGAGGACAGCTGACTTAATAAACTTAAAACATCAAAATATATTAAAAGTGTTATAAATATATTTTGAACATACTTTGATATATATGTATATATTGTTATAGGTTCGTGAATCAACCAGTGGCCAAGTCTTACTTTCCGACGAAGTAAAAATCTGTGAAAGTGAGTTATAGTCCCACTTTTAAAATCTAATATTTTTGGGATGAGAATACATGCAGGTTTTATAAATGATTTACAAAATAGACACAAGTACGTGAAACTACATTCTATGGTTGAATTATCGAAATCGAATATGCCCCTTTTTATTAAGTCTGGTAATCTAAGAATTAGGGAACAGACACCCTAATTGACGCGAATCCTAAAGATAGATCTATTGGGTCTAACAAACCCCATCCAAAGTACCGGATGCTTTAGTACTTCGAAATTTATATCATATCCGAAGGGTGTCCCGGAATGATGGGGATATTCTTATATATGCATCTTGTTAATGTCGGTTACCAGGTGTTCACCATATGAATGATTTTTATCTCTATGTATGGGATGTGTATTGAAATATGAAATCTTGTGGTCTATTATTATGATTTGATATATATAGGTTAAACCTATAACTCACCAACATTTTTGTTGACGTTTTAAGCATGTTTATTCTCAGGTGATTATTAAGAGCTTCCGTTGTCGCATACTTAAATAAGGACGAGATTTGGAGTCCATGCTTGTATGATATTGTGTAAAAACTGCATTCAAGAAACTTATTTTGTTGTAACATATTTGTATTGTAAACCATTATGTAATGGTCGTGTGTAAACAGGATATTTTAGATTATCATTATTTGATAATCTACGTAAAGTTTTTTTTTAAAACCTTTATCTATGAAATAAAGGTTATGGTTTGTTTTAAAAATGAATGCAGTCTTTGAAAAACGTCTCATATAGAGGTCAAAACCTCGCAACGAAATCAATTAATATGGAACGTTTTTAATCAATAAGAACGGGACATTTCAGTTGGTATCCGAGCGTTGGTCTTAGAGAACCAGAAAATTTGCATTAGTGTGTCTTATCGAGTTTGTTAGGATGCATTAGTGAGTCTGGACTTCGACCGTGTTTTCTTTAAAAATGATTGCTTAACATTTTTGTTGGAAACTATATATTTTTAACATATGAATATTATGTGATATATTAATCTCTTAACGTGTTTGATATTATGTGATAGATGTCTACCTCTAGAACAAGTCCCTTTGACTCACCTAATAATAATGAAGAGTCAAATGTAAATTGGAATGATTCGTGGACTGATTCACAAGTTCCCGAAGAGGAACCGGAAGAAGAGTCGGAACCGGAAGAAGAATCAGAACCGGAAGAAGAATCGGAACCGGAAGAAGAAATAGAACCGGTGGGGGAAATAATAAAACGGTTAAGTAAAAGAGAATCCTTAACCAACCGACCAAGGTTAATTATGGTCAATGGTGTTTCCACCAAGGAAGCAAAATATTGGGAGGATTACCAATTCTCCGATGAATCGGATTCCGACGAGAATTCCGATGATGTTATAGAAATTACCCCAACTGAATTTAAAAAGGCAAAAGAAAATAATAAGGGAAAGGGCATAAAAATAGAGAAATCTAATTCCAACCCCGATGAACTTTATATGTATCGTCAACCCCCGAAGTCCTTAAGTTGTAACAATGACCCGGGAACCTCTAAACCACCAGGTTTTTCTAAACCAATGTGGACAACGACGGCTCGTATTAGGGGAACATCATATATCCCTAGAAACTTGGCAAAACGAACCAAAACCGAACAAGAAGAAACGAGCGAGTCGGAATAAGATAGTTATATTCGTGTGGTGTAATATATGTAATATAGTGTGCTTATGCTTTATGATATATGTAAAAATTGCTTGTATTAATAAGTATTTTTTTTATGAATCTAACTCTTGTCTATTTTACAGTATAAAAACACAAAATGGATAGACAACCCAATATTTTAAGAGACCTATCCGGAGACATGATTGATGAAATCTTGTCTAGAGTCGGTCAGAATTCCTCGGCACAACTATTTAAGGCGAGATCAGTTTGTAAGACATTCGAAGAACGTTCCAAGAATGCCTTGGTTTATAAAAGGCTTTCGTTCGGAAGATGGGGGATATCACATTGGGAAATCCATAAGTTACGATGTGTTTACTTTGACGCATATATTGCGGGGAATCCAAATGCTATTTTACGCAACGGGTTAAGAAATTATTTTGACTCAGTATATCCGAATATAGGACTTCGTGATTTAGAAAAAGCGGCTAACATGCAACATAAAGAAGCATGTTATGCTTACGGGTTAGTAATGTTCGCTTCTCACCAAAGTGAGAACAAGAACATCGGGCTACAACTATTAAACAAAACGTTCCCACAAGTAACGGAGTCGGTAATTGGGATAAGAAATGAGGTTTTTAGGTTATTACGAGACTGTTGGTCATTACGTAACCCTCGTCCCTTTGACGACGTTACAACACGCTGTCTTATCAACGGCCATAACGGTTATGTTCCATAAGACCAAGGATGGGAAGTAGTCCTAGTAAAACCAGAATGCATGACTTGTTTCTGGACGTATGAATTACGTGTCTTTATTGCCTTTGCTGAACGACTTGTGTACTAGCTAGAATTAACTTCACAACTATCTTGTATCAAAGTTATTGTGTGCTATATTTCATGCTTTATGTAAAATAAGCGGTATTGTAAGTTTGTAAAATATTGTATAAAAGTTTGAACGTGAAATATTATTACAATCAGTTTTTCATATAGAATTGTAGTAGTTGAATTGTATATTAGCTACTAAGTATGAACTTAACGGGTAGGTACTACCCGAATTTAAACTTATAAAATGCTAATATGAAGAAAAAGCTTTTATAAATGAGTTCATATTATGCTACGAAATACTATTAACTACTCTTAATATTCTGTATGATTAACTTGTTCCATTTGACTATTTTGAAGGAAATGGCACCGACTACTCGACACACCGTGAATATGAATGAAGAGGAATTCCGTACTTTTCTAGCTTCAAACATAGCCGCGGTACAGGCTGCGCTACATACCAACAATAACCTTGGATCTGGCAGTACAGGAAATCGTGTAGGATGCACCTACAAAGAATTCACTGCCTGCAAACCTTTGGAATTTGATGGAACCGAAGGACCGATCGGATTGAAACGGTGGACCGAGAAGGTCGAATCGGTGTTTGCCATAAGTAAGTGTACTGAAGAGGACAAAGTGAAGTACGCTACGCATACCTTCACAGGTTCTGCGTTAACATGGTGGAATACCTATCTAGAGCAAGTGGGACAAGATGATGCGTACGCACTACCGTGGTCAGCATTCAAGCACTTGATGAACGAGAAGTACCGTCCCAGAACCGAGGTCAATAAGCTCAAGACAGAACTTAGAGGGTTACGAACCCAAGGATTTGATATTACCACGTACGAAAGACGATTCACAGAATTGTGCCTATTGTGTCCGGGAGCATTCGAAGATGAGGAAGAGAAGATCGACGCGTTTGTGAAAGGATTACCGGAAAGAATCCAAGAAGATATAAGTTCACACGAGCCCGCCTCCATACAACAGGCATGTAGAATGGCTCACAAACTAGTGAACCAGATTGAAGAAAGAATTAAAGAACAGACTGCTGAAGAGGCCAATGTGAAGCAAGTCAAAAGAAAGTGGGAGGAAAACGGTGATAAGAATCACCAATACAACAACAACAGCAATTACAACAATAATCGCAACAATTATCCCAACAATCGCAACATCAATCGCAACTACAACAAACGGCCCAACAACAACAACAACAACAACAACAACAACAGTAACTACAACAATCATCCCAACAACAATAATAACCGCAACAACAACAATCAGAAGCAGCTATGCCAAAGATGTGAAAAGTATCACTCGGGGTTCTGCACCAAATTTTGCAACAAGTGTAAAAGAAATGGTCATAGCGCGGCGAAGTGTGAGGTCTACGGACCAGGGGTTAATAGAACGAAAGGAACAAATGGTGTCGGAACGAGTAATGGCGGAGCAAGTAGTGTCGGAGCAAGTTATGCCAATGTAGTTTGTTATAAATGTGGAAAACCGGGCCACATTATTAGAAATTGCCCGAACCAGGAGAACACGAATGGACAAGGCCGCGGAAGAGTTTTCAATATTAATGCGGCAGAGGCACAGGAAGACCCGGAGCTTGTTACTGGTACGTTTTTTATTGACAATAAATCTGCTTACGTTTTATTTGATTCGGGTGCGGATAGAAGCTATATGAGTAGAGATTTTTGTGCTAAATTAAGTTGTCCATTGACGCCTTTGGATAGTAAATTTTTACTCGAATTAGCAAATGGTAAATTAATTTCAAAAGATAATATATGTCGGAATCGAGAAATTAAACTGGTTAGCGAAACATTTAAGATTGATTTGATACCAGTAGAGTTAGGGAGTTTTGATGTGATAATCGGTATGGACTGGTTGAAAGAGGTGAAAGCATAGATCGTTTGTTACAAAAATGCAATTCGCATTATACGAGAAAAAGGAAAACCCTTAATGGTGTACGGAGAAAAGGGCAACACGAAGCTACATCTTATTAGTAATTTGAAGGCATAAAAACTAATAAGAAAAGGTTGCTATGCTGTTCTAGCACACGTCGAGAAAGTACAAACTGAAGAAAAGAGCATCAATGATGTTCCCATTGCAAAAGAATTTCCCGATGTATTTCCGAAAGAATTACCGGGATTACCCCCACATCGATCCGTTGAATTTCAAATAGATCTTGTACCAGGAGCTGCACCAATAGCTCGTGCTCCTTACAGACTCGCACCCAGCGAGATGAAAGAACTGCAAAGCCAATTACAAGAACTTTTAGAGCGTGGTTTCATTCGACCAAGCACATCACCGTGGGGAGCTCCTGTTTTGTTTGTCAAGAAGAAAGATGGTACATTCAGGTTGTGTATCGACTACCGAGAGTTGAACAAACTTACCATCAAGAACCGCTACCCACTACCGAGAATCGACGACTTATTTGATCAACTACAAGGCTCGTCTGTTTATTCAAAGATTGACTTACGTTCCGGGTATCATCAAATGCGGGTGAAAGAAGATGATATTCCAAAGACTGCTTTCAGAACACGTTACGGTCATTACGAGTTTATGGTCATGCCGTTTGGTTTAACTAATGCACCAGCTGTGTTCATGGACCTTATGAACCGAGTGTGTGGACCATACCTTGACAAGTTTGTCATTGTTTTCATTGATGACATACTTATTTACTCAAAGAATGACCAAGAACACGGTGAACATTTGAGAAAGGTGTTAGAAGTATTGAGGAAGGAAGAATTGTACGCTAAGTTTTCAAAGTGTGCATTTTGGTTGGAAGAAGTTCAATTCCTCGGTCACATAGTGAACAAAGAAGGTATTAAAGTGGATCCGGCAAAGATAGAAACTGTTGAAAAGTGGAAAACCCCGAAAACTCCGAAACACATACGCCAGTTTTTAGGACTAGCTGGTTACTACAGAAGGTTCATCCAAGACTTTTCCAGAATAGCAAAACCCTTGACTGCATTAACGCATAAAGGGAAGAAATTTGAATGGAATGATGAACAAGAGAAAGCGTTTCAGTTATTGAAGAAAAAGCTAACTACGGCACCTATATTGTCATTGCCTGAAGGGAATGATGATTTTGTGATTTATTGTGACGCATCAAAGCAAGGTCTCGGTTGTGTATTAATGCAACGAACGAAGGTGATTGCTTATGCGTCTAGACAATTGAAGATTCACGAACAAAATTATACGACGCATGATTTGGAATTAGGCGCGGTTGTTTTTGCATTAAAGACTTGGAGGCACTACTTATATGGGGTCAAAAGTATTATATATACCGACCACAAAAGTCTTCAACACATATTTAATCAGAAACAACTGAATATGAGGCAGCGTAGGTGGATTGAATTATTGAATGATTACGACTTTGAGATTCGTTACCACCCGGGGAAGGCAAATGTGGTAGCCGATGCCTTGAGCAGGAAGGACAGAGAACCCATTCGAGTAAAATCTATGAATATAATGATTCATAATAACCTTACTACTCAAATAAAGGAGGCGCAACAAGGAGTTTTAAAAGAGGGAAATTTAAAGGATGAAATACCCAAAGGATCGGAGAAGCATCTTAATATTCGGGAAGACGGAACCCGGTATAGGGCTGAAAGGATTTGGGTACCAAAATTTGGAGATATGAGAGAAATGGTACTTAGAGAAGCTCATAAAACCAGATACTCAATACATCCTGGAACGGGGAAGATGTACAAGGATCTCAAGAAACATTTTTGGTGGCCGGGTATGAAAGCCGATGTTGCTAAATACGTAGGAGAATGTTTGACGTGTTCTAAGGTCAAAGCTGAGCATCAGAAACCATCAGGTCTACTTCAACAACCCGAAATCCCGGAATGGAAATGGGAAAACATTACCATGGATTTCATCACTAAATTGCCAAGGACTGCAAGTGGTTTTGATACTATTTGGGTAATAGTTGATCGTCTCACCAAATCAGCACACTTCCTGCCAATAAGAGAAGATGACAAGATGGAGAAGTTAGCACGACTGTATTTGAAGGAAATCGTCTCCAGACATGGAATACCAATCTCTATTATCTCTGATAGGGATGGCAGATTTATTTCAAGATTCTGGCAGACATTACAGCAAGCATTAGGAACTCGTCTAGACATGAGTACTGCCTATCATCCACAAACTGATGGGCAGAGTGAAAGGACGATACAAACGCTTGAAGACATGCTACGAGCATGTGTTATTGATTTCGGAAACAGTTGGGATCGACATCTACCGTTAGCAGAATTTTCCTACAACAACAGCAACCATTCAAGCATTGAGATGGCACCGTTTGAAGCACTTTATGGTAGAAAATGCAGGTCTCCGATTTGTTGGAGTGAAGTGGGGGATAGACAGATTACGGGTCCGGAGATTATACAAGAAACTACCGAGAAGATCATCCAAATTCAACAACGATTGAAAACCGCCCAAAGTCGACAAAAGAGCTACGCTGACATTAAAAGAAAAGATATAGAATTTGAAATTGGAGAGATGGTCATGCTTAAAGTTGCACCTTGGAAAGGCGTTGTTCGATTTGGTAAACGAGGGAAATTAAATCCAAGGTATATTGGACCATTCAAGATTATTGATCGTGTTGGACCAGTAGCTTACCGACTTGAGTTACCTCAACAACTCGCGGCTGTACATAACACTTTCCACGTCTCGAATTTGAAGAAATGTTTTGCTAAAGAAGATCTCACTATTCCGTTAGATGAAATCCAAATCAACGAAAAACTCCAATTCATCGAAGAACCCGTCGAAATAATTGATCGTGATGTTAAAAGACTTAAGCAAAACAAGATACCAATTGTTAAGGTTCGATGGAATGCTCGTAGAGGACCCGAGTTCACCTGGGAGCGTGAAGATCAGATGAAGAAGAAATACCCGCATCTATTTCCAGAAGATTCGTCAACACCTTCAACAGCTTAAAATTTCGGGACGAAATTTATTTAACGGGTAGGTACTGTAGTGACCCGAACTTTTCCATGTTTATATATATTAATTGAGATTGATATTTACATGATTAAATGTTTCCAACATGTTAAGCAATCAAACTTGTTAAGACTTGATTAATTGAAATAGGTTTCATATAGACAATTGACCACCCAAGTTGACCGGTGATTCACGAACGTTAAAACTTGTAAAAACTATATGATGACATATATATGGTTATATATATAGTTAACATTATATTATGATAATTAAACATATCATTAAGGATATTAACAATGAACTACATATGTAAAAACAAGACTACTAACTTAATGATTTTGAAACGAGACATATATGTAACGATTATCGTTGTAACGACATTTAATGTATATATATCATATTAAGAGATATTCGTACATCATAATATCATGATAATATAATAATTTAAAATCTCTTTTGATATTATAAACATTGGGTTAACAACATTTAACAAGATCATTAACCTAAAGGTTTCAAAACAACATTTACATGTAACGACTAACGATGACTTAACGACTCAGTTAAAATGTATATACATGTAGTGTTTTAATATGTATTTATACACTTTTGAAAGACTTCAATACACTTATCAAAATACTTCTACTTAACAAAAATGCTTACAATTACATCCTCGTTCAGTTTCATCAACAATTCTACTCGTATGAACCCGTATTCGTACTCGTACAATACACAGCTTTTAGATGTATGTACTATTGGTATATACACTCCAATGATCAGCTCTTAGCAGCCCATGTGAGTCACCTAACACATGTGGGAACCATCATTTGGCAACTAGCATGAAATATCTCATAAAATTACAAAAATATGAGTAATCATTCATGACTTATTTACATGAAAACAAAATTACATATCCTTTATATCTAATCCATACACCAACGACCAAAAACACCTACAAACACTTTCATTCTTCAATTTTCTTCATCTAATTGATCTCTCTCAAGTTCTATCTTCAAGTTCTAAGTGTTCTTCATAAATTCCAAAAGTTCTAGTTTCATAAAATCAAGAATACTTTCAAGTTTGCTAGCTCACTTCCAATCTTGTAAGGTGATCATCCAACCTCAAGAAATCTTTGTTTCTTACAGTAGGTTATCATTCTAATACAAGGTAATAATCATATTCAAACTTTGGTTCAATTTCTATAACTATAACAATCTTATTTCAAGTGATGATCTTACTTGAACTTGTTTTCGTGACATGATTCTGCTTCAAGAACTTCGAGCCATCCAAGGATCCATTGAAGCTAGATCCATTTTTCTCTTTTCCAGTAGGTTTATCCAAGGAAATTAAGGTAGTAATGATGTTCATAACATCATTCGATTCATACATATAAAGCTATCTTATTCGAAGGTTTAAACTTGTAATCACTAGAACATAGTTTAGTTAATTCTAAACTTGTTCGCAAACAAAAGTTAATCCTTCTAACTTGACTTTTAAAATCAACTAAACACATGTTCTATATCTATATGATATGCTAACTTAATGATTTAAAACCTAGAAACACGAAAAACACCGTAAAATCGGATTTACGCCGTCGTAGTAACACCGCGGGCTGTTTTGGGTTAGTTAATTAAAAACTATGATAAACTTTGATTTAAAAGTTGTTATTCTGAGAAAATGATTTTTATTATGAACATGAAACTATATCCAAAAATTATGGTTAAATTCAAAGTGGAAGTATGTTTTCTAAAATGGTCATCTAGACGTCGTTCTTTCGACTGAAATGACTACCTTTACAAAAATGACTTGTAACTTATTTTTCCAACTATAAACCTATACTTTTTCTGTTTAGATTCATAAAATAGAGTTCAATATGAAACCATATCAATTTGATTCACTCAAAACGGATTTAAAATGAAGAAGTTATGGGTAAAACAAGATTGGATAATTTTTCTCATTTTAACTACGTGAAAATTGGTAACAAATCTATTCCAATCATAATTTAATCAACTTGTATTGTATATTATGTAATCTTGAGATACCATAGACACGTATACAATGTTTCGACCTATCATGTCGACACATCTATATATATTTCGGAACAACCATAGACACTCTATATGTGAATGTTGGAGTTAGCTATACAGGGTTGAGGTTGATTCCAAAATATATATAGTTTGAGTTGTGATCAATACTGAGATACGTATACACTGGGTCGTGGATTGATTCAAGATAATATTTATCGATTTATTTCTGTACATCTAACTGTGGACAACTAGTTGTAGGTTACTAACGAGGACAGCTGACTTAATAAACTTAAAACATCAAAATATATTAAAAGTGTTGTAAATATATTTTGAACATACTTTGATATATATGTATATATTGTTATAGGTTCGTGAATCAACCAGTGGCCAAGTCTTACTTCCCGACGAAGTAAAAATCTGTGAAAGTGAGTTATAGTCCCACTTTTAAAATCTAATATTTTTGGGATGAGAATACATGCAGGTTTTATAAATGATTTACAAAATAGACACAAGTACGTGAAACTACATTCTATGGTTGAATTATCGAAATCGAATATGCCCCTTTTTATTAAGTCTAGTAATCTAAGAATTAGGGAACAGACACCCTAATTGACGCGAATCCTAAAGATAGATCTATTGGGTCTAACAAACCCCATCCAAAGTACCGGATGCTTTAGTACTTCGAAATTTATATCATATCCGAAGGGTGTCCCGGAATGATGGGGATATTCTTATATATGCATCTTGTTAATGTCGGTTACCAGGTGTTCACCATATGAATGATTTTTATCTCTATGTATGGGATGTGTATTGAAATATGAAATCTTGTGGTCTATTATTATGATTTGATATATATAGGTTAAACCTATAACTCACCAACATTTTTGTTGACGTTTTAAGAATGTTTATTCTCAGGTGATTATTAAGAGCTTTCGTTGTCGCATACTTAAATAAGGACGAGATTTGGAGTCCATGCTTGTATGATATTGTGTAAAAACTGCATTCAAGAAACTTATTTTGTTGTAACATATTTGTATTGTAAACCATTATGTAATGGTCGTGTGTAAACAGGATATTTTAGATTATCATTATTTGATAATCTACGTAAAGTTTTTTTTTAAAACCTTTATCTATGAAATAAAGGTTATGGTTTGTTTTAAAAATGAATGCAGTCTTTGAAAAACGTCTCATATAGAGGTCAAAACCTCGCAACGAAATCAATTAATATGGAACGTTTTTAATCAATAAGAACGGGACATTTTAGAGCACACATATATATCAAGGTTATAATAAGGTTGTTTCGAACGAAAAGTCGAAGTTGACTTGCTGGAGCTGTGACAAAATTGGTTAATTTGAAAAGGAATTGCAAAGTTATTTTCGGTAATAACAACGCCAAAGGAGCTAGTACAGATATGTGTTAAACGTTTACTCAGTTTTCGAGAGTTTTTCAGGTGCATAACTGTATGCATCAATCTTTTCTTCCGTAGATGAAATGCGGTTGGTTCATCCTCTCGATTTAGGTGTTCCCAAGATTCGTGAAAGGTTTGAACGCAGATTATAATTGTCAAGATACAAATGAGGTTTAAGATGAAATCAACTGGCAAACTTGAAGAATTGTTTAGTTTCATATGTTCTAATCAATATTTTAATTCATTTTAATTATCCAATGTTATTAGTCCACAGTCGATAGTCCACAGTTGACAGTCCAATAATTCATATATAATTTAATATATAATATTCGAATTAATTAATACGTATCGTGACCGGTGTACATGTCTCAGACTCGATCATAACTCAAACTATACATATTATTGTAGAATCAACCTCAACCCTGTATAGAGAACTCGATCATTACTGCATATAGAGTGTCTATGGTTACTCCAAATAATATATATAGATGTGTCGATATGATATGTCAAAACCTTGTATACGTGTCCCGATATTTAAATGCGTAAATAACAGTATTTAAATAACGATAAATAAAGTGCGTAAAATAAATAACAGAAATTAAATGACAATAAATAAAATTGTGAGAATTAAATTTGCGATAAAATAAATTGCAATAATTAAATTGCGATAAATAAATTGCGATAATTAAAATGTAATACGTTATTAACAGTTAGCTAGGAACAGTTAGCTAGGAACAATTAGCGTGGATTCTTAACAAAATTTCTCATAGTTAATTTTTCTATTTCTAACAAATTTTATTTTGTCAAATGTTTTCTTCATTATGCCACTTGTTGGATTCTGATAGGTCAAAATCCAAATATGAAATTGAATGAAAATGATTATTCTGCGGTGAACGGATACGTATATCGGTGGTTGTAAGTAGGATAGTAAATGATTGTTGAATCAGATCGAAGAATGTACAATGTAACTTATTAATGTGAAATCTAAATATTCCTCGGGTATTACCTACCCGTTAAAATATTTTCACCATTAACAGTTTGTACGAAAGAATTTTTAGTTACAATCTTTATGAAAATATATATACATATATATTTTCTTCAGATATAATCATGGATTTAATGAGTTAATGTGATATTAATCTCATTTGATTTACCGTTAGAACAAAAATATATAATCTCTGAAACATTAGATATTACATAATCGCCATGTCGAACGAAGATAAATGATGTAGAATGATTCGCAGATTGATGATTATACTCGAGGTACATAATGAGATGTTGAGTTGTGTGATGTTGAACTTGGGTTGTTGATGGTACTGGTGTCGATGTTGGTGGTACTATTGGTGCCGGTGATGTTGATGAAGTTGGTAAATTTTGCACCATATTCTCCAAATTGATTACTCGAGCGCGGAGTTCGTCGACTTCTTATATTATTCCGGAATGATTGTCGATCGGAACGAGCGGATGAATAAAGTTTAGAATTGAGAATAGAATATAATCGTGATGAGCTACCCTGGAAATAAGCGAGAAAATGGTGTCTCGAACAGGTTCACCGGTAAGTGCTTCAGGTTCTTCGCCAAGAGGGCAATTTGGTTTGTGGAAGGGATCGCCTTCTTCGTATCTCCATTGATTAAGTCAACTACGAACCCATCAGATGAATTGGGGATGGATGATTGATTAATTCATTCTGGTGACACCGCTTTCGGAGCTTAGGTGAATATCCATGTCGAAATAGCTGTCGGAATAACTATCGGAATAACTATCGAAATCTGAGGGACTCGAACTGGTTGAGGAATTCATCTCGTACGATCAGATGAAGGATTTTCAATAAGAAATAGATTATAGGATGTAGATTAGTACCCTGCAATACATAATTTACATATGCATATATAATACTAAAATCTCATAAGTTATGGAGGAATCTACGGAAGCTGTCAGGCAAAGGTAACAATAACAGATACGCTAAGATATGAATTTATCTATACACTGTCTATGCAATAGAGGCAGTAAGACATGTCTAGACTAAGAATGATAAGCAGGTAATTTCCTAAGGATGATACACAGATGATTTCCGACTAGAAATGATAAGCAAAACTTTTGACATGCAGACACGGTCGAAGTCCAGACTCACTAATGCATCCTAACGACTTATCAGTTAGACACACTAATGCAGACCTGGTTCACTAAGACCACCGCTATGATACCAACTTTCATGACCCGTCCTAATCCATCCGGACGAAGTCCATATCGATTATAAACGATTCATAATAGTTGATTACATTGCGAGGTACTTGACCTCTATATGATACATTTTACAAACATTGCATTCGTTTTTAAAAGACAAACTTTCTTTACATCGAAAGTTGACGGCATGCATATCATTTCATAATATATCCAACTATAATTGACTAAATAATAATCTTAATGAACTCAATGACTCGAATGCAACGTCTTTTGAAATATGTCATGAATGACTCCAAGTAATATCTCTAAGATGAACAAATGCACAGCGGAAGATTTCTTTCGTACCTGAGAATAAACATGCTATCAAGTGTCAACCAAAAGGTTGGTGAGTTCATTAGTTTAACATAAATAATCATTTCCATCATTTTAATAGACCACAAGATTTTCATTTTCAGTTCTCATAAATATACGTTCCATGCATAGAGACAAAAATATCATTCATATGGATTGAACACCTGGTAACCGACGTTAACTTTAATGCATAGAATATCCCCAAACAGAACCTCTCGTCTGTATAATAATAATCTCGAAGTACTAAAGCATTCGTACTCCGAATGGGACTTGTCAAGGTCCATAGATCTATCTTTAGGATTCGCGTTAATCAGGGGCCATTTCCCTAAATTCTTAGGTTACCAGACTTGAAGGGCGATATTCAGTTTAATAATCCAACCATAGAATGTAATTTTAAGTACTTGTGTCTATTTCGTAAAATATTTATAAAAGCAACGCATGTATTCTCAGTCCCAAAAATATATATATAAAAGGGAGTAATGAAACTCACCTAATGTATTTTGTAGTAAAAATACATATGACTATATTGAACAATGCAGGGTTGGCCTTGAATTCACAAACCTATATCATTTGTATATTTATATTAAAACATATAATCATAACTGAACAAATATTTTCATTATGTTTTAATTTATATATTATTTATAATTGATTTGTGTATATATTCAAAATGATTAATATTTATATAGTTATATTAATATGTCCATATTTATATATATAATTGTTTAAATGTTACATTTAAAAATCGATAGTTGTCATTTGTAAGTATTTATATAAATAATCTTAATAGGTTTGGTATATGTAGTTATGTGAAATTTAATTATAATTATAGTACATGTAATAAGTATATTTAATGTTCAAAATATTTATTTACTAAAATGATAGTTTAGATAATAATGATTTATTAATAATAATAAGGATAACTTTATTAAAAATGATGATACTAATAATAAGAATGATAATGATAATCTTTAATAATAATAATAATAAGATAAGTTATTTATTTTTTTTTTACAACAATATTGATAATATTATCTAATACATAAAATGAGTAGTAATAACACTAATATTAACTATAATGATGATAGGTTGTATTGTTTTTCTAATTATGGTAGTAATAATCATAGTAATAATAATAATGATAATACTTATAATAATAATTATAATGATAATACTAATATTCATAATGGTAATACTAATATTATTAGTAATACATTTAATAATAATAATACTAAGAAAAACATTAGTAATAACAATAATAAAGATAATAATAAAAATAAAAATAATAATAATAATAATAATAATAATAATAATAATAATAATAATAATAATAATAATAATGATAATAAAAATAAATAATGATAATGATAATAAAAATAATAAGGAAATTAAATGACTACCTCAAAAGGAGTTTTAAAAAAAAAACATTGTTGCGAACCAGATTCGAACTCCCGACCTCTAGGTTACCCGTCACCTCCTTAAACCATCTGGGCTGAAGCCCGTTTTCTGTTTTATTTCCCCTTTTAACTTATATGACCCATAATATTTGCTGCCTCCTCTTCATCTCCTTCAAATGCATCGACCATATTGATTAACTTAAGCCATAACTCGTATAATTTGTTTTAGGACTTGCAAACCAACCAGACACAATTAGCTATGATTAATTTTGAGGTATTTGAAATCGAAAAAAAAAATATATAAAGAAACAAAGACCCACCAGGCCGTCACTGCAATATTTAAAAAAAAATTGATTTTTCGAATGGCTATGAATTAGACAAAGATTATAAAACAAATTATGTTTCAATTCCTTCCTAAAAACTTTCTCCATCATCAATTAAACTCAAAACGTAACAACGAACTCGAATTTAATGAAGAACAATTGTTTGACTTTTTAGTTCAAAAACTTTGACTTAAAAATTCTTGATCGTTTCTTGGAATTAGATTTTGTAACTTTGAAGAAAGTTTCAAGCAATGAATTAGAACGTTTCTGCATTTTTAGATTTTGCTAAAAGGTTCGAATTCAAAATATGAAGAAAAATAATAGTACTAGAGGTTTCGCTAATAAAAAGAAAAGAAGAAAAAAAAAATCTACATCTGTTTCTTTAGATTAATTCGCAAAAATGGGTGATAACCTGCTATTCTAAATTGATAAAAGTCTTGTGGTAGGGTTGTTTAAATCGAGCTGGTATCACAAGCATAACAGGGTCGTTGGATAGAAACAAAAACAAAATATATCTGATAGAGATATAAATAGGTGAATAGCTGGCTAATTATATGTCAGTATTACATATCAATATTTATATATATGGTATCCCAAATATAACATTTTTTATTTATATATCTGTATATGCAGCGTATACATATATATATATATATATATATATATATATATATATATATATATATATATATATATATATATATATATATATATATATATATATCAGTATATATATATATTTATAAATAATTGGATATCTTTTTATTTGTTTATATATTCATTTATGTAGTTGTATTTATATAATTTTATTTATATATATATATATATATATATTCGTTTATATATATCTATCTTATTAATTAATTTTTTTATTTTTTTAGTTAATAATATAACTCTATTGATAATTTTAATAAGAATACCAATAATAATAGAAATATAATATTGATAATATTAAAAATAAAAAATAGAACTGATAATAATAATATTGTTATTGATACTAATAATAATATTGATCATATTATTAGTAATAATTATAATATAACGATTCATATATATATATATATATATATATATATATATATATATATATATATATATATATATATATATATATATATATATATATATATATATATATATATATATATATATATATATTCATTTTTACATTAATAATTACTAATATAAATGTTAATATTGAAAGTAATAATGATACTCTAACAATTTGTATGTATCAAATTTATATCTATAGCTTTTATATTTAAGATAATAATATTAATAACAATAATATTAACAATAATAAATTACATTTATCGACTTCATATTTGTATACTATATGTTATAATAATATTAATAATACCAATAACTAATATTAATATTAATAACAATAATAAGAATAATAATAAAAATAACATAACAATTACATTTAATATGTTAACATTACATATTATTAATTATGTACACTTATTTTATATTTATCATATTTGAATATTTAATATTTATATATTTTATATTTATTACAATATATTAATACTTATTAATAGAAATCATATATAGATTTATAATAATACCATATATACATTTATATATATATTCGTTTTAATAGTGACTTAATTATTCTAATTATTATTTTACATTTTTAATTCCACTTGATCAAAGTATACCTTATTAATTCAAGATGTTTATATATATATATATATATATATATATATATATATATATATATATATATATATATATATATATATATATATATATATATATATATATATATATATATTTACATATTTATTTACACACAATTGTTCGTGAATCGTCGGAAATAGTCGAAGGGTAATTGATTACATGAACACAGTTCAAAGTTTTTGAAACATCAACATTACAGACTTTGCTTATCATTCAGAAACATTAAATAATATAAAGATTAAGTTTAAATTTTGGTCGAAAATTCCCCGGTCATCACAGTACCTACCCGTTAAAGAAATTTCGTTCCGAAATTTGAGTGAGGTGGTAATGGCTAACAATAAAAATGTTTTCATGACGAATAAGAGTTGATAAATAGAGTTTTATCATCATTGAGTAATACGGATAAAACAATTCGATTATTCGAAGAGTACGAATGAAGCTGTTACAAAAGAGTGAAATGAATAAATAATGTTTCGTCATATCTTTTGACGTAGATATGGTTGATTTCCGGAGTTCAAGGGATTTAGAGAAAATCTTCGTAATAAAATTTGGTTCTTCGATAATTAAGAAAATTAGAATCCGTTTTGGTTAAATGCGATGATCTGTCTCGATTGCTCTGTCTGATTTTACACTATAAATCCACCCTCTTCGTTTCTTTTATATGTTGGGGTCCCATTATTTTGTTTTCTCTTCCCGACTTTAAGTCAAGTGAAAAATGGTCCAGAATTCGAAGATATGAATTTCAGAATGAACAGAGTTAATGTTCTAAGATAGAAATTGTAATAGCACGATCTTGATTGGTTAAATTACCAGAATTCAAGAGGAAAGATAGAATTATCAAGAGAATATGTTCTTGATATGTTTAGAGATTAGATTGAATGTAAGAGTCGTGTGACAAGGCACATGATGACGTTATAGTCTGTGAATCATCACGTTTCATTAGAAACTCAGCATGACTTACTGTAATATAATCACGTTGATCAAGTGTCATTATATTATACTAACTCATGCTTCAGTTCCCAACATTACTTCAATAACATTCATATTTTAAGCTCGAAAGTTTACAGAATATAGAAACTAACAGTTTCTATATGATGCAACACTGATAGCACGAAGAGATTAATGATTTCAGATAAGAATAGTTATGAAAATATCTTCAGAAATATGGAGGATATTTATAATGAAAGATACGATGATATGTTGGAATTTCTGAATCAAATTGTGATGAAGAAATTCATTCGCGATGATTTAGAGCGATTAAGGAGCAAGGTATTCGTTAAATATTTCATCAGAAACAGAATCATCAGAATTCTTTTATGTACAAGTTTAGTTCTTGTTCAGAGTCTCTTTCATGAGTTGCTCAATTCATTTTTCCGTATCAAAATCTTTGAGCTTTTCCAACACTCCATTCTTTATCATCAAACTTTTGACTGTTAAGGCAGTTTTCACTCCTTCATCAGCTTTTTCAAAACTCAGGAAACTGATTCATAAGCTAAAGCGCTTTTCAGAAATTCAGAATTGAAATTCGTAAATCCAGGAGATAGAAGTTATATTTATATATATATATATATATATATATATATATATATATATATATATATATATATATATATATATATATATATATATATATATATATATATATAAATTGTTGTCGTAGAATCGCGGAGAATTTAGAGATTATCGATTGATGCCTTCCGGTACTGGGTATGGTAATTATCGTTACAAGATATCGATGAGTTCATGATAAGACTTCAATAGATAAATATATTGATTTGTCGTAGAGATTTGAGCCAAGGAGCAACGAGGTTGCTGGTACATCTGCTGGTAATACGATGGAATATAAAAGGTTCTCCGGTAACAATAAAAGAGCACGCATATATATCAAGGTTATAATAAGGTTGTTTTGAACGAAAAGTCGAAGTTGACTTGCTGGAGCTGTGACAAAATTGGTTAATTTGAAAAGGAATTGCAAAGTTATTTTCGGTAATAACAACGCCAAAGGAGCTAGTACAGATATGTGTTAAACGTTTACTCAGTTTTCGAGAGTTTTTCAGGTGCATAACTGTATGCATCAATCTTTTCTTCCGTAGATGAAATGCGGTTGGTTCATCCTCTCGATTTAGGTGTTCCCAAGATTCGTGAAAGGTTTGAACGCAGATTATAATTGTCAAGATACAAATGAGGTTTAAGATGAAATCAAGTGACAAACTTGAAGAATTGTTTAGTTTCAAATGTTCTAATCAATATTTTAATTCATTTTAATTGTCCAATGTTATTAGTCCACAGTCGATAGTCCACAGTTGACAGTCCAATAATTCATATATAATTTAATATATAATATTCGAATTAATTAATACGTATCGTGACCGGTGTACATGTCTCAGACTCGATCACAACTCAAACTATATATATTATTGTAGAATCAACCTCAACCCTGTATAGAGAACTCGATCATTACTGCATATAGAGTGTCTATGGTGACTCCAAATAATATATATAGATGTGTCGATATGATATGTCAAAACCTTGTATACGTGTCCCTATATTTAAATGCGTAAATAACAGTATTTAAATGACGATAAATAAAGTGCGTAAAATAAATAACAGAAATTAAATGACGATAAATAAAATTGCGAGAATTAAAATTGCGATAAATAAATTGCGATAATTAAAATGTAATACGGAATTAACAGTTAGCTAGGAACAGTTAGTGTGGATTCTTAACAAAATTTCTCATAGTTAATTTGTCTGTTTCTAACAAATTTTATTTTGTCAAATGTTTTCTTCATTATGCCACTTGTTGGATTCTGATAGGTCAAAATCCAAATATGAAATTGAATGAAAATGATTATTCTGCGGTGAACGGATACGTATATCGGTGGTTGTAAGTAGGATAGTAAATGATTGTTGAATCAGATTCGAAGAATGTACAATGTAACTTATTAATGTGAAATCTAAATATTCCTCGAGTATTACCTACCCGTTAAAATATTTTCACCATTAACAGTTTGTACGAAAGAATTTTTAATTACAATCTTTATAAAAATATATATACATATATATTTTCTTCAGATATAATCATGGATTTAATGAGTTAATGTGATATTAATCTCATTTGATTTACCGTTAGAACAAGAATATATAATCTCTAAAACATTAAAGATTACATAATCGCCATGTCGAACGAAGATAAATGATGTAGAACGATTCGCAGATTGATGATTATGCTCGAGGTACATAATGAGATGTTGAGTTGTGTGATGTTGAACTTGGGTTGTTGATGGTACTGGTGTCGATGTTGGTGGTACTGTTGGTGCCGGTGATGTTGATGAAGTTGGTAAATTTTGCACCATATTCTCCAAATTGATTACTCGAGCGCGGAGTTCGTCGACTTCTTATATTATTCTGGAATGATTGTCGATCGGAACGAACGGATGAATAAAGTTTAGAATTGTGAATAGAATATAATCGTGACGAGCTACCCTGGAAATAAGCGAGAAAATGGTGTCTCAAACAGGTTCGCCGGTAAGTGCTTTAGGTTCTTCGCCAAGAGGGCAATTTGGTTTGTGGAAAGGATCGCCTTCTTCGCATCTCCATTGATTAAGTCGACTACGAACCCATCAGATGAATTGGGGATGGCTGATTGATTGATTCATTCTGGTGACACCGCTTTCGGAGCTTAGGTGAATATCCATGTCGGAATAGCTGTCGGAATAACTATCGGAATAACTATCGAAATCTGAGGGACTCGAACTGGTTGAGGAATTCATCTCGTACGATCAGATGAAGGATTTTCGATAAGAAATAGATTATAGGATGTAGATTAGTACCCTGCAATACATAATTTACATATGCATATATAATACTAAAATCTCATAAGTTATGGAGGAATCTACGGAAGCTGTCAGGCAAAGGTAACAATAACAGATACGCTAAGATATGAATTTATCTATACACTGTCTATGCAATAGAGGCAGTAAGACATGTCTAGACTAAGAATGATAAGCAGGTAATTTCCTAAGGATGATAAGCAGATGATTTCTGACTAGAAATGATAAGCAAAACTTTTGACATGCAGACATGGTCGAAGTCCAGACTCACTAATGCATCCTAACGACTTATCAGTTAGACACACTAATGCAGACCTGGTTCGCTAAGACCACCGCTCTGATACCAACTTTCATGACCCGTCCTAATCCATCCGGACGAAGTCCATATCAATTATAAACAATTCATAATAGTTGATTACATTGTGAGGTACTTGACCTCTATATGATACATTTTACAAACATTGCATTCGTTTTTAAAAGACAAACTTGCTTTACATCGAAAGTTGACGGCATGCATATCATTTCATAATATATCCAACTATAATTGACTAAATAATAATCTTGATGAACTCAAAGACTCGAATGCAACGTCTTTTGAAATATGTCATGAATGACTCCAAGTAATATCTCTAAGATGAACAAATGCACAGCGGAAGATTTCTTTCGTACCTGAGAATAAACATGCTATCAAGTGTCAACCAAAAGGTTGGTGAGTTCATTAGTTTAACATAAATAATCATTTCCATCATTTTAATAGACCACAAGATTTTCATTTTCAGTTCTCATAAATATACGTCCCATGCATAGAGACAAAAATATCATTCATATGGATTGAACACCTGGTAACCGACGTTAACTTTAATGCATAGAATATCCCCAAACAGAACCTCTCGTCTGTATAATAATAATCTCGAAGTACTAAAGCATTCGTACCCCGAATGGGACTTGTCAAGGTCCATAGATCTATCTTTAGGATTCGCGTTAATCAGGGGCCATTTCCCTAAATTCTTAGGTTACCAGACTTGAAGGGCGATATTCGGTTTAATAATCCAACCATAGAATGTAATTTTAAGTACTTGTGTCTATTTCGTAAAATATTTATAAAAGCAACGCATGTATTCTCAGTCCCAAAAATATATATATAAAAGGGAGTAATGAAACTCACCTAATGTATTTTGTAGTAAAAATACATATGACTATATTGAACAATGCAGGGTTGGCCTTGGATTCACGAACCTATATCATTTGTATATTTATATTAAAACATATAATCATAACTGAACAAATATTTTCATTATGTTTTAATTTATATATTATTTATAATTGATTTGTGTATATATTCAAAATGATTAATATTTATATAGTTATATTAATATGTCCATATTTATATATATAATTGTTTAAATGTTACATTTAAAAATCGATAGTTGTCATTTGTAAGTATTTATATAAATAATCTTAATAGGTTTGGTATATATAGTTATGTGAAATTTAATTATAATTATAGTACATGTAATAAGTATATTTAATGTTCAAAATATTTATTTACTAAAATGATAGTTTAGATAATAATGATTTATTAATAATAATAAGGATAACTTTATTAAAAATGATGATACTAATAATAAGAATGATAATGATAATCTTTAATAACAATAATAAGATAAGTTATTTTTTATTTTTTTTACAACAATATTGATAATATTATCTAATATATAAAATGAGTAGTAATAACACTAATATTAACTATAATGATGATAGGTTGTATTGTTTTTCTAATTATGGTAGTAATAATCATAGTAATAATAATAATGATAATACTTATAATAATAATTATAATGATAATATTAATATTCATAATGGTAATACTAATATTATTAGTAATACATTTAATAATAATAATACTAAGAACAACATTAGTAATAACAATAATAAAGATAATAATAACAATAATCATAATAATAATAATAATAATAATAATAATAAATAATGATAATGATAATAAAAATAATAAGGAAATTAAATGACTACCTCAAAAGGAGTTTAAAAAAAAAACATTGTTGTGAACCAGATTCGAACTCCCGACCTCTAGGTTACCCGTCACCTCCTTAAACCGTCTGGGCTGAAGCCCGTTTTCTGTTTTATTTCCCCTTTTAACTTATATGACCCGTAATATTTGCTGCCTCCTCTTCATCTCCTTCAAATGCATCGACCATATTGATTAACTTAACCCATAACTCGTATAATTTGTTTTAGGACTTGCAAACCAACCAGACACAATCATCTATGATTAATTTTGAGGTATTTGAAATCGAAAAAAAAATATATAAAGAAACAAAGACCCAGCAGGCCATCGCTGCAATATTTAAAAAAAAATTGATTTTTCGAATGGCTATGAATTAGACAAAGATTATAAAACAAATTATGTTTCAATTCCTTCCTAAAAACTTTCTCCATCATTAATTAAACTCAAAACGTAACAACGAACTCGAATTTAATGAAGAACAATTGTTTGACTTTTTAGTTCAAAAACTTTGACTTGAAAATTCTTGATCGTTTCTTCGAATTAGATTTTGTAACTTTGAAAAAAGTTTCAAGCAATGAATTAGAATGTTTCTGCATTTTTAGATTTTGCTAAAAGGTTCGAATTCGAAATATGAAGAAAAATAATAGTACCAGAGGTTTCGTTGATAAAAAGAAAAGAAGAAAAAAAAATTAATCTACATCTGTTTCTTTAGATTAATTCGCAAAAGTGGGTGATAACCTGCTGTTCTAAATTGATAAAAGCCTTGTGGTAGGGTTGTTTAAATCGAGCTGGTATCACAAGCATAACAGGGTCGTTGGATATAAACAAAAACAAAATATATCTGATAGAGATATAAATAGGTGAATAGCTGGCTAATTATATGTCAGTATTACATATCAATATATATATATATATATATGGTATCCCAAATATAACATTTTTTTATTTAAATATCTGTATATGCAGCGTATACATATATATCAGTATATATATATATAAATAATTGGATATCTTTATATTTGTTTATATATTCATTTATGTAGTTGTATTTATATAATTTTATTTATTTATATATATATATATATCCGTTTATATATATCTATCATATTAATTAATTTTTTTTTTAGTTAATAATATAACTCTATTGATAATTTTAATAAGAATACCAATAATAATAGAAATATAATATTGATAATATTAAAAATAAAAAATAGAAATGATAATAATAATATTGTTATTGATACTAATAATAATATTGATCATATTATTAGTAATAATTATAATATAACGATTCATATATATATATATATATATATATATATATATATATATATATATATATATATATATATATATATATATATATATATTCATTTTTACATTAATAATTACTAATATAAATGTTAATATTGAAAGTAATAATGATACTCTAACAATTTGTATGTATTAAATTTATATCTATAGCTTTTATATTTAAGATAATAATATTAATAACAATAATATTAACAATAATAAATTACATGTATCGACTTCATATTTGTATACTATATGTTATAATAATATTAATAATACCAATAACTAATATTAATATTAATAACAATAATAAAAATAATAATAATAATAATAATAACATAACAATTACATTTAATATGTTAACATTACATATTATTAATTATGTACACTTATTTTATATTTATCATATTTGAATATTTAATATTTATATATTTTATATTTATTACAATATATTAATATTAATACTTATTAATAGAAATCATATATAGATTTATAATAATACCATATATACATTTATATATATATTCGTTTTAATAGTGACTTAATTATTCTAATTATTATTTTACATTTTTAATTCCACTTCATCAAAGTATACCTTATTAATTCAAGATGTTTATATATATATATATATATATATATATATATATATATATATATATATATATATATATATATATATATATATATATATATTTACATATTTATTTACACACAATTGTTCGTAAATCGTCGGGAATAGTCGAAGGGTAATTGATTACATGAACACAGTTCAAAGTTTTTGAAACATCAACATTACAGACTTTGCTTATCGTGTCGGAAACATTAAATCATATAAAGATTAAGTTTAAATTTTGGTCGGAAATTCCCGGGTCATCACATTTAGACTAAGATTTAGGCGCTTTAGAATTTTACGACGTCACTTATCGCTTTAATATTTAATAGAATTTAGTGCCTAATTAAGTTATTGCCGTTTTGGATATAGAATTCCTTTTAAGCTTTAATACCTTTAGACGCAACTTTTAATATTTAGTTTTTAGACTTTTAAGTTTCGACGCTTTACTTTCTTATTTTTATTTTTCGACCTTTTATTTTTCGACGTTTTTCGACGCGCTCTTTTTCTTTCTCATTTCTACGCTCTAGTTTTTAGGACATAGAATTTTCTTTATTTTCTTTAAATTTCGACGAAAAATTATTTTAAGCGGTTAAATTGATAGACATCCAAAATTTTCTGGTTCGTAGTAATAGTTGGATTTGTTAGTGGCGAGTTGTGGGCTTCCGATTTAAAGGGTCCTGACTACTTGCTGCATCTATTGGCTATTCGAAACGTGGGCAAAATCAGAAAAGTCTATTAATTTGATAACTTATATAATTTTTATCTTTATAACTAATAGGATATTCAGTGAATGCACCGAGCAAAACGTTCACCACCTTTCATACGTTCACCACCTGTAACTCGATCAAGACATCTAGCCAATATTGTCGCCGTTGATTTTTCTTTAGAATCGTCATCTAGTCAACCAAGTACTCCAGTTCAAATTTCCGATAATCCATTTTTTGAACCCGACCTCACAATTGAGAACCCGCAGGATATTCAGGGACAATTCAGAGATCCTGAACCACTAATCATTCCTCCTGAACCACAAATCACTCATCCAGAGATTGTTGAGGAAGAAACCATTAAATCAGAATCCTCTAGTGATTCAGATTCAACAAATTCAATCATGAAAAATCTGGAACCTCTAAGTATGGAAGACCGAATGAGAGCTAAACGCACTGGCCAAGGTCACGCAATTACTCAACCAGACATTAATGCGCCAGATTATGAAATCAAAGGACAAATCCTACACATGGTAACTAATCAATGCCAATTTAGTGGTGCGCCGAAGGAAGATCCAAACTAACATCTTCGAACTTTTAATAGGATCTGTACTTTATTCAAAATCAGAGAAGTTAAGGATGAACGGATTTATCTCATGTTATTTCCCTGGACTTTAAAGGGAGAAGCCAAAGATTGGTTAGAATCGTTACCTGAAGGGGCAATTGATACATGGGATGTCTTAGTTGAAAATTTTCTTAAACAATTCTTTCCGGCATCTAAAGCCGTGAGACTTCAAGGAGAAATTGTTACGTTCACGCAAAAGCCAAATGAAACTTTATATGAAGCATGGACAAGATTTAGAAAGTTGTTAAGAGGATGTCCTCAACATGGTTTAGACACTTATCAAATAGTACAAATATTCTACCAAGGATGCGATATTAGTACACGAAAAGACATCGATATAGAAGTCGGTGGTTCCATTATGAAGAAAACCGCAACTAAAGCTTACAAAATTATTGATAACATTGCTTCCCACTCACATGAGTGGCATCAAGTAAAAGACATCGTTAGATCATCTAAAGCGGCTAGAGCCGATTCTAGCCATGACTTTGATTTCATTTCCGCAAAGTTAGATACTTTCGAGAGACGAATGGAAAAGATGACTAAGGATATTCACGCAATACGAATTAGTTGTGAACAGTGTGGAGGACCACATTTGACAAAAGATTGTCTCAGTATTGAACAAACAATGGAACAACGAGAGAATGTTTCATACATGAACCAAAGGCCTGGAAATAATTATCAAAGTAATTATCAACCGCCAACACCAAACTACAATCAGAATTATAGCCGAAATGTTCCATACAACAACCAACAAGGTCCTAGCAATCAACAAGTATATAACAATACTTACAATCAGCAAAGACCTATTTTTCAAAATAAACCACCACAAACCGATGATAAAAAGACAAATTTAGAAGACATGATGTCAAAGCTAGTTGAATCTCAAACTCAATTTTTTACATCTCAGAAACAAACCAATGAACAAAATGCTCAAGCATTTAGAAATCAATAAGCTTCTATTCAAAATCTGGAACAAGAAGTAAGTAACCTAGCAAGGTTGATAGGTGAAAGAAAATCGGGGAGTCTACCCAGCGATACAAATGCTAACCCCCGGAATGAAACAGCTAAAGTCATTACCACAAGAAGTGGTATTACACTTAAACCACCTGAAATGCATGTAAATTCTGATGACTCTATTCCTACTCCACAAGAACCACAATCTGATTAAGAAAAGGAAAAAGAACCGGTAGTTGAAAAGGTTAATGAAGATAACACAGTTAAGGCTAAGCCTTATGCTAAACCATACCAACCACCGCTTCCTTACCCGAGTAAAATGAGAAAAGAAAGACTTGAAGCCGAGCAATCTAAATTCTTGGATATGTTTAAACAAATAAATGTCAATCTTCCTTTCATTGATGTGATTTCAGGAATGCCAAGGTATGCTAAGTCCCTAAAAGATCTAATCACAAATAGAAAGAAAATGGAAGAACTCTCGGCTGTTACAATGTATGCTAATTGTTCTGTAGTGATGTTGAATAAACTACCAGAAAAACTCTCAGATCCAGGAAGTTTCACAATTCCATGTTTTCTGGGTAGTCTTAGTTCAATAAAAGCATTGGCAGACTTAGGTGCTAGTATAAATTTAATGCCGTATTCATTATACGCTAAACTAGACCTCGAAGAATTGAAACCAACTTGAATAAGCATACAACTAGCCAATCGATCAGTAAAATATCCTAGAGGGATAATGGAAAACATGCTAGTTAAAGTTGGTACTTTAGTATATCCAGTAGATTTTGTTATTCTGGACATGGAAGAAGATTCTCGAGTTCCTCTAATATTAGGAAGACCATTCTTAAACACGGCTAAAGTAATAATAGACGTGTTTGGTAAGAAACTGACCCTAAGTATAGAGGACGAGAGTGTTACCTTTTCTGTTGATAGAGCCATGCAACAACCACAATCTGCAGATGATACATGTTATTATATTCAAACTATAGATTCACATGCAGAATTGTTAGAAGAATTTCCAGAATTACAAGGAACAGGAGAATGTTCTTTAGGAGAAGGGACTGAACCAATTGATGAAGCTGAAATGTTAGCTACACTTATGGCTAATGAATATGAACCAACAACAGAAGAACTCCAAATGCTAAAAGAGGAAGACAGATATCGATACAAATCATCGATAGAAGAACCACCGACATTAGAGTTAAAGCCACTTCCAGACCATTTGGAATACACTTATTTACATGGTGAATCTGAATTACCTGTAATAATATCGTCTTCTCTTACGGAAAATGAAAAATCTCAACTCATTTCTGTGCTAAAAGCTCATAAACCAGCTATTGCATGGAAGATTCATGATATTAAAGGAATAAGTCCTTCATATTGCACACATAAAATCCTTATGGAAGAAAGCCATAAAACCTATGTGCAACGCCAACGAAGACTAAATCCTAATATGCAAGATGTTGTTAAGAAAGAAATTATTAAACTGCTAGATGCAGGTTTAATTTATCCAATCTCTGATAGTCCATAGGTAAGCCCAGTTCAATGCGTACCTAAGAAGGGTGGCATGACTGTCAGCACAAATGAAAAAAATGAGCTTATTCCTACTAGGACTGTGACAGAATGGCGTGTTTGTATTGATTATAGAAAATTAAATGACGCCACCAGAAAAGATCACTTTCCCTTACCTTTCATTGATCAAATGTTTGAAAGATTAGCCGGGAATAGTTACTATTGTTTTCTTGACGGTTTTTCCGGATATTTTCAAATTCCAATCGCACCCGAGGACCAAGAGAAAACCACATTCACGTGCCCATATGGTACTTTTGCTTATAAACGCATGCCATTTGGACTTTGCAACGCCCCTGCAACCTTTTAAAGGTGCATGATGGCGATTTTCCACGACATGATAGAAGAATGCATGGAAGTTTTCATGGATGACTTTTCAGTCTTCGGTGATACTTTTGAATCATGTCTAGTTAATCTTGTACGAATGCTTATTAGATGCGAGCAATCAAATCTAGTACTTAATTGGGAGAAATGCCATTTCATGGTTAGAGAAGGCATCGTTCTTGGTCATAAAATTTCAAAGGAAGGAATTGAAGTGGATAGAGCTAAAGTAGATGTAATTGCTAAACTACCACATCCCACCAATGTTAGAGGAGTTAGGAGTTTTCTAGGGCATGCCGGTTTTTACCGACGTTTCATAAAAGACTTTTCTAAAATTGCCACTCCTATGAATAAACTCCTAGAAAAAGATGCTCCATTCATCTTTTCAGATGAATGCATCAAATCTTTTAATATTCTTAAAGAAAAACTCACTAATGCGCCGATCATGATAACTTCAAATTGGAATCTACCATTTGAACTTATGTGCGATGCAAGTGATTTTGCAATGGGAGCCGTTTTATGACAAAGGATTGAAAAACGATTTCAACCTATCTATTACGCTAGTAAGACATTACAAGGAGCACGAACGAATTACACAACTACTGAAAAAGAACTCCTTGCTATTGTCTTTGCTTTTGACAAATTTCGTTCATATCTCGTTCTAGCAAAAACGGTGGTCTATACCGACCATTCTGCTCTTAGATACCTATTTTCAAAACAAGATGCCAAACCATGATTAATCCGTTGGATCTTACTCTTACAAGAGTTCGATATTGAGATCCGAGACAAAAAGGGAGCAGAAAATCTCGCAGCTGATCATCTTTCTCGTCTTGAAAATCCTGAATTAGAAGTTCTAAATGAATCGGCTATACAAGATAACTTCCCTGATGAATATCTATTGAAGATAGATTATAATGAAATTCCATGGTTTGCAGACTATCCAAACTACTTAGTATGTGGATTCCTTGAAAAAGGGTTGTCATACCAAAAACAAAAGAAATTCTGTAGTGATATAAAACAGTATTTCTGGGAAGATCCACATTTATTCAAAAGCTATCCCGATGAAATAATACGCCGATGCGTATTCGGAGATGAAGCTAGTCAAATCTTAAACCATTGTTACACAGGACCAACAGAAGGGCATTATGGGCCTCAACTAACAGCAAGGGAAGTCTATGACGCTGGATTCTATTGGCCTACAATTTTCAAAGACGCACACCTTCTTTGTAAATCCTGTGATGCTTGTCAAAGGGCCGGAAAAATAAGTCAACGTGATGAAATGCCACAAAATGTCATTCAAGTATGTGAAGTATTTGACGTTTGGGGTATTGACTTTATGGGTCCATTTCCAAAATCTCATAATAATCTCTACATTCTCGTTGCCATTGATTATGTATCTAAATGGGCGGAAGCACAAGCTCTCCCAACTAACGATGCACGAGTTGTAGTCAACTTCTTAAAACGTCTTTTTGCAAGGTTCGGAACACCGAAAGCTTTAATAAGTGATCGGGGTACTCATTTTTGTAATAATCAACTTGAAAAAGTTCTCAAAAGATATGGAGTAACTCATAAAATCTCAACCGCTTATCATCCACAAACAAGTGGACAAGTTGAAAATACCAACCGAGCTTTAAAACGTATTCTAGAGAAAACCGTAGGATCAAATCCGAAGGAATGGTCCATGAAATTGGAGGATGCACTCTGGGCTTTTAGAACAGCTTACAAAACTCCAATTGGAACCACACCTTTTAAACTCGTTTACGGAAAAGCATGTCACCTTCCAGTAGAAATTGAGCACAAAGCATTTTGGGCTTTGAAGACATGTAATCTAGATTTGCATGAAGTCGGACGTCTACGGTTAAGTCAACAAAACGAATTAGAAGAATTAAGACATGAAGCATACGAAAATTCGTTAATCTATAAGGAAAGAACAAAGAAATGGCGTGATAAAAGAATCAGAAGTTCAAAAGTATTTAAAGAAGGAGATAGAGTTCTTCTTTTTAATTCACGATTCAAGCTATTTCCTGGAAAGTTGAAATCAAGATGGTCTGGACCATTCATAGTCAAAAGAGTTTTCCCGTACGGAACAGTAGAGTTAAATTCAAATGGGATTGAATTTAAGGTTAATGGTCACAGAGTTAAACATTACATAGATAATCCAATGGAAGTTGAAGATGAAGTTAATCACAATTTCGACACCACAGCTAACTAAGTGTGGGAAGATTCGAATCTTTTAAGGGTAATATGTATTTCTGTTAGAGTTAGATATTCTGTTCTCGTGTAGTTTCCGAGAATGGAATCCGAATGGTCTTTCACTAACAGACCCTAAAGAACTAGTCTTCTCCCTCCATTCTGAATTTTTATTTTTGTAGGTTTTACGAGATGAAGAATTCCTTTGATCTGAACCATGGTCTACTACTACACGCTATGATTACTAAACGTAATAATAACATCTTTCCGAGTGAACTGGTATCATTCATAAGAGGCAAAATGGACGAAGTGAGGAAAGAACTCAGGAAAGATCATCATAAGATACATTTTGGTAAAGGAAAATCAAAATTCGCAACAAAAAGAAGAGCAAGACACCTTGAAAGATGTCATAAATGTGGAAAATGGTCACACGAAGGTAAATGTTCGAACAATCAGACATATTCAAATACCGAATTTGTT
Source organism: Rutidosis leptorrhynchoides (assembly GCF_046630445.1). Taxonomy (NCBI): domain Eukaryota; kingdom Viridiplantae; phylum Streptophyta; class Magnoliopsida; order Asterales; family Asteraceae; genus Rutidosis; species Rutidosis leptorrhynchoides. The sequence goes on along the minus strand of NC_092340.1, from coordinate 372,530,242 downwards.
ACTCTATGCAGAGAAGGACCGTTAATATGTTTAGAAGAAAAGTTATTGAAGAATCGAGGTTACGCTTATGTAGCTATGGAAAACCAAATCACACGACTCTCCTATGAGTCGGCTAAAGCAGGTCTCTGAGAATTCTTTCTCATATGTAAGTATGTACAGTTTTATTTTATTTTTATTGTTTTTAACCTTTTGATAATAAACGCTGAATCGTTCGCTATAAAGTATTAAATTGATATTCAATAAAATTAGGTATGCGAAACCAAAATTATTGATATCATACAAAAATTTATTACATCACTGCGAAATTTACCGTTTATTCATAAAGTATAAATATCTTTAATCAATCAATCCAAAATATTTCAGAAATTCGTCAGGAGTAAAACTAGGTAAAATAACCGAAATTACTTTACCCAAAAGAGGGGCGTATATTTTTGATAATATTTGATTGATTAAAGTGGGGAAAAAAAACCAAAAAGATTTTTAATTTTACTTGTTTTTAAATTAATAATAAATTATTATTGTAAATTTTTAATACCAATATATTTAAGTTTTTAAATATTTTAAAAATTAATATTTTCAATATAAGTTTGTAAAATTAATGTATAAAAATATTAATGATATTTATATGAATTTTAAATTTTATGCATTTTCAATTTAAGTTTTGTGTGAATTTAAAAACAAAAATGTACTTTATTTCATTAAGTTAAAAATATGATTTTTAAAATTCGTCGTGAGTTGAAGACTAGGTCGTTGAACCGAAATTGCTTTACCAGAGGGCGGGACGAGAAATTTTATTATCACTATTTTTAATTTTATTGATCTAAAGTATGCCAAAAACATTAAAAAAAATCCAAAAATTTTAGCTTTTAAAACAACGCTTTAAAAAGACAAATTTTTAAAATTTTGTCGAAGGACAAACTAGGTCAACGTACCGAAACGCCCTCAATATAAAAGGAAACAAAATTTTAAATTTATTTCATTTTTTATTTTATAAGTCAAAGGTTTTAATAAAAAAAAAAGAATTACACCACATGCGATCGCATGGGGTTTGCACAGATAAACCATGCGATCGCATGGAGCTAAAAAACTGATCAGGCCAAAAGGCCATCGACTGGTTCTCTGTCCACACAATCACACACACTCAAACACGAACACACACACACATAATCACCTAAAATCATCATTTTTTAATCAAATTCAACTAAATTTCTTGCTATAATCCGCTCTAATCATGCGGTTGTTCAAAAGTTTTTCAAAGAAGGTAACGATTTCACCCCTAAAACTCTTTAAATTCGAATTTTAGTGTTCTTGAGCTAAATTTTACCTAATTTAATTTTGATAATTTCTAGTGTAATTAGAGTTAAATTGTTAGTATATTATGCGTATATAACCTAGATTGATGCTATTTGTCATGATTTGAAGCCTTAAACTTCAAAATTTTTAGAAATCTAGGGTTTGTGTTCTTGAGCAATTTGGGGCTTTTTGATATAAACAGGTTATGGCCAATTTTTGTTATGGGTTATTGCTAAATTAAGTAGTGTAACAAGTTTAGGTAGCTAAATGATCCAAACTTTGATCCTAAACATGATTTTTGAGCATCAAAGTGGACTTTTTAAGTCTAAAATTCATGAACTTGATTAATTTGATATAAATGCCATTTGAAACTTGTTTAATTGCTAGTAATGGTTATTTTAACATATTATTTGAGTTGAATGCTTATGAACTTTGTATACATTTTCATATATGTTTATTTGAAAAATCGTAGAATTGATAAAAATATGAAAATGAGTATAAGTTTAATATGGATTAAACATGTTATTGTAATTATTTTAATTTGTTATTTTTCTAACACTAATGCATATTTGGATGCACAAATTTTGTGTTTAATGTGTTTTGCAGAGAAATACCGATACTGATGGTGCATCATCATCGTCTAGGCAACCTGATCCGGAACCACAGCCAGAGATGCAATATCACGAACCGGAGCAACAACAGGAACAACAACACCAACATTATGATCAACACGTGCCATACTATGAACCAGAACCACAATTTTTTATTGCCTACGTAGTATTTCCCGTTCACCATGTAATAGAACACTCGAGAATTTATGAAGAGGAGTTACACCCCAATCTAAGGTTTGATAGAAGTTGGAGAGATTACCCGACGTACCAAAGTAACAAATTTAAGCTTTGGACCAAAAATGTAGAGGTACCAAGGGTAATAGATTGGGAGCCTTTGGTAAGGGTCAGCCTAGCTAACTCAGTTAGGCAGCATCTAATCCAAAGGTATGGCAGCTCTTCTTTTCCCGATTGGGAACGTTTATTTACCACTCGTAGGCCTGTATATAAGGAGTGGTGTGTTGAGCTAATGAGTACTATAGCCTTAAATAAGGATGTAGATAGGTTAGACGATAAGACTTTTCTTAGGTTTTTACTTGGAGGTAGGATGTACAGGATGTCTATGATAGACATGGCTAGAGCTTTACAGATTTACACCCCCACTGAATTATTATCACCTGATTGTACAGCTTTAATTTATCACGGTGAGAGGGTATATAGAAATTTTGATGCTAACACCGTATGGAGGCTTATGTCAAATTTTAATGTGTTTACACGGGCCGGAAGACACTCATATTTAGACATTAACAAAGCAGAGCTTCGTATAATACATAGATTTTTAGCTAACTCGATTACACAAAGAGGTAAAAACAAGGAGAAAATGACTCTAAACGATTTATTTTACCTTAAGTGCATTCGAGACACTAGAGGCTTTCTTAATATTCCCTACTGTGTTGGGTATTATTTGTCTAAAGTTGTGAAAGGTATACAGGAAGGGGGAATAATAGGAACAGGTATTTTTGTTACTCTCATTGGAGAGTACTTAGGTGTAGATAGGGAACACGGGGGTCCAATGATGGTAGTTGAGGAACAAGCCGAGAGCATAGGCTTGCAGGTTTATCAGGGTGCAAAGGTACTAAAACGGAGGCACAATATGCCAATACCATATCATGGCACCCATCCACAGGTAGAGAGAGGTTCGGATGAGGAGATGGAGGAAGCAGATGACATTAGGGATGTCATTAGGGATAGTTTTACTGATGTTTTCCAGCGTATAGATGAGGTGGAAATGAGTAATGAGGCTAGGCATCATCGGTATGAGCAGTGGCAAGCCGCAAATGAGTATGAGACTTCCAGGCGACGCCAACACGAGAGCTGGCAAGTTCATCAGCACCAAATCATGAGCCAACTATAATATCAGGTAGCAAATAACTACATCCCGACTCGACCTGCTTACTATCCACCACATCAGCCCGACATGCGACCACCCTTTGACCTGTACGACCCCAATCAAGCCTACCAGAACACCTATCACCAACCATGGAACCCGAGCGATGATATGAACTGGAACCCCTATCCAAATCAATAGTGTTCCATTGGTGATGTCTTATCTTTTATTATTTTTATCTATTTATGTTAAACATTTAACATTTTGATACTTTTATGTAATGTTTAATATTTTTATTATTGTATACTAATATTTCATTTTTGTAATTTGAAAGTGGGATATTAAGTCCCATTTCAAATTACCATGCATGTTTATATTTGTATTATATGTATTTTATCTCATGTACACAACAGGGTAAAACAGCGCATTTTCAAAGACTGGCATTAAGTTCAGCAAAAGCAACTAATTTTGACGACAAGATACAAAATAAATGTGATATAACAACTGCGGGAATGAACAAATGATGTGCATCATTTATCATTCAAAACAAACAACAATATGTTTGAAAACTTTGGTAAAATTTAATCATTTTTTTACGCTAATCACCCTCAATAATTTAAATTGCTACTGATTTCTTGCAAATGAGGGCATTGCAAGATCTTAAGTGTGGGAAGGGATTAAATTCTTTCAGTTTTTAAATAGTACAAGACTTATACACTTGGTTTAATATCCGCCGTTAAACTTTACTAGTAACGCAGTAGTTGTATTAGAATCTAGTGCCCTCTGATAATAAAGAACAGCCCTAGTCTTATATACCGACTACCCACTTCTAGTAAAAATTTTAAAATTTTTTTTAACTAAATGAACTCAAAATCATGTTTATACATATTTATGAACGATAAAACTAGGTGTTAATACCGAAATTATTGTTATCTCGGAAAGGACATAAATTGAGAAACAACCCAAAACGCTTGAATTCATTTAAAATGGAATAGAGGAGAATAAAAAGGCAAAGAAAGAAAAATAAAAGCCAAGTGTGGGAAAAATTTACCAAGTTATTTAGAACATATATCACATATTTTTGTACAAATAATTAAAGATACTTTTATTTTAAACGATATTAATCAGTTTTACCCAGTTCATTGTAATATAAATAGAATTTATAAGGAAGTACAGTCTTCCGAGAAAAAGACACGCGCTTCTTGATTTAGGTCAGGAAGTTGTCATCCAGACCAGTTGTAGAGTCTACGAAAAACCTTGAAAAGTTTTCTCGAAAATCAGTTGGAAATCCACGGACCTCAGCATCAAACAGAGTCGCCAAGTGGTCAGACTTATCCTAACCATGAGAGGATCTGTCTCGTACAATGGGGGGCACCGTACAAATTAGCTTATAAGACTAATGAATCATATCCCCAGAAAGGATAATCTCCTTAAAGATCAAAAATCAGCTTTTAAGCCTGATATTACTCAATCCTTGAGATTGACCTTAAAGATTGAGAATTCAAACTCATGGAATTCAATGATATCTAAACTCGAGCTTGAACGAGAAAATATTTTGATCAAATTACAAATCGATTTGTTTTCTGAAAACCCATTTTTAATGTGTTCATTACCATTGAACGTAAAATCCTAGGAATTCACCTGGAATTCATTAGGTCACCTGAACCAAATCGGGTGTCAACCGTAAGAACGGTGGTTGCATAGCATGGTCGAAGACAGGATCTTGTGCCAGACCAAAAAACTATAGGGTGATCTTTACTATTGCTCCTACAAAGGATAGTAATTGCATTCGACAAGCTTTCGACCATAATTATCTGCATGTCACGGGACATTGCCTTAAAAGTTGCATGTTCAACGCTTTCCTTTACAATCGGACGGTAGTTTACCGAAAGATAATATACAGAACAAGTATACTGGATGTGTTGCTTCCCTAATACAAGGTTAGCAAGTGGGTGACACAAAACCGCAAGTTTTGAGCTAAAATTTTCAAATCTGAAACCCACAAAACCCACAAAAATATTTTGCAAACACCGGTGAAGGGTTATTCCGGAAAACTTATCTAGGGTAAAAACTAGATTGAATTTCCTAAAGGATCTAAATTTTTATAGTCATGTGGCACTGTAAACCACATCGTTACTATCATTGTTCATACCGCCATATTAAAATCACTGATTTATAAAGTGTGAAGAATAAAGAAGTGATTCTAGTAAAACTATATTCAAGTTCTATATTGCTTGAGGACAAGCAACGCTCAAGTGTGGGAATATTTGATAATGCTAAAAACGAACATATATTTCATAGCATTATCCTTCAAGAAAGACAAGCTTTTAGTTGCTATTGTTTTATTTACAAGTGATATTCGTTTAACTAATAAAAAGGTGAAGACAAAAGACAGATTCGACGATTTGAAAACGCAAACGACCAAAAAGCTAAAAAGTACAAAGTACAATCCAAGTGGTTCAATTTATTGATGAGAAACGTCTCAAAATTACAAGAGTACGAGCCGCGGAACGCAAAGTACAAGATATTAAATAATACGCAAGGACGTTCGAAAATCCGGAAACGGAACATGAACCAACTATCAACGCGCGACGCAACGGAGCTAAAATTACAAGTCAACAATGCACAAGAATATAATATAATATATAATTAATTATATAAAATTATATATATTATATTATATATTAAATAAATACGCGCAGCCCACGTTTTAGAAACTAATATAGTCTGATCCAGCTGGCCATGCGATCGCATGGCCTGGATGCTATAATTCCATGCGATCGCATGGGAAGAACAGTTTGGCCAGGTCTATAAATTGGACGAGTTTTCAGCGAATTAAACACACCATATCATACTTCAATCTCACTCTCTCAATATATATATTATATTTTAATTTTAATATTAAGTTAATAATAATAAGGTTATAGTGGCAAATGTTTTAAGTTTGTAAGTCGAAATTCTGTCCATGTAACACTACGCGATTAATACTCATTGTAAGTTATGTTCAACCTTTTTAAATTAATGTCTCGTAGCTAAGTTATTATTATGCTTATTTAAGCCGAGGTAATCGTGATGTTGGACTAAATATTAAAGACGAGGTTATTGAGTTTTGGACCATAATTGGGGTTTGGACAAAAGACCGACACTTGTGGAAATTGGACTATGGGCTATTAATGGGCTTTATATTTATTTAACTGAATGATAGTTCATTAATTTAATATAGAGATTTACAATTTGAGGTAATTATAAATAACCACATACACTCGATCGGACACGATGGGCGGGATATTTATAAGTACTAATAATCGTTCATTTAACCGGACACGGGGATGGATTAATAGTCAATAGACTCATTAAAACAGGGGTGGATTACATACAAGGACACTTGGTGTAATTGTTAATAAAGTATTAAAACCTTAGATTGCACACAGTCGATAACCTGGTGTAATCATTAACAATGTATTAAAACCTTATTACAGTTTAAGTACCCAATTAGTTGGAATATTTGACTTCGGGTATAAGGATAATTTGACGAGGACACTCGCACTTTATATTTATGACTGATAGACTGTTATGGACAAAAACCAGATGGACATATCGAATAATCCAGGACAAAGGACAATTAACCCATGGTAATAAATTAAAATTAACACGTCGAACATCATGATTAAGGAAGTTTAAATAAGCATAATTCCTTTATTTTATATCTCATCGTACTTTTAATTATCGCAATTTTATTTATCGTCATTTTATTTATCGTACTTTTAATTATCGCAATTTTATTTATCGTCATTTACTTATCGTACTTTTAATTATCGCACTTTTATTTATCGTCATTTACTTTACGCTTTAAATTAAGTTGTATTTATATTTAATATTTTACATTAGGTTTTAATTGTGACTTAAGACATAAAATCGACAAACCGGTCACTAAACGGTAAAATCCCCCTTTTATAACAATAATAATATTAATTATATATATATTTTTATACAAATATAGTTTAAAATAAATATAGCGTTAAACTCAGCTAGCTCCCTGCGGAACGAACCGGACTTACTAAAAACTACACTACTTTACGATTAGGTACACTGCCTATAGTGTTGTAGCAAGGTTTAGGTATATCCACTCTATAAATAAATAAATAACTTGTGTAAAATTGTATCGTATTTAATAGTATTTCGCAATAAAAATATAACTATTTCGTATACACCTCGCATAACATCAAAAGTAAATGGTGTATTTTTCACGAAGATAAAGGTCACGACGTGGACGACTGCAGGGAACTAAAGAAGGTGATAGTTGAACGGCTGAAATTGGGGGAACTCGACCATCTAAAACCGTCGCGTGTCAAAGTCCCCGGGACGAAGAAATTTGCCTGGAAACGGGGAAAAGAAAAAGCTCCAGAAAAGCACATCCACATGGTACAAATGTGGCATGCGGGTCACGTTCGTAAGGCGGAAGTTTTGGAGGAATGGGAATGTGCCCCTATCACGTTTCCTGCTTTTTGGAGAGTCTGTCCTACCGACTTGCCCGTAACGATAACCGCCACGGTAGGACGATGCAAGGTCTCGAGAATTTATGTAGATACGGGAAGCGTCGTTGACGTCTTATACGAACATTGCTTCTTACAGCTACCACAAGATGTGTAGGATAAACTAAAACCCCCACTCCATCCCGTCGCGGGATTCACAGGCGAAACGACTTAGCCTCTGGGTCGAGTAAGCATTGACGTTACGTTAGAGGAAAATACGAAACGACGATCGGTAGCTTTAAACTTCGTGGTTGTCAGAAGCCAAGTCGAAGTACAACATTATCATGGGACGGGAAGCGTTGTGCGAATTCGGCGCGATAGTATCAACTGTGCATGGCATGATGAAATTCCCAACTCTTTTAGGCGTTGCAACTGTTTTCTCTTATCGGGTCCCGATTGTGGGCCAGGTCGAACAGCCGCTACATCAGACGGCACCGATTGAGCAAGGGGGAAGCGTTATCATCAACCATTCCTTTCCTGATAAGGCAATACAGATTGGACAAACACTATCCGACGCAACGAAAAGTGCGTTATGTGAACTCTTGGCGAACAACGCTGACGTGTTTGCATGGCAAGAGTCAGATATGACGGGAGTACCTCGTACCGTTGCAGAACATCGTTTAAACGCCAACCCGGGTATGACTCCAGTAAGGCAAAAGAAACGGGGCATGGCTCCGGAGCGTAGCGCCTTCCTAAGGAATGAAGTGGAAAAGTTGGTACAAGCAGACATGCTGCGAGAGGTTAAGTACCAAACATGGGTTGCCAATCCAGTACTGGTCAAAAAAGCGAACGGCTCGTGGCGGATGTGTGTCGACTTCAAAGACATCAATAAGGCTTGTCCCAAAGACAACTATCCGCTACCAGAGATAGACTGGAAGGTAGAGTCGTTGGCGGGCTTTCGTTTCAAATGTTTCCTTGATGCTTACAAGGGTTATCACCAGATCCAAATGGTGGAACGCGACGAGGACAAAACCGCGTTCCACACAGATCAAGGCATTTTTTGTTACAAAAAGATGCCCTTCGATTTAAAAAACGCCGGCGCAACATACCAACGGGTCATCGACGCTGCATTCAAAGAACAGATCGATCGAAACGTGGAAGCATACGTCGACGACATAGTAATCAGAAGTCACGCCGAAACGAACCTTTTGAAGGACATTCAGGAAACGTTCGACTCTCTACGAAAAATCAACATGAAGCTGAATCCGGAGAAGTGTAGTTTTGGATTCGAGGAGGGAAAGTTCTTGGGGCACGTCGTCACAACGCGTGGTATACGGGCAAACCCTAAGAAAATTCAAGCTATTGATGAAATGGCAGCACCGCGAACGAGAAAGGAGGAACAAAGTCTGAACGGCAAGTTGGCAGCGTTGTTCAGATTCCTGTCAAAGGCGGCAGAACGGTCACTTCCATTCTTCAAAGTGTTGAAAGACAACGTGGGACGGAACTTCGACTGGACTCCTGAAGCGAATCATGCTTTCCAGGAAATGAAGGCTTTGATAAGGACGTTGCCGACGTTGACGACACCGGTACCGGGTAAAGTAACCGTTCCGTAATAATTTTTTACGAATTTATAAATATTGGCGGCGGGAACAGAGGCTGTTAGCTCGGTGCTCGTCGCGGAGCGTGGCGGCACACAGATGCCAGTTTATTTTGTGAGGAAAGTGCTACAACATGGCGAAGTCAACTACAAACCGATTGAGAAGCTTATTTTCGCGTTGGTCCACACCGCAAGACGGTTGAGACGGTACTTTCAAGCGCACCCAATGCTAGTGCTAACTGATTCGCCTATTAAACAGGTACGGTACGGCGATTGAGACCGGAGCACCTTGGAGGAAATTTATTCTAACAAGTTTTTCATGCAGGTATTGAGTAAACCGGAGGTTTCTGTTAGGCTAGCCAAGTGGGCAATCGAACTGGGTGAACATGAAATCCATTACGCCCCCCGTACAGCTGTCAAAGGCCAGATTATGGCAGATTTTATGGTTGAATTCATATGCGCCGCACCACCAGCGCCGGTCGTCGAAGAAGTACCAAATATCATCACGTGGGAACTATTCACTGACGGAGCATCGAGTTCTGACGGAGCGGGTGCAGGTCTAATTTTAATTGGCCCTGACGGAGAGGAACATACCTACGCGTTGCGTTTCGAGTTCCCCGCCTCCAATAATGAAGTGGAATATGAGGCATTGCTGCCTGGTTTGAGAATGGCTGAAAAGATGGGAATAAAATACCTAAAGGTGTCGGTTGATTCCCAACTCGTGGCGAATCAGATGAACGGGACGTTTGAAGCTAGGGATCCGGCTATGCAAAATTATTTGGCATTGGCAGAAGAAATGGCCAACAAATTCGAGCGTTTCTTAATAACGCAAGTGTCGCGATCCTTGAACAAAAAGGCCGACGCACTCAGCAAACTCGCATCAAGCGTGATCAGCCACTTCGCCAAGGACGTTTGGGTGGAGGTCCTTAGTCAAAAATCCACTGACGTGGTACAGGTATCGACTCGCTTCGATAACAAACACGCTATATGCATAATCTGTTTAAAACACAACGTACACATGTCCTGATTTTCTTGCAAAATAATCACAGGAGGCAGCCACTGTAGAAGAGGTCGAGACGTGGATGAGTCTCATCGTTACGTATCTCAAGAACGGGACGTTGCCAGCTGACGGGGCAACGGCACGTAAGATTCGTATGAAAGCACCTATGTACATGTTAAGGGATGGAGTTCTGTTCAAGAAATCCTTCACGGCACCGCTTTTAAGGTGTGTCGGCCCAAGCGAGGCGAAAACAATCGTAAGGGAGGTGCATGAAGGGACTTGTGGCATGCATATAGGATTTAGGACCGTTGTGGGGAAGATAATGCGGCTAGGGTATTTTTGGCCGTCCATGTACCGTGACACGAAAGAGATCATCAAAGCTTGTGCTTCATGCTAACGTCACGCCCCGCAAATTCACATGCCGGCGCATGAGCTAATTCCCGTGACGTCTGCTTGGCCCTTTTACAAATAGGCAATTGATTTGGTAGGCCCCTTCCCGGATGGAAAATACTTGGTCGTTGCAATTGAATTTTTCACCAAGTAGGTTGAAGCAAAAAGATTAAAGAGCATAACGGGTAAACAGATTGTGAATTTTGTTTGAGAGGAAATCGTGTGCCGTTTCGGAATACCACACGAAATTGTAAGTGATAACGGCAAACAGTTTGCTCACGATCCGTTTCGTTCATGGTGTGACGGGTTGAATATCAAACAGAATTTCAGCTCTGTTGCCCATCCGCAGGCAAATGGGCAAGTCGAAGTCACCAACAGGGATATCGTTGTCGGGATAAGGGCAAGGTTGGACACGGACAGTAAAGGTTGGGCAGATGAGCTTCCACAAGTATTATGGGCGTTCCGAACCACGCCAAAAGGAAGTAATCGAGAAACGCCATTCAGCCTTGTATATGGTACCGAGGCGGTGATACCCGCTGAAATTGTTGTCCCAACCTAACGTGTGGTACAATTCAATGATGAGTCCAACGTCATTAGCTTGAAGGAAAATTTGGACTTGTTGGAGGAAAGGCGTGACGTCGCCACTATCAGGGAAGCGTCGAACAAACAGAAAATTGCCAAGTATTACAATCAATGTGTGAAGGAACGTACTTTCCGCCCCGGTGATTTTGTGTGGCGTAATAACAACGCCAGCCGGGTCGAGAATACTGGAAAATTGGGACCCAATTGGGAAGGCCCGTATGTGATTGCAGATGCACTTGGCAACGGAGCGTATAACCTAAAGACGCATGACGACAAATTTGTGTCGCGTACCTGGCACGCAACCAACTTAAAGAAGTTCTATGTTTAAATATTTCGAATCGTTTCGTTGTTGAAAATTTTTCTTTTTCATTCTACCAAGTTTGTGATTGATCACCACAAATGTAAGCGCATCGCGCATTAGACTTCTTTGTTTTCAGTTTTCAATTAAATGCATTTTTTCAATCTTCATTACTAATGTATTGTGTAACTGTTTTGGCCGCGCTTCGGCGTTATAAATGTAAGTCCACTGATGTGTGCAGCGGTGTATACGAAATAGTTATTATTTTTACTGCGAAATACTACAAAATATGATACAAATTACACAAGTTTTATTTATTTATTTATGGAATATACCTAAACCTTGCTACAACACTTATAGGCAGTGTACCTAATCGTAGAGTAGTGTAGTTTTTAGTAAGTCCGGTTCGTTCCACAGGGAGCTAGCTGATTTTAACGCTATATTTTTATTAACTATTTATATATATATATATATATATATATATATATATATATATATATATATATATATATATATATATATATAAGTAGTAATATTATTATAAAAGGGGGCTTTACCGTTTAATGACCGGTTTGTCGATTTTAAATAAAGCGTAAAGATAAATGACGATAATATAAATGACAGAATTTAAATTGCGAGAAAGTAAATTGCAGTAATTAAAATGACAGTAAATAAAGGTACGATGAAATATGAATTAAAATTATTATGCTTATTTAAACTTCCGAAATCATAATGTTTGACGTTTGATTTTAATTTATTACCCTAGGTTAATTGTCCTTTGTCCTGGATTATTTGATACCTATTTGGTTTTTGTCCATAATAGTCCATCGGTCATAATTATAAAATGCTTGTCAAATTAACCTTATTTCCGAAGTCAAATATTCCAACTAATTAGGGATTTGAACTGTAACAAGGTTTTAATACTTTGTTTAATGATTACACCAGGTTATCGACTGCGTGTAATCCAAGGTTTTATAACTTTGTTAACAATTACACCAATTATCCTTGTATGTAATCCACCCATGTTTTAATGAGATATGAATATTAATTTACCCACTTGATCAGAATGAATAATCAATTACCCAACCCGAATAATTAATTAAATGATCGTAAAAGATGTCGTATAAACGTCACTAAATAGGACATACATAATCATTTTAATAATTATTAGATTAACTAATTTGAAGATAGGTTCGACAGATTCTAATGAGTTATCATTCGATTAGACAATACCCCCTATCTATTAATAGTCATAGTCCAATGTCCACAAGTGTCGGTCTTTTGTCCAAACCTTAATTATGGTACAAAATCTAATAACCTCGTCTTTAATATTTAGTCTAACATCACGATTACTTTGGCTCAAATAAGCATAATAATAACTTAGTTACTAGACATTAATTTAAAAAGGAAGAACATAGCTTACAGTGGTGATTAATCGCGTAGCGTTACACGGACAGAGTTTCGCCTTACAAAACCTTAAAACATTCCTTACAATAACCCAATTATTATTAAACTTAATTTAAAATTAAAATTATAATTAAAAATATAATTATGATTACAGAGGAAGAAGAAAAAAAAAAGTGTATATTACTCGTCCAATTCGTTGCCTTTTTATAGTACCTGACCAGCAAACTGCTGCCATGCGATCGCATGGAAATCGTGCCTCCAGGCCATGCAATCGCATGGACCTCTGATCCAGCTCACCTAACTTTGTTTTCTAATTTGCCGACGGTTTTAATATATAATATAATATATATATATATATATATATATATATATATATATATATATATATATATATATATATATATATATATATATATATATATATATATAATTTTAAGAATTAATTATATATTATATTATATTCATGTGCATAGTTGACTTGTAATTTTTAGTCCGTTGCGTCGCGCGTTGAGAGTTGACTCTGGTCCCGGTTCCGGATTTTCGAACGTCCTTGCGTACTATTTAATATCTTGTACTTTGCGTTTCACGGCTTGTACTCTTGTAATTTTTAGACGTTTCTCATCAATAATTTGAACCACTTGAATTGTACTTTGTACTTTTTAGCTTTTTGGTCATTTGCGTCTTCAAATCGTCGTTTTCTTCTTTTGTCTTCGCACTTATTTATTTAAACGAATATTACATAAAAATAGAACAATTACAACTAAAAGCTTTACATATTGGAAGGATATTGATACTAAATATATGTTCATTTAGAGCACTATCATCCACTCACAAGTTACTTATGCCATGAAAAAAGACATCATCTAATCTTTGGACGGCATTGGCGACGCTAGGCGTATTGGAGGTATGCCTAGCCCTCGGAACGGGATGCCTCCGGATTTCGTATCCGTCGCATTAATCCCAGCACTAAGTAGATGAGTGCAATGTCGACAATTACCAAGTGTAACCTTGACAAACGGTACGTTGCCGTGACGACGGTACGTACATATTTATATTAACACGTTTTACTACAGTTGGAACACACAAGTAAAATAACAAGAATCATAAGGAATTGATATTTCATTGATTTAATTACAACCATTACATTAGGAACAAAAATGAAAAGAGAATTACAAAAATCCCTACAACTACGGGATCATCTTCTTCAATTTGGCCAAGGTAAGGTCCGGTGTCGGCCCAATCTGTTCAATAAACGGCACCTTAATGGCCGCGCAGGCATTGACCGCCGCATCATGGACGTCGTAGGCGTCCTCATCCGCCATGTCTCGGATCGCCTCCGGAATTGGTTCTGCTATTTCAACATGTTCCACCAACGTGGTATACGCGTCCAAACGCTCCACTTTCCTTGTAGCGTCAACCAAATTCTGGAACGGCTCCTTTACCTCCGGCGCCTAGAGAGCCTTGAAAAAAATAGAGGGGATGAGGCTGCAAAGCTCTTGAAAATCGTCCGCTACCTTTCGATTGGCAGCGGACAACTCTTGGTTTTGGGCGGTGAGGAGATCCTTACTGGCTTTCTCCTCCGCCAGCTCTTTATGCGCCGCCTCCAGGTCCTTTAGCGCAGTTTGTTCTTTTTCAGCGCGTAAGGCCATCTCTTTGATAGCCTTTTGGGCCTCCCTTAGGGCCTGTTTCTTTTCCACCTCTGCTTCGGCAGCGGCTTGCTTAGCTCGCTTCAACTCTTCCCTAACTTGGACAATTTCAGCATTCAGCTCTTTACCGTCGGCTTCAGCGCGGAGGGCGCGTTGATCCAGTTCAATGGTCCGCTGAAGCTCGTCGCGGGTCAACACCAACCCTTCATAGATATGTTGAACCCTGGCGCGGCGGGCGGCACTATCAGGCATTTTTCGGACCGCCTCATAAAGCACCGGAGGGCAAATCCGTTGCAGATACTCAAACTGCGACAGAGCGTCGCTGTGAGACACGTTCCACATGGTCTCCATGTGACTGAAGGTGGGTTGTTTTCCAAAACCAGGAGAATAAGGCTCCTCCAAAGAAGTGGAACGTTGGCCGGACGCGTCGCCAGAACCGGATGCCTTCAGTTTGTCTTTTTCCGACGCCTTTACTTGGGCGTCGGATGAATCTTGAAGATGGACGATAGGGACTCCCATGCGTAACCCTAGAGAAATAACAAACTTGATTAGTTTCTCCCATTGGGATTCTGGTGACGTAGCGGGGTTATTATCAGGGTTTTCATAATACCCACCTTGGCTGGGAATCTCTTCAAAAGTTTTTAAGTTGCTTTCTGCAACTTCTCGCGGCGTTTTCCTCTTTTTGTGACCGCCAGTCGATACGGTCACTTTTGGGGGAGAATGGGGGCGTTTATGCTGTTGTAGTTGCTGTTCCGGCTGAATTGTGGAAACAGCGACGGATATCGGATCCGGATTGGTGACAGGAGTTGAGCCGGTTGTAGGTTGTGTTGTTGTCACGTCGCTGGCAGCGTTGGTGGATGAACCAGCAGCAACATCATCACCCTTCAAAGGATGACCTTCCGGAAGGTTGGCCTTTGGGAATCTCTTGAAGGAAACGCCATCAAGAGTAAGGCGGCGGAGAACTCTGTTGAAATCCATCTCTGCAAAAGAATATGAGTTAGAAAAATTACATGAGCAGAATACTTACAAGTTTAAAGACGTAACGGCACGAAGAGCATACTCATTCCGTCGCACATGATCAATGGCACTCTGTCACTCCATGGCCAATAATGCTGAACATTGCAGAGTTTCAGCATCACCTCGCCGTAAGGACGCATCTCAAGCGTAGCGTCCTTACACAAATTAAAAAGCTCCCGCTCCCCTTGGTTAAGGTCTGGAGTCTTGGAGACGTCTGGAGAACGCTTGGAATGCCATTGTGCGAGGTGGGCACGCCCTTCGCCCAGCAGATCGGTCCCGGCAAAAAAGAACATTCCTCTCCAATCATGGAGGGACGGAGACTTCTTAGTGGTAAAGTTACACTTTTTCTCAAAAGTGTACCACCCCTTTCCGGAAGCAGTGAGTTTGAACGTCGCTCGAAAAACGTTCAGACTCGCGGGTCTATTTTGTGCCCTAAAAAACATCTCGAAAATAGTAACACGCTGCCATGCGTGTGGATGTAATTGCGAGACGCTAATGTGATAATGGTCTAGTACAGCCGCCACGAATGGGCTCAACGGAAAACGCAGGTTGTCCAACGCCACTGCCTTCTAATACAAGGTAAAGTATCCTTGTGGCGGCTCGTCGGCACGCTGACCGGGTATCGCTACCATTGTCGGTACGTCTCGAAGTACCGGATACTCGGCTATAAATTTCTCCATCTCTTCCGTCGTAACGGTCGTGTTTTCCGTAGAAACGTTAGCCTTAGACATTTTGGTTTACCTTAGAATGAAAACGGCACGAGTATTGAGAGGAGATAAGAAATTGTTTAATAATAAGGAAGTGGAGAAAGAGATGTAAAAATGAGGAGGTAAAAACGTCATATTTATAGAAAAAACTTACTGTGGGCCTAGTTACTGGGCCTTGATCCTGATCGAACACGTGTCCTAGGGATGTTGAACCACAGCCGTTGGATTCGTGGCGTTTCATTTTTACAGCTGTAAAACGTAATGATTGCTGACATCATCCCCTAGCACACCCTACGAGGAAACAAGATTTGACGTTTACAGCGTGTCAGTAATGATGGCCTTTTATAATATTTTATTCAATATAGTTTGGTTACAATCAAAGGCAATTTTATTCCAACCAAACTGGGGGGACTTAATGACGTACGTCCCGCCATGGCCGTCATGTGAGACGCATGGCGTATCCTGTAGCTGGATGTTTAGCTTCAGCTCCTGGTTGGATACCAAGTCAACGTCGCTCTCAGGCCACGATTATCCCTACGCCACGCCACCCGTAGCGTACAGTTAACCATTTGACTTGGTTTACACAGCTACTTGTCCGTCCGACAAATCAGGAGAACGTGGAGCAGTTAGTGGGCATGATTAGAGGATTCCAGGAGTGGTAATCGTGGTTTAGTGGGCTAGTGGTGGTTATCCTTGGTAACCGCCATCTTATGCCTATAAATACTGCTCATAATCACACATTTAGGAATTAATCAACATTTTGCACTTACCACCGCTGATCACTCTTCTAAGCTCACCTTGGAGGCTCGGCAAAAGTTAACCACCACAACACCCCTCATACTCATCACGTTAACCGAAGGAAACCCTTCCGAAGGTTAGTCATTTCAACTAATTGCACTCAAGTCAATTTTCGCTTGATCAGTTAGGTTGTCTCGTGTTATATTTGTCACCAAAATTCAAAACATTAAAGAGTCTGTCGGTACAAGCATTCTGAATTTCAACATCAATTAGAATAAGAGCTTCTAACCAACATGAATATCATCGAGTTGTTAACCTGATTTAGAACAATCATTTCAATTCTTTTTTATTGACACATTCTGATAATTGGCTCAATTTCACACTCTTTAAATGTAGTAGATGACCGAGTATTAACATAAAAATGAGTTGGGAGCAAGGAATCGAGTTGCATAGAAGCTGAGCCACAAAGCTACAAAGTTAGATATACATACTGATTACTAAAGACAGCAATTAAGATAAGCACAACTTTCACTTAATGCTTGGGAGAGATGAAGCAAAAAAAACGATGATTGTTCTAACAATATTTACAAAGAAAAAACTATTATCCTACAGAACAAATGTAATCCAGGTAACGAGGGTTTAGACAAGCATGAATTCCTGAGACCACAGTATCTAGGTATAGCAGCGATAAGTTTTGTGTAGCTAAACAAGTCCTCTAATAAAGCAACAAAACATAGTTACACGTGTCCTTTTCGTCTCCTCTTCTTGTTTAAGGCTGGAAAACTGGGTGTTCGCAGCTGGTACATAAAAAAAGATGAAAAAGAAAAGAGCTTTAGATATCAACGAGGTAGGGGTAAGCCGCGCGTTGCTGCGGGTGATTTGTTATGTATAAAATTTCAAAGATTATAAGAACAGTAGATAGGACAAAATCGAGATCACATTTTTATAAAATCAATAACCCGTTAAAAAACAAATTGTGAATTCATTGCCTAATAAGACAAAACAACCAAAAAAATTGGCCAGCCTCCTCTTTTTTTTTAAAGGTAGTGTGAACGGAGGGTCAAAAACGACATTCATTCCCAACTAAATGACATGCTTTCAGGTGTCTATTAGTATATCTATCTATCTATCTATCTATCTATAACCTATTATAAAGCATATGATTAATCCACGTGTCTTCCCACTAATTACCCCTTAATCTTCTCTAATTACTTTTACAATTACCTCACGTTCTGCCATCTGTCAACCTTTCATTCGTCATTTTTTAAAACAAAAAAAAAAAAAAAACCCTTTCTCTCATATCCTTTCTTTATCTCTTTCACTCGACGCTTCCTGTTCTTCAAACTTCTAGGGTTTCACTAATTAACTGTCGTTTCACTCAAATTCATCATCATCTTCATCATACAAAACACAACCCCTTCGATTATCACCAAAACGGTCGAATGAAGATGAAACATATCGCAATTAGGGTTCTTTATTTTGTTTTCATCCCATTACTTTGATTACCATTCTGTTTCGCGATGAGTCAAAAACGAATCTGGCATAAACATTGCGAAGCAAAAAAGCCTGAATCAACTGTGATATGAAGACGATTCTATAGAGGTATTTCAATTTGCTACATATTTGATTTGATATTTTCATTAGTTAATTACTAAAAACACATATTCCCTGGATTCGTTTGTGCTGTTTATAATTATCAAAGATTCAATTTTGATTTCAAATGTGTTTAATCATAATATAATATTATTGGTCTAATTAAGTTTGTATCAGTTGTTGTAACGTCCGATCTTAAATTTTGGGGTTTTTAAATTGTAGATAAATTGACTGATTTGATTATGATTTTAGACGGCTACTACAGGTTATATTTCAGATACTATAAGTTGAATTATTATTTTTGTTGTTGTGTCATTATTGTTTGGATGTTAGTATAAAAATTTTAATTCAAGTTATTTGCTTCTTGAATTACATTATTTATGTGTTGGTATGATTTTAGGTATAAAGATATTGATTGGATCTTTCCATGATTTAGGTGTAAAAAATCGATATGAATCTCAGGTTTCCTATTGTCTTCTTTGCAGTTGAATCTCAGGTTCCAAAAGTAACAATTTTCCGTCTTTTGTTGCCGAATGTCTTTTGCAATTGCCAGTACACCTAATCCATTTCAGTAACTTTCAATTTCTTAATATTCGAATCAACAAATAAAGCTTAATCAAATTATACAATCATCCATAAAATTTTGAATTCGCTGCATGCTTTACTTGATAGAGAATTTATGTTTTTTTCTTGGTTTAAAAGATTCATGGTTATTTGGATTTTTTATTTTTAACATTTTGGCTTAATTTATGTTTAGTTCGTTTATCCCATCTTCTTTATTTAAATGTATTTTTTGTTCGTTTGGTTTATTACTGTAGGTTGTAGCTGTATTTCGTGGCACATAATCGATTTAGATGTCACCGAAAAATCCATTTAATCGAGTCATCCTAATGGTAAATTTATATAATCGATTCATATACTTTTATAGGCTCTATTGAGTCGACAGCAATCGTCGATTTATTGGCGACTTGACTGACTCTTAGAGCCTAAATTAAATTCCAGGCAGGATTTAAAACCCATGGAAATTTGATTCTACCATTTTCACGGCGTCTACTTATTTTTATTTTTTTATTTTTTATTTTTTTTAAAAACTTTTTCCTACTTAAAGGCCGGAGGTCCTCTCGGAAGCAATCTCTTTATCCGTCGAATAGAGAGAGGGATGACTTTCTCTACTTTTGAGAGTGTTTCACTCTGGGTGGAGAAATGATTTGTCTTTATTCTCGGATAGGGGAAGGATTGTCTACATCTCACCTCCCCCATACACCACTCATGTGGTATTGGGTTTTGTTGTTGTTGATTCATATACTTTTAATCACAAGTCAATAAGTTGCTAAAAAGTATATGCCACTCTTAGAATATCATTTTTGTATTCCTTTTATGTCATATATGTTAGTTTAGTTCATAGTTGGTGTGGTTCTTATTAATAGAAGTCTGCACTTTTGTTGCTATAGCTTTGATCTGATATTATATGTAGTGTTTAATTGATTTTGATTCTTATAATTCTAATATGATGCTTAGATGGTGCTTTTTTTTTGGATCTGTACAGTGTATAACATAGGAAATGGGGTGTATGAGGTGAAATTTTTTTAGATATTCATATATTGATATGAATATCTTTTTAGTTCTACTTCCAAGCTTTAATCGTTATAGAGGTTAAATCGTAACATGTGTAACTTAGTTATAACTTACATGTTTAAATGTGTATGGTTTTAATTTCAAGAAGTTACTTTTACTATTGTTTGGCTATTGAAACTTCTTTGATGTATGTAAACTTATATTTACGAATCTAGAACTGATTTGTATATTTGTTAATAATTCAATTATGCAGATAGTAGCTTCGTTAATTAAGAGTCATATGAATTGAGAGACATGTTTTATCAAATATGGGCGGCAATGATCAACCAAATGGGGCTGCAATGATCAACTAAATGGGGCATTTCAGATAAGTTCTATTTGCTTTCACTCTTGACCCATGTATATATACCCCATAATATGCCCCATGAACTTATTTGAGAATTGATGTACTGAGTTTTTACAACATATCTGAAATTATGTAACTATAATTTGAAATTATTTTTATTTGAAGGTTAATGTCATGGTTGATATATCTTCGATTATATTTTATACTAACCTCTAAAGTCTAAACTAATAAAGCTATCAGTGCACCAACTGTATCAGTGGGCCTTCTACCAAATCTGATTGAGGATTTTCCGCTTATTTGGTTTCTAGGGCTGTATATGAACGTAGACAATGGATTGGATCCTCATATTGCATACTGCCATTTATCAGCAATAGGTTTGCCTAAAGATTTTTTTTAATATTAGTGACATTTTATCAACTGCTTAATGTATTTAATTGCACACTAAACTTTTAAGACATGTATCCACAAATGAGTTCTTTTGGGTATATAGCACTTATCAAAGGGTCAACTAGAATCTTAAGAAGCTGATTAGATCTGGTGGAATGTCATCATCGCATTCTGCAACCGTTACTGCTCTTGCGGTTGCCGTTGGTTTACAAGATGGCATCAACATGTCAACTTTTGCAATTGCACTCATTTTAAGCATGTACTTTGTGTTCTCTTTTAGAGAAACTCCAATAACTACATAAAACCAAAAGAAATGGATGGTCGACCGTAAATGGAAAGACATGTTGCTTGGTTAATAGTGTGAAGGATAATAATAGCGCTTCTTTTCTCCAACGAAGAAGAGTATTATCTCCTTTGGAATTTTTTTTGGAGCCTACTATTTATATTCGTAGACGAGCATGTATGATTAAATACATATTCTGTTTGTATATTCGTTATGTAATAGCATGGATAGTTGCAAAGATTATATAAAAATATAATTTGCTACATGTTGAATGTATCAATTCAGGTTGTGTAAGGATAAGAAAATCGAAACGTCATGAGCAATTTTGAATTTTGAATTTTAAATTTTATGGTCCATTTGAAACGTTTACATGTATTTAATCGTTTTCTATTATCATTAAACATGTAGATGAAACATGTGTGACTTAACATAACATCTACATGTATTTGATCTCTTTCCTTTATCATTAATCATGTAGATGGAACATGCGTGATTTAACATATTGTTAGTTGCAGATACAACATGTACAAATATTAACGTATTACTATACCAACTTTTTTAGCCACCGTGCAACGCACGGGCTATTAAAGCTAGTTGTATAGTATAATACATGGTTCAAGTTATGATATAATGACAAATGGCCCTAAGTGAAATCTTGAAATGGCTCAGTTTTTGGTTCCTCGAGTTGGGGTATGATTACAAAAGGTTATATTTATAGCATTAGCAGTTTCATTAATTGGATTAAAAAGATTTACGAGGTTTTAGGTTTTTAATTTGCACTTTTTGTGTGACTTTCAACATGTACCCTTCATAACTTCTTATACATATTTGACCCATTAATAATAATAACTAACCCGAATTTCGAATTGACCCATTCCTAGGTGAATGGGTTTATATTGTCCCTTGTGTTAATCACTCCTCTAAACGCTCAAGAATCCAAATGAAAATTAGAATAAACAAGAGGAAACAACTATGTACCTTAATAACCATGATGTTTCCCATGTGAAATAGGATTAGATAACCTAGCAACATGAGAGTTGATTAGAATCCAAATAAAGTTTCATAATTTATGGAAACGGATAAAAAAAACAGCCATAAGGAGACGTATAACACGTCATAACCTAAATAAAAAAATGAAAAAAGATCTTTACCCGCCACTAGAAGGGCGCTCCGAGTAACCATCATATGATCCATACCTACTCTCCGGGATCTAAAAACACATGAAATGTGATTAAACAAAAGAAAGAAAAAAAAGTATATATAGTTGATCTTAGATAAATTCGATTTAATTCGGTTATAACCTGGGAATCACCGTAACCGTCCAACTCAGAATCATATCGGCGAGAGTGAGAAGCATGTCCACGTCCACGCCCACGACCACGTCCACGTCCGCGTGAATTACCGTCACGGTTTCCATGTCTTGATGCATAAGGCAAGTCAACGGGCACGGAATGATATGAGATAGCCGCTCTGCTTCCCTCCATTTCGAAAACATTGGCTCTTAACCGTGTTGTTACTTGTAACAGAGCACTGCCAGCAGCATTGATGTCTCCACTGATCTATACAACATAAAGTAGTCTTGTTTACAAGTGGAAAACGGGTGTCTTTTGGTTTGGATTAGGGTTAAATTGGGTACTTTTGGTACGCTAGGGTTCTGATGACCTCAACGCACTTTTTGTCCCAAATTTTTGATATTGAGCGACTCAATTACAATTGCAGTTACATTTACAAATATAAGTTATTTTGGAAATAATTCATTTTGATTGTTTCATGAAGTAATTTGAAAGGTTTTATATATTGATAGTACACTTTGGATGACTTTCAATCCTTTAAGTAATTACTGTTTTACACCTTCAGTCCATTAGAGATAACAAGATAAGTCAAATGGGTCAAAACTGCTACATCTACCATATATGTATTTAAAGAATGAGGAATTCAAAGAAATTTTTGTAGTTTGGAGGTTCTGAAATAGAAGAAGTACCTGGACCATCTCTTCATCTTCAGAAGCAACTAGGGGAAGATTTTCCAAGACGGTTATTATACGGATGTTTGCTCTAGTTGAGCTTCTCATCTCAGAAATAATGGCCCCACCTTTACCGATTAAACATCCTATTTGTGAGCTTGGAACTAGCAAACGTGTAGTTAGTACATGAATTCCAGAATCCTTTTCGCTTCTTTCGCTGCATCGTGGTTGCAAACGCAGTGCTGCATCAATTGTTGGTGATTGATCTTCAAATACCTGTTAATATATTAGGGAAATAACATGTGTTAATGTTGTGAAAAGTATCTAAGTTTATAGTCATCAACATTTTAAGATATGATTGAAGTAGAGGTGCCATATTTTAACACATTAAACATGTCAGCTAGGGTTATGTTTAAATCTATAGCAGCAAATGGGGAGATAAAAAATAGCTAAAAAGCAATATGGGTCAAAATGGGCTAAACAGCTCAAAAAGGTGAAACGGCACCCAAAAATGTATTTTAAATGCGTACAACCTAATAACACCGCCTATGTAAAAAAAACAAATTATTATTGAAATCACATTTTACCCACTAAATAATTCTACAAAATCAATATCTGGAAAAGAAAATGCTTCAGGCCAACACAAACAGTTCCAGCCTGTTATATAGACCAGATCCAAAAAAAAAAAAAAAAAAAAAAAAAAAAAAAAAAAAAACTGTTTCCACCAATTACCCAACCCATCTGTTTTGCTACCTCTAGAGTCTGGATAGAGTAATGATACCTCTTTTGCAGATACAGTTATAAGACAATCATCTCCTTCAGCAACAGAGCTATCAACTTTGATTGAGGCACCAGATTCTTGGCGTATTTGTTTAATAATTGAACCACCTTTGCCGATGACAGCCCCGATATTCTCAGTTGGACAAACAAAACGAAGTGAAAAATCCTTTGCTAATGCAGCCCAATCGCCCCCATCATTATTGTAACTCCCGTAAGGACCCATTAAAGAGCCGACACCCGTGTGATGTGGTGCACCAGGGTTTGGGCTCAAGTAACCACCACCAACAGCTCTGTGGATATTGGAAGCAGACAAAAGCAGATGCTGGGATCTTGATGGATTTTCGTGAAGCCGAGATGCCACTTGATAAAGAGCTTTTCTGACAACTGTAGTTTCACCACTTATCTACAAAATAAATCATACAATTAAAAAAAAAAAAAAAAAAAAAACTTTATGAAAGAAAACCAATTATGATCCAAGGCCAGAAATTGCATCATTGGTGCTGAAATAAATTAACAACGAGAATACAAATAGTTTAATATTGAATTTGATTATAGATTATCTCGGTATACTAAATGCATTATGCACATCCACCATGTTTACCATTCTCACTATTCTGTGATATGGCTATATTAGACAATATGTTCAATTACTCTATGCTAATTTTTCCAAGTTCCAGCCAAAACTTGGAATCTAAAATGGAAGTACAATTATAATTGGCAACTTGGTGACTTTTATGGTACCATATAACAAAAAAAAAGCAAATACTTATATGTATGCTTAATATATATATATATATATATATATATATATATATATATATATATATATATATATATATATATATATATATGAAAGCACAAATCAGAAAAAGTGAACTTCAGGAATGTTTGGATGTGCTAATTCAAACTGACTTTATGACTTTAAATCATTGAAATCAGATTATCAGCTGTAAAAAAACAATCTGTAAGAAATAGTATTTGAAAAGTTCTTTTATGAGTATAGATGTAAAAATCAAAATACTTGTCAGGTAATTGAGTGTGTGGCGAAGTCTCATTATATGAGATAACTTCTTATATAAAACGTGACGAAAAACAGCATCGCTATGAAGCAGAGTGTAAAATGGGATTAAGAGTCACTAGCATAAATTTACCAGAATGGCAATTCAGGTAACACTATTTAACCCAATTAGTTATTTCTATCGGCCATGTTTTAATATTTCTGTGAATTATATAGCACCTGATGACTAAAATGTAAAAAGAAAAGAAAATCACACCTGGAGAAGCTCATCAGAACTCAATGCACAGTAAGGTATGTAATCACTGTTCAGAATACGAATTTGAGCCCCTGTTTCACTACGTATGTTTTGGACAACTTGTCCACCTTTCCCGATCACACATCCAATTTGATCAGAAGACACAAGCATTCTTACAGTAACAACTTGTTCAGCATCTTCAAATTCATCATCAATAGGTAATTCTTCAGCAATAACCCTATCATGCACCTTAAACAGAGCATCCAATGCAGGTGAAACAAAATCATCATAATCATCTCCAAAACTGTTAGTTTCCTCGCATGAACTATATATTATCACAACTCGTTCCTCACAACCAGGCACACTTTCAGTAATTCGAATTTTCGCCTGAGTGTCTGATCTCATTTGTTTCACAATTTCTCCACCCCTGCCGATAATACTTCCGATCTTTCTTGCAGGGCACAAGTATCTGTATACCGTATCATCTGGTCCAATACCATGTGACTCCTTCTCATCAACACGATTTGTTCTTCCATAGTCGTTCTTCTGGCCAGCCATTGGCAGAAATTACTAAGACCAATCACTCTAACTGTAACTCCACAAAAAATAATAATAATAAATAATATAATAATAAAGAGAACTAGCTTACCCAAAACAATGGCACACACACTACAACTCGAAATAGTTTTATCTACCAATCGATACATCTCTCAAATTTGATTTGATGCATACATCATATAAAGAGGCAGAATAAAAGCTAGACCAACCTTGGTTTCCCTCGAGAACTTATATTTGGGAATAGTGTGTTAAAGGGATTACTAACTGTATGGTTTGTATATTTTTAGGTTAATAATAAGTTAGTTTGATGTCTCTGCAGCGGATCTTCAACCTTATTGTCTAACTTCAGATTCCTTTTTTTTCTTTTTCAAAAAGCCATAGTCTAACTTTAGATTCTTGATAGTCTACTAATTATATGATAATTGCAGTTCAGTAAGTAGTTACTATAAGCATCAAATTTTGAGATGAGTAGATTAAATTAGTCTTCACTATCACTAATGGTTTGTTTGAATACAAGGATAGCACCAAATAATAATAACAGAAGTTTTCTGAAGGCCTAAAACGTGATATTAATCTACGTTATCGTCAAACCTAATTGTTCTCTCATCAATGATGATTTTCTACTTACTAGCAATGTAACAGCACGATTATGGAAAAATAAGTTACTATTATCTCAATCAATACATAATCGAAACAACATATCAAATTTAAGCTAAACAATCGATTCAAGTTTAATTTACCGATCAAATGTTCGAAATTAAATACAAAATGCGTGATATGTTATATAATCGAAAAGAAATCAATAAGAATGCGTACTGATTGTAGAGTTTGAGCACGGTATGTGTGTGAGCTACAGTAAGTTCTTCAACTTTTGATAGTAGGGTTTTTCAGCACCGAAAGAGGGCCACCGTTGCTCATTTTATTTTACATGTATCACCCTTTTTGTTATAAGAAATGACATTTAACCTCCTTTACACGCTTTTATCTTAATTTCACTCGACAATCGACTTTTTATTATCGCAACTTTAATTTAAATTTAACTAGTTGAAGACCCGCGAATTCGCGGGGCTTTTTTGTTGAGTGCGAAGCGAGTTAAACAAGAAGATCGAGAAACTGCAAGTATCGCGTTTGAGTAGAGTTTGTCGCCAAACACGACGTGTTGGAACGTGATGAAGTCGACTGGAACGCGACAGGTGTGTCAGGGATCGAGTTGGATGTTGTCGCGTCTTGGTGTCGCGTTGGAGCATTGTTTGTCGCGAAACGCAACATGGTGTCGCGGAACGCGACAGTTTCCTTGGCCAGCAAGTCGATCTAGATCTTTCCATGTTTTGTTATTTGCACTATAAATACCCTCATTGTAACCTGTAAATACTGTGCACGAAAATAATAAGAAAATTTCTCTGGTTTGCGCCCGTGGAGTAAACCCTTCTCCTTGTTTGGAGTTGGGATATAACCACGTTAAATCCCTGTGTCGTTTATTGCTTTAGCTAATTCGTTTGTCGTTCGTGGGTGTGTGATTAGATTAAATCATATGTCTTGTTTGGGTCCAATAATCCTAACAAGTGGTATCAAGAGCTCATGGTTTCGAGTGGGAGCGATGGCGAATTGAAAGCATGAACAAACGATAGATCTAGGGTTTGTGCAACATGGATCGAGATCTAGAGACTTAGTTGATAGCGAAGAACTCGCGGGTATGGTCTATGTACTCGTGATATAATCTATTATAATTGTCTATGATTACTAATAGATTATTATGGTGGCTCGCGGTGGTAACGGAGTTGGTAGTCGGATCGATAAGTTATGTTGCGGGAGAGTTTTCAAAATTCGGATGTTAAGCAACTGCTGCAGAAGAAAATTCATAGCGGGTTCGTTAAGAGTTGGATCGCCAGGATATTTTAACCGGGGGTTATCGACTCATAGATCTAATTGTGGTCAAAATTTCGTAGAGATCGGACCGTTCAATTGAGAGATATGTTTTTT
This sequence comes from Rutidosis leptorrhynchoides, assembly GCF_046630445.1. Classification (NCBI taxonomy): domain Eukaryota; kingdom Viridiplantae; phylum Streptophyta; class Magnoliopsida; order Asterales; family Asteraceae; genus Rutidosis; species Rutidosis leptorrhynchoides. Next base: position 372,502,442 of record NC_092340.1, on the reverse strand, counting down.
CGAAGTTACAGTAACTCAGGTAAGGGTTTAATTGCGTAGCTGTAGTAGAAAAATCATTGACGGTTCGTCTACCGTTGGATCGACCTTTACCTGAAAATTGGACTGTAGGTGGTCGACAAATAGATCTAGAGGCTGTACAAATTTAAAAGTGATCGGACCGTTAGATTTGGAGTTATGTGTTTTCGAAGTTGACAACCGTCATGAAAACTCTTAGGGTTTTGTGATTGCGCAACAGAAGTAGAAAATTCATTCTAAATTCATCTACCGTTAGATCTTTCTGAAATTTTTACTGGTAATGTAATACAGTCGGTTCTACTGGTGTTTTAAATTTGGTGATGATCGGACCGTTGGATTTTCAGATACGATTTTTCGAATATGGGCAGATTTTCAGGGTGAACTTTTCGGGTTTTGATGACCCGAGTGCGAGATAGTTTAGTCTTGGAAACTCGGGCGATACGAGCTGGATATTTTGGGATTTTGGCTTGTTACATAAGCTCACGAGGGTGATCTCTCAGGTTTGGGGTTTGGATAACGAGGGGATTACATCCGGGTTATTACCGACAGCGAGAGTTACGGGGAAGTTTTTTATGCTTGCGGTTTTGAAACGGAACGACCAAAGGTTTTGGTTGGATATTTCAAAGTGTGTGGAATATGCAGGCAGGTTAGAGCTTCTCTCACTAAGGAGATTGGTTGACGAAGGGTGTCGGATAGAACGCATTCGACCAGTGCTCAGGGTTTTGGGTGATGTTTGGTTCAACAAACGAGCTTTTTCCTTAAGGGTTACCAGTTAGGTTCTTAGGTGATTGACGGAGTGGATAATCTTGTAAGTCCTGGAACTTGAAGCTTTCAAGATATTGTTGAGAGTATCGGGAACTCGGAGTGAGTTTGGGAACTGACAGAAGTATCGGGTAAGTGGGAGTTGGACGACTAGTGGGAGTTGTAGAGATGGTTGTGCGATATGTTTCTCTGATTTTCACAGTGTTAGTGCGTCGATTCCGACTAGATACTCAGGTACTTGTTTTACTCTCCATTGGCAAAGAAATTTGCAACTGATCGGGTGGTACGAAACAGATTTTTCTCGGGTAGCAGCGGTTTATTTTTCTTACTCGTACAGTGGGAGCGTGCTTGAGATTGAGAAGATGGGTTCGTGAAATTCATAGCTATAAGGATCAGTGTACCAGCGTGAAAGTGGAAGTTGAAAGTGTAGATTTCGAGGTTGTGACTGCGTTCTCACTGGAGCCTTGATGAATAGTCTACAAGGGCGTTTGTCAGATTTTTTGATTGCTGGGAAGGAAAATCAGTGATAAACGGAAATTTTGTATGAGGGTGATTAATGACATGTCGGTGACAGGGTTGGCGTGTCTAGAGTGATGAGTTGAGGCGGTTTTGTCTCCTGTTTAAAATCCTGTGATTGAAGTCTCGCACACTTCAATGGTGGCGCATAAATCGAGAGATGACCCAAGCTAGCAACGAAGATCTGATTATTACTCAGCTATTTGAGTGTCGAAAGTCTTCCTTCACATGGCATGGAAGTGCAGCGTGTCCCGGGTGTTTATTCGGCGGTGTTCAAATGGAGTTCCATAATCGGGTGATCTAGAGTTGTTGTGGGTGTCTAACACAATTAACAGGTGAAGATTACGTTTTGGCGAGTGTAGTTGAAGTACTCTTTATCGAAAGCTGCTAACTTGTTGGTTAGAATGTGCGTGTCCCAAGAAGCTTTCTTGGTGGTATAGATGGGTAGGTTCAATGAAGTCGAGACATGTAATCTGGTATAGTTGAGGTTGTTTAACGTCTCTTCGAGTGGGAGATTGTTGAGTGCGAAGCGAGTTAAACAAGAAGATCGAGAAACTGCAAGTATCGCGTTTGAGTAGAGTTTGTCGCCAAATGTGACGACCCGGAAATTTTCGACCAAATTTAAACTTAATCTTTATATGTTTCCGACACGATAAGCAAAGTCTGTAATGTTGAGTCTCAAAAATTCCGAATTGTTTCATTTATTCAATTACCTTTCGACTATTCCCGACGATTCACGAACCACTATTTGTAAATAGATACATATATATATATATATATATATATATATATATATATATATTATTATAAATTAAAATATTATATGAGTTAATTAATTATGTAAATAAAATAATATGTGATATTATTATTAAAATAAATCTATATATATATATATATATATATATATATATATATATATATATATATATATATATATATATATATATATATATATATATATATATATATATATATATATATATAAGGTATATTGAATGTATATTTATATGGTTTCGAATTTATTTAGTAAACGATAATAGCACTCGTTTGTCAGTCAATCAATATTAAGTAAGTTAAATTCAACTTATATGATTTTAAAATAAACGGTGATTCGAAAATTAGTTCTATAAAAATTAGGCTTACTAAAAATGTATTTAGGATCTAGTTATTAAATTTTAACACTTTTTATATTTTACCCAGAATTGGGAGGGACAGTTGATGTAATTTTTATTTAACAAATTAAGGATCGAATTTTATACCATGATGACCAAAATAAATAAATATAGTTAATTTAAAAATATGGGATTTTTCTGAACACTTTTATTCGCCACTGATTTCGCACGATACACAGTCCGTGAGAACTGTCGGTAGAAGAGTACAAATTGAATGGCTGCTAACTATATATATTATTAAAGTTGATTACAATTTGATTACTATGCTAAACTGTTACTGCACGTTCCAATTCACTGAATATAGATTATTATTATTACATTATTATTATTATTTATATATAAATATGTCTACACAAGTGGGAATCAATTACCAGTTTCATACCCATATTCATTCTTCTATGCTAATTGTGAACATCCACCATGGCATCAAAAACCCATTTCCATCAAACTCCCGATCATCACCTTCATCATTCGAGAACCACCTCTTCACCTTCTTCGTTGTGAACCCATCTCAACCGCCACCCCATCCGTCACTTGAAACCACCACAAACCCTCACTTACTACTGCTACTTCTATATTAAACCACGAGCCACCACCACTATGACAACTCGGAAATTTCCGACTAAATTTAAACCTAACTTTTATATGATTCCGACGATTCACGAACAATTTTATGTGTATATATATATATATATATATATATATATATATATATATATATATATATATATATATATATATATATATTAATTAAAAACGTTACGTGTTATAATAATTTCTATTATTTAAATAATTTTAAAATAAACTTTAAAATATAATTGATTTTGAAAAACTAAATATTAAATAAATATTTCAAATATATATTTCGAAATGAATATATATATATATATATATATATATATATATATATATATATATATATATATATATATATATATATATATATATATTTCAATGTAATGAACTAGTAAAAAGAAAATAATACTTATCATGTAGTAGTAGTAGTAATAATAATAATAATAATAATAATAATAATAATAATAATAATAATAATAATAATAATAATAATAATAATAATAATCATAATCATAATAATAATAATAATAATAATAATAATAATAATAATAATAATAATAATAATAATAATAATAATAATAATAATAATAATAATAATAATGAGACTAAAAAAGAATCCTAAACAAATACATCCTTATGTTGACTAAAAATAAATAAAAAAGAAAAAGAAAGTATAAACTAGTACATCCTTATGTTGACTAAAAATAAAATTATAAACTAGTATACATATAGTCAATTTTGGTACATAAAGTATGTATTTTTATATTGAAACTTTAGTCTATAAATACTCATGAATGCAAGCATTAAACTTGCACCATGTCTCACACTTACAAAGTGTTTCTTTCTTTCTCTCCATTATCATCTTTATTCTTACACTTCATTATTAGTATTCTTAATCAAGAATCAAACCACTAAAGGTAGTTATAAGCCTACTGAATTATAACATATTATTATCTATACATAAAATACTACGACGAAGTCATGAGCGGGTCATTTCAAAACGGGTTTTATGAGCGGGATAGAGCTAAGGAAAGTATGGGTATTGTTCGTAAGGTTAACCTAGCATTTGTAATGTCCGTTACATCTACGTACTTTTTCCTGCAATATTGAGTCACAATATTGATACGTGAGTGATGTTTCCATTTTCAATTATTATTATTATTACTATCATTATTATCACCAAGGTTATAATCAAGATAACGTGCACTATATATGAACCTCAACGCTACTTAAGGCCTAGGGTGATCGTTGGTACCACTATGGGACGCTTGTGGATTTCGAATGCCAAACTTAGATTTTGGTCGAGAAATCCTGGGCCAACCGGTAAAAATAGATCATTCAAGTGACTCGGCGGTGGCATAGATGTTTGGGTATGGTGCACAATATCAAACCCGACTATAGTAATCATATACTCACTAAGTGAACAACACTTAGTCACTTACACACTTAATAAGTGGTGGACTTATTAAGAACAACTCACTAGTATTCAACACTAACTTACTAAACATGGAAACTTACTAAAAGTGGAAACTTTCCATAGATAGTAACCTTTCCGAAAATGGAATTTCTTTCAGAAAACCATTATCATTGGTATAGTTACCATACTTATGTCTATCAGACAACATCTGATCGTACATTCTATCTCTAGATTGAGATCCCGGTCACTTATTTCCATTCATTTCATTCCTTTCAAGGAATACTTCAACTGCTATTTAAGGTGAGTTTTCATAGTTCCCTTTTTATCTATATTTTGGGCTGAGAATACATGCGCTACTTTTATAACTGTTTTTATGAAATGAATACAAATACTAAAACTGATTTTTCGTGAGTTTATAGTTCCCTTTTAAACTTTATATACATTTTTGAGCTGAGAATACATGCGCTACTTTTATAACTGTTTTTATGAAATGAATACAAATACTAAAACTGATTTTTCGTGAGTTTATAGATCCCTTTTACTCTTTACATTTTTGGGCTGAGAATACATGCACAACTTTTATAACTGTTTTACACGCTAGACACAAGTACCAACTTTAAACTATGCTATACCCGGCTATGTCCGACTAAGTTCCTAACCGACAAGTATAAACACAACTTGTCTTTGGGGCAAACTATGAACAACTTTTGGATCTACGTGATCTACTAATTGGTCCCTGCGAGACCAAGCGTATGAATAACTTTTGGATCTGCGTGATCTACTAATTGGTCCATGTGAGACCAATCTTATGAACAACTTTTGGATCTGCGTGATCTACTAATTGGTCCTTGTGAGACCAAGCTTATGAATAACTTTTGGATCTGCGTGATCTACTTTTTAGTCCCTACGAGACCAACTTTATGAACAACTTTTGGATCTGCGAGATCTACTAATTGGTCCCTACGAGGCCAAGCTTATGAACAAAAATCTTGTGGTCTAACACTATTACTGAAATCATTATTTATGACAAACCTATGAACTCAGTCAACCTAGTGTTGACTTTTTAAGCATGTTTATTCTCAGGTACTTAAATATTGCTTCCGCTGTATATCTGCTGCTTTGATGATGATTGCTTGCCATGTTTGGAGTCATGCATTTCATATCATATCAATTAAAGACATTTAATGCATTGTTCATTAAATACAATGTAATCTATTTATCTTCCGCTGCAAAACTCAATAAAACGTCTCATATAGAGTCGTTCTCGTTTATACAATTGTAATTTGATATATTTAGTGACGTTATTCTTTCAGGCCCTATCTGGAGGACGTCACAGATTGGTATCAGAGCAGTTTGTTGTAGAGAACCAGGATTGCATTTTATGTGTGCCTTATACAATTAAGTACCTTAGCAATGTAGGACTACAACTTTCCTTGACCATAGTGCCTTTACTTGTTGCCTTTAACTGTTAAATGCTACACTATACTTTAGAAACTTTACTTATCTTAGAATGTCAAGTCAATCTAAGAACTCTGCTCACTGTCCTAAGTATTATCCAATTCCGCCACCGCATTTAAATGCAACACCATGATTTCAAAAATTCTTGACATTCCTATGTCATTTATCATGGTTTTGTGTATAACATATGTATTACATGAAACATTATCCATGATTTTTGAAACTCCTATAATTGTTACTATTCATACTCAAACGTATATAACTCCCTGTTATATGTCACGTACATATATGCCTTATGCCTTTATGCATCGGTTTGCGAACCAGAAAATGTCATTGGGTTATCATATTATACGAATTGAAAGTCTTTAATCGAAAGATTATCAGATTACATACTTATCATTTTATGATCTCGACACGTCATACTGCCGTTATTGGAGTATAGACAAATCATATCTTATCATATCTATCCCAATAGACTTTGTCTGACACTTTTCCTAAATTTTCTCCGTAAATTACGAAAATCTTTTGCTATATATACATATTCAAGGAGACAAATATATCATTCAATATTCAACACCCATTTCATATCAAACCCTAATTCCAAACACATAATATGGATTCTTCGAACTTCTCGAGCTCCAATATCAGCGTAACCGGAATGAACCAACCAGTTAGCCATCATCTATTTTGGATAAATTGGGGGTGGGTTCATAGCAGACTCAATCAATGGAGGCAAGAAGAAAGTGATCCCTTCCACCAACCGAATTCACCACTTGGCGAAGAACCTGAAGCACTTACCGGCAAACCGATCCGAAACACCATTTTCACCCTCATTTCCAGAACAGCTCACCACGATTATATAATATCTAGAATTCTAGATATTATTCATCCCCATGTCCGAACCGCCAATCATCCCAATATAATAGAAGAAGTTAACGAGCTTCGCGCTCGAGTGGTGGCTCTGGAGAATATGGTGCAATATCTACAAGCATCAGCAGCACCAGCAGCATAACCAGCACCACCAGTACCATCAGCATCACCACCAACAGCATCAGCTTCACCAACAACAACATCTGCATTCCACGCCTCAACATCACACTCGGTACCTCGGATATCAACATCATACGCCCCTAGATACCAAGGAATATTAGTAATAATGAGTTAAGATGTATTGACGCATTCTTCCTGAAGAATTATATATGTATACTTATATATATATATATATATATATATATATATATATATATATATATATATATATATATATATATATATATATATATATATATATATATATATATATATATATATATATATATATATATATATATATGGTTTAATAAATAATTTCGTACTAAGCTATTACGTGTGAATCTTAACTAGTATGTACTACTTGGTTAATTCATATCACTAATATGCTATGATGTACATCCTTCGTTAATGACTTAACGATCGTTAATCACTGCTTCAGCACAATAAACTCCATTTCATAATAAACCAAGTGTATTATTCAAATACATGTTTGATCTTACACTCCTATTTTCGATATACTCGAAACTTTTTAAAAAAACATTATTCGTGTCTTGTGAATTTCACAAGAATTTCACGAGCACCAACATCATATACCAAGGTATATCAATAACAATGAACTATGAATACATATGAGTTTAATATTATATTAACTCATTAAATCTATATTATATCTGAAGAATTCATATATGAACGTATATCTTCTCTTTTGTACAAACTGTTAATTGTGAAAATATTTTAACGGGTAGGTAAAACCCGAGAAATATTTATATCTCACATTAATATGTTACATCGTACATTCTTCAAATTCTGATTCAATAATCAATAACTATACATCCACAAGATATATGTATCCGTTCACGAAAGAACAACCATCTTCATACAAATTCAATTACATATTCTGATTTGACATATCAGAATCCAAGTAAAACTTTAGCAGGTGTTATCTTCCTAAAGATCACTACATTCATGAATTATATTCATTCGTATTCTATGATGAATTATCACATCAAACCACCTAAATTATCATTCATTACTTTTGAAATCAACAACGCCTATTCGTCAACCATTAGATCCGTTGACGATTACAATCAGCGTTTAATCATCTAAAAATAAAATTTCTTGAAACCATCTCGGATTGATAACCAACGATTCAAATATGGTTGCATTAAATGCAGAGGAAACATTGTAGAAGGTCTTAAGGGCCAAAAGTTTGATGATAAAGAATGGTATAAACTCAAATTTGGAACTGGAAAACGGATTGAGCAAACTATGAAGGAGGCTGTGGACAAATCACAAGGACTAAACCTGCCTTCAAAGAATCCAAATGATTCAGTATCTGCTGAAGTCATTAAATAATACCTTGCTCCTGACTCTAAACCTTTACGGACAAATTTTCTTTATCATCCTTCGATATTAGAAATTCTAAGATATTATCGTATCATTCGTTATAAATATCCTCTATATTTCTGAAGATATCTTCATAATGATTCTTGCCCGCAATTAATTATCTCTTTGCGATATCTTTATTACATCATAAAGGAAACTGTATTAGTTTCTATATTCTGTAAAATTCAAGTTTAAATTATAAATATTTTGAAGAAGTGTTGGGAATTGAAGCATGAGTTAGTATAATATAATGACGTCAGTCCAACATGATTATATTACAGTAAGTTATGCTAAATTTTTAATGGAAGATGATGATTCATAGACTTTACAATCATCATGTGCCATGTTACACGACTCTAAAATTCTATTTAACCTCTAAACATATCAAGAAAATATTTTTCTTGATGATTCGGTCTTTTTCGGATATTCTGGTAATTTGACAAATCAAATCGTGCTATTACCTTTCCTTTCTACTTTGTATATTATGATCATTCGAAACTCCATACCTACGAATTCTGGACCATTATTCGCTTAACTTAAAGTTGAGAAGAGAAAACAAGAGCATAGAGCTCCGACATATAAGGGAAAATATAAAGCCCGGTAACAACACGGAAATTACAAACTGTGTATATCAATGCGTATAGCAACATAAAGACACGGGAAAATTAAAAATACTATAACCCCAAGGTAATAGTAGAAGAAAATAAATTCCTCCGGTGGTAGATGAAAAAGAAGAATGACTGAAACGATAATCAGAAAAATATCTAGGATAAGAACTGGATGGAGCATATTAATAAATCTTTTGGAAGTATGAATTGAGGAAAGAAAGTATAGAAGTAGTGAAGATATTGAAACAGAAGAAGCTAATTTATAGCGAAATTTCAAACACAGCAATATAGGCAATTCACCGCATTTAATCAAAGAAATCTCAAAATTCCGTAAATACCGGAGAATTAAATCTTATAGAAGATTTCCTTTAATCTCTTGAATTTCGGAAATCAACTTTAACTATGTCAAAAGTTAATGTGAACATTTAATTTCCTCATTTCACTCTTTCGTGATAGCTTCGTTTATACTATTCCTGTAATCGAATCGTTTCATCCATATTACCTAATGTTGATAAAACTCTATTTTTCAACTCATATTCATCATTAAAATATTCTTGTTGTAAACAATGACGATCTCTATCAAATTTCATGACCGTGATTTTCACGAACTCCTCTCTATTTTGTCTGCCCTAATATTGTGGCATAAAATGCTCAAAGTTTTAAATGAGCTCAATATTATTCATAACACATTTCATGTATCTAATTTACTGAAATGACTTATAAAACATCATCATTTTGAATGATCTCCGCATTAATAATAAAATGCACTTCTTAGAAGAACCTATAGAAATCATGATTCGTATGACTTAAACTATTGAAACAAAACAATATTTTATCTGTTGGAATTCATGCAAGGCCCCGAACATACTTGGGAACGAGAAGACCAAATAAAACGTAAATATCCTCGTCTATGTACGAACAACGCCGATTGATGGCAACAACTAAATTTCGGGACTAAATTTCTTTTAACGGGTAGGTACTATGACAACCCGGAAATTTTCGACTAAATTTAAACCTAACTTTTATATGATTCCGACGATTCACGAACAATTTTATGTATATATATATATATATATATATATATATATATATATATATATATATATATATATTAAAAACGTTACGTGTTATAATAATTTCTATTATTTAAATGATTTTAAAATAAACTTTAAAATATAATTGATTTTGAAAAACTAAATATTAAATAAATATTTCAAATATATATTTCGAAATGAATATATATATATATATATATATATATATATATATATATATATATATATATATATATATATTTCAATGTAATGAATTAGTAAAAAGAAAATAATACTTATCATGTAGTAAATGTAATAATAATAATAATAATAATAATAATAATAATAATAATAATAATAATAATAATAATAATAATAATAATAATAATAATAATAATAATAATAATAATAATAATAATAATGAGACTAAAAAAGAATCCTAAACAAATACATCCTTATGTTGACTAAAAATAAATAAAAAAGAAAAAGAAAGTATAAACTAGTACATCCTTATGTTGATTAAAAATAAAATTATAAACTAGTATACATATAGTCAATTTTGGTACATAAAGTATGTATTTTTATATTGAAATTTTAGGCTATAAATACTCATGAATGCAAGCATTAAACTTGCACCATTTCTCACACTTACAAAGTATTTCTTTCTTTCTCTCTATTATCATCTTTGTTCTTACACTTCATTATTAGTATTCTTATTCAAGAATCAAACCACTAAAGGTAGTTATAAGCCTACTGAATTATAACATATTATTATCTATACATAAAATACTACGACGAAGTCATGAGCGGGTCATTTCAAAACGGGTTTTATGAGCAGGATAGAGCTAAGGAAAGTATGGGTATTGTTCGTGAGGTCAACCTAGCATTTGTAATGTCCGTTACATCTACGTACTTTTTCCTGCAATATTGAGTCACAATATTGATACGTGAGTGATGTTTCCATTTTCAATTATTATTATTATTACTATCATTATTATCACCAAGGTTATAATCAAGATAACGTGCACTATATATGAACCTCAACGCTACTTAAGGCCTAGGGTGATCGTTGGTACCACTATAGGATGCTTGTGGATTTCGAATGCCAAACTTAGATTTTGGTCAAGAAATCCTGGGCCAACCGGTAAAAATAGATCATTCAAGTGACTCGGCGGTGGCATAGATGTTTGGGTATGGTGCACAATATCAAACCCGACTATAGTAATCATACACTCACTAAGTGAATAACACTTAGTCACTTACACACTTAATAAGTGGTGGACTTATTAAGAACAACTCACTAGTATTCAACACTAACTTACTAAACATGGAAACTTACTAAAAGTGCAAACTTTCCATAGATAGTAACCTTTCCGAAAATGGAATTTCTTTCAGAAAACCATTATCATTGGTATAGTTACCATACTTATGTCTATTAGACAACATCTGATCGTACATTCTATCTCTAGGTTGAGATCCCGATCACTTATTTCCATTCATTTCATTCCTTTCAAGGAATACTTCAACTGCTATTTAAGGTGAGTTTTCATAGTTCCCTTTTTATCTATATTTTGGGCTGAGAATACACGTGCTACTTTTATAACTGTTTTTATGAAATGAATACAAATACTAAAACTGATTTTTTCGTGATTTTATAGTTCCCTTTTAAACTTTATATATATTTTTGGGCTGAGAATACATGCGCTACTTTTATAACTGTTTTTATGAAATGAATACAAATACTAAAACTGATTTTTCGCGAGTTTATAGATCCCTTTTACTCTTTACATTTTTGGGCTAAGAATACATGCACAACTTTTATAACTGTTTTACACGCTAGACACAAGTACCAACTTTAAACTATGCTATACTCGGCTATGTCCGACTAAGTTCCTAACCGACAAGTATAAACACAACTTGTCTTTGGGGCAAACTATGAACAACTTTTGGATCTATGTGATCTACTAATTGGTCCCTGCGAGACCAAGCTTATGAATAACTTTTGGATCTGCGTGATCTACTAATTGGTCCATGTGAGACCAAGCTTATGAACAACTTTTGGATCTGCGTGATCTGCTAATTGGTCCTTGTGAGACCAAGCTTATGAATAACTTTTGGATCTGCGTGATCTACTTTTTGGTCCCTGCGAGACCAACTTTATGAACAACTTTTGGATCTGCGAGATCTACTAATTGGTCCCTATGAGGCCAAGCTTATGAACAAAAATCTTGTGGTCTAACACTATTACTGAAATCATTATTTATGACAAACCAATGAACTCACTCAACCTAGTGTTGACTTTTTAAGCATGTTTATTCTCAGGTACTTAAATATTACTTTCGCTGTATATCTGCTGCTTTGATGATGATTGCTTGCCATGCTTGGATTCATGCATTTCATATCATATCAATTAAATACATTTAATGCATTGTTCATTAAATACAATGTAATCTATTTAACTTCCGC